>NC_092211.1:68596596-68890920 GCF_043381705.1 Parasteatoda tepidariorum | reverse complement strand
AATCAGTCGAAAAACCAAAATTAAAATTTATAAGACTCTTATTCTACCTGTATTGCTCTATGCAAGTGAAACATGGACACTAAACGCAGACACTCAGCGTACTCTTGGTGTTTTTGAAAGGAAAATCCTTAGAAATATTTTTGGCCCAGTACAGGAAAGAGGCTGTTGGCGAATCAGATACAACTTTGAATTATATAGACTCTATGGACAGCCACAGATAGTACAGGTCATTCGAAGCAATAGATTAAGATGGCTCGGCCATATCTGGAGAGGTCCAGAAAATAATGCAGTCCGAATAGCCACCTTTAAAAATCATTCGGGATCTCAGGCTAGAGGAAGACCTCCAACTAGATGACTGGATGACACTGCTGAAGATCTGAAAGTATTAAAGATAAACAACTGGAAAAAAGTCGCCATGGACAGGAGGCGTCGGAGGCTACGTGTGTTTGAGGCAGCCAAGACCTGTAAGGGGCTGTGGTGCTGAAGCTGAAGAAGAAGAAGAATAAAGAAAAAAAATCTTGATTTGAAAGGCGTTTTTTAAGTTTTTAAGAAATTAACATGAAGCTCAAGAGCGAAATTACTTCATTTCTTCGTAAGAAGATATGAAGTCAGGCGGATGGTCAAGAGGTTTTTTTTCCCTTTAGAAACTTGACATAGAACTTCCACGGCAGCTTGAGCCGCGGTGACAGAGGGGATAGAGTATTCGCCGCCCGACGAAGTGACCCATGTTAGAATACAAGCGGTGGAGGGTTGATACGAATTCTGGTCCTGGCTTGCACTGACAGTAACATAGTGTTGACGCAAAATATCCCCAATAGTAAATGGATCATGGGTTAGTCTCCCCTTGCCGACGAGTTGACCGTGGGAGGTTTCCGTGGTTTTCCTCTCGTATCGCCAATGCGGATAAGTTTCATGAAAAAGTCCTCTACGAAGGCATGTTTGTCCCAATACTTTATACAGGAGTTCCCTTGTCTCCTATATATAATTAAGTAAAATATATAATGGCCAAAATCCTCAGAATGAGGAAACGATAGATGCACGGATGACTTCTAGAACAGCTTCTAGAACTTCTAGAACAGGTGCTAGAAATTAAAAAAAATTTTTTTTTTGGTTCGGGAAGCTGGTTACTCTGCAATTCTAATCGAATCTGTCAAAATTCTGAGATTGTGTTCTTCACAATCCTAAGATTGTGTTTTTCATAGTTTAAAGGATAAAGAGTTGATCATTGATAATTGTAAATTCAGAATTGGGTTAGCTGCTCAACGCTGGCTATAAAATAAAATTTAGTTCAGCTAGATGTCAGCCTTAATTTCATAAGCGATTAATAAAATTTTATAAAAGAAAACATTTATTTACAAATTAAGAAATATAATTTTGAGCATTCTTAAAGAATTTTGACAGATTCGATTAGAATTACAGAGTAACCAGCTTCTCGAACAAAAACAAATTTTTTTTTTAAATTTCTAGCACTCGCTGTTCTAGAAGTCATCCGTGCACCTATCGTTCCCTCTTTCTAAAGATTTTGGCCATTATATATTTTCGTCCCTCTGCCATTTCACAGAAACCGATATTTTTGCTCAGTTGGATTGTAGCTGGGAGTTAGGAATATTTTTGTTTCTTTTTCTTAAAATATTTCTTTTTTGCTTTTTTCATGAAAATTCCTTACTTGATCCAGAATAATTCGCTTACGAAATAGCACTAAAACCTATAGCCCTATGGATGTTACATACATAAAAAAAAAAAAGAAATCAGATTTTATTGAAGATCAATGATAATTATGCCGTAAAGATTAAATGATTTAAGTTATTTAAAGTAAACATCTAATAAATTTTAAAAAAAATCCATTAAAGTCAAAATATTTTTCAATTATATTTTGATAAGACTAAAAATAGCAACAACTTTCTATCAAACAATGCACTTCTTTCTTTCAAACAAAATACTTAAACGTGTTGGTAGGTCTTCGTGCAATAAACAGCTGTCACAATGTGTCTCGTATATCTTGTGGAAAGCAACTTAATTTTACGACTCTATGACCCATCTAAAAAATTGGCATCTCTCTGACAAAAATAGCCTCGTTTGACTTTAAATAACAGAAATTACGGAAATAAATTAAGACCGTAACTGTACTAATGAGAGTTTCACGACGCGGGACACTTTGCAACGGGGTGACTTTCCGTTGCAAAAACAAACCATACTGGAACGAAAGCAACATCAGAGAAGTTCTCCGACTTGCATCAACTAAATTAAACCCCGCGTTTGGAAACAATATGATCGTTTTAATGCCTCTTCCCTCCCTTTGGCCTGCACTTTCTACATATTGAAAACATTTTTTTTTCTTTGTTTCCACTTGAAGAATATTACGTCTTTTAAGACAGAACTAAGAATAAAAAAAAGATCGATCCGCGTCAGTCGCATTCTCTGGAGGGAACAGATGAGGAAGAAAAGGAAAAAAGAATAAACAGAAACCCACCGACAAAAGAAAATGTAATCTGCGTCTTGGAACATGATTTACGATCCATAAACTGTGGGGAATGGAATTATTTAGATTCACTTTGTTTTGCTTCACTCTTCTTTTTTTGTTCTTTTTTTTACCATCCTTTTCTTTCTTCCCGCGTTCTTTTTTCCCTTTGTCTTCTTTGCTGACAAAGTTCTATTTTCTTTTCTCTCCAGTGCGCCACCCTCGCTGCTTCTCGTGCGAGAAGTTGGTATTTTGGACGGGATTGTATCACTGCATGGGAGATGGGAAGTGGATTCACTTTGCAGAAAAAGGGACTGATTAAAGGGATTTCATTTTTCAATTTTAAAAAGAATAAGCAATTTTTTAAAACCCCAGATTTGTTTAATACATAAAATAAGTAGACAAAAAACCCCCAAATTTTGGGAAACTTAAAGGAATACATGTAAAGTGACATATTAATAAAAAATACTCCAAATTGTGGATATCTTAGTGAAATTACATGTTAAGTAATAAATATAATAAAAGATATTCTAAATTGGAAAACATAATTGATTATTATTAGGTTTTTTCCAATTTAGAATTTTTAAATTGAACTATCATTTTTAGTGATATTTTAACAAATATATTCTAAATTAGAGAGCTTAATAGAATAAAATGAAATGTTAAATGATATATTAATAAAAATACTTCAAATTGGAGATCTTAGTGAAATTACATGCTAAGTAATAAATATAATAAAAGATATTCTAAATTGGAAAGCATAAATGATTATTATTAGGTTTTTCCAATTTAGAATTTTTAAATTGGACTATCATTTTTAGTGGTATCTTAACAAATATATTCTAAATTAGAGAGCTTAATAGAATAAAATGAAATGTTAAATGATATATTAATAAAAATACTTCAAATTGGAGATCTTAGTGAAATTACATGCTAAGTAATAAATATAATAAAATATATTCTAAATTGGAAAACATAATTGATTATTATTAGGTTTTTTCCAATTTAGAATTTTTAAATTGGGCTATCATTTTTAGTGATATTTTAACAAATATATTCCAAATTAGAGAGCTTAATAAAATGTTAAATGATATTTTAATAAAAGATATTCAAAATTAATGACCTTGGTGATATTGCCTGTTAAATGATAGATATAATTACATTAAAAAAATGTCTAAATTAGAAAACACAACAATAAATGATTGTTATTAACTTTTCATATTTAGAAAACCTAAATTGAAACATCATTTTAATAAATATGTTCTAAATTGGTGAGCTTAGTGAAATTGCATGTTAAGTGATATATGTGATGTCGTATTTAAATAAAATATATTCTAAATTGGGGAGCTTAGTGGAATGACATGCTCAGTGATATTTTTGTAAGAGGGAATATCTAATTAAATATTGTCAATTTTATATGGAATCTAATAGTTTCTGTTTTAGAAAATTAAACTCTTCAATAGCGAAAATGTTTTTTAAAAAATTTGTTTTGCTTGTTCATTTACGAAATAAAAATTTAAGAAAAATAACATATATTTAAGTTCAATGCGATTTTGACATTCAAGTAGTATGACATAAAATTGGCAGCAAGTGACATGAGTTTCTGTATGACATAAGTACAGTCATAAGCAAGTATGACGTAAGTGTTTTGTACAGAACACCCGTTTTGACATTGTAAAAGTAACACTCATTTATTGTAAAATTTATTAGTAAAAATATATAGGTAATGCGTCCTGTAATAAGTATTACATAAATAAATTCCTGCTTTCTTCGTGAAATTTAGAGTAACACTTAATTTTTCTGAAACTTAAATTTTTGCAATTTAACAATTATTGGGAGTACAAATTAGTTCGGTCCGTTTCTTTTTTTGTGGTCAAAAATGCGTTTATTTTTGAACAAAATGAATGAACAAATTAAGCAAAGTATTGTCCATCACTGGCTACTACTTTTTACCAACTCTCAGGCAATTTTCGAATTCCATCTCGAAAACCTGTCTCGTCTTTTGAGGCAATCCAAGTTAAGGGCCAATTTTCGATTTCTGCGAAAGAAGTTAACCGATCACCTGCCAAATCGTGCTGCATCCGTCAGAACAACCAGTAATCAGAAGGAGNTATCTCTCCATTCATCAAACGTTGCTTCGTAACGCTGTGTACCACCAATAAAAAAAATTAATGTATTTTTTTACCATAAAAAATTGCACAAAAGTTAAAAAACGCAACTGTGTGCTGACACCATTAATTATTAACCTTTAACTCTACAAAAGATAGCCAATAGAAAAATACGTAATCGTAAATTTTCATGGCTAGCTTTGTTTTTAAAAACTTTTTTTTGAAATTTTCGTTTGTTGCAGGATATTCCGTATAAAAACGCGCACCCCAGCTGAACTGTTCCCGTACCCCTGGGGGTACGCGTACCACACTTTGGGAAACACTGATGCAAAGTAATATATTAATAAAAAATACTTCAAATTGGAGATCTTAGTGAAATTTCATGTTAAGTAATAAATATAATAAAAGATATTCTAAATTGTGGAAAACATAGATAATAATTATTAGGTTTTTTCCAATTTAGAATTTTTAAATTGGGCTATCATTTTTAGTGATATTTTAACAAATATATTCTAAATTAGAGAGCTTAATAAAATGCTAAATGATATTTTAATAAAAGATATTCAAAATTAATGACCTTGGTGATATTGCCTGTTAAGTGATAGATATAATTACATTAAAAAAATGTCTAAATTAGAAAACACAACAGTAAATGATTGTTATTAACTTTTCATATTTAGAAAACCTAAATTGAAACATCATTTTAATAAATATGTTCTAAATTGGTGAGCTTAGTGAAATTGCATGTTAAGTGATATATGTGATGTCGTATTTAAATAAAATATATTCTAAATTGGGGAGCTTAGTGGAATGACATGCTCAGTGATATTTTTGTAAGAGGGAATATCTAATTAAATATTGTCAATTTTATATGGAATCTAATAGTTTCTGTTTTAGAAAATTAAACTCTTCAATAGCGAAAATGTTTTTTAAAAAATTTGTTTTGCTTGTTCATTTACGAAATAAAAATTTAAGAAAAATAACATATATTTAAGTTCAATGCGATTTTGACATTCAAGTAGTATGACATAAAATTGGCAGCAAGTGACATGAGTTTCTGTATGACATAAGTACAGTCATAAGCAAGTATGACGTAAGTGTTTTGTACAGAACACCCGTTTTGACATTGTAAAAGTAACACTCATTTATTGTAAAATTTATTAGTAAAAATATATAGGTAATGCGTCCTGTAATAAGTATTACATAAATAAATTCCTGCTTTCTTCGTGAAATTTAGAGTAACACTTAATTTTTCTGAAACTTAAATTTTTGCAATTTAACAATTATTGGGAGTACAAATTAGTTCGGTCCGTTTCTTTTTTTGTGGTCAAAAATGCGTTTATTTTTGAACAAAATGAATGAACAAATTAAGCAAAGTATTGTCCATCACTGGCTACTACTTTTTACCAACTCTCAGGCAATTTTCGAATTCCATCTCGAAAACCTGTCTCGTCTTTTGAGGCAATCCAAGTTAAGGGCCAATTTTCGATTTCTGCGAAAGAAGTTAACCGATCACCTGCCAAATCGTGCTGCATCCGTCAGAACAACCAGTAATCAGAAGGAGCAATGTCCGGTGAATACGGCGGGGGAAGTAAAATATCCTGCTTGAGCTTTTCCAAATAATTTTTTGAGACATGAGACCGACCGTTATCATGTAGAAGAATAACTTTATCATGTCTTTGCTCATATTCCGGCCGTTTTTCTCGTAATGCATGGCTCAAACGAATCAATTGTAGCCTATACCGATCGCCCGTAGTGGAATTGCCAGGCTGTAGCAGCTCATAGTATACAACACCATTCACCGTTCTTGAAACGTTGAAACCATTCCCTACGATTTATCAGTTGGAGCATTATCACCATAAACTTCTACAAGCGTTCGATGCGCTTCAGCTGCACGTTTCTTCCAATTAAAGCAGAAACATAAAACCTCACTGCAAATGCTGCTTAGTTACCACAAAATTTGACATATTCAAAAAAGTAAAAAACAGGTTTTTTGTATGAAACTCAAAGCGATATAAACTGTTATTGGCAAATGTCTAACTTCTCTAAAACCACCGAAACCAGCTGGCACCATGAAACATTCATAACAGCCAGAGCCATCTTTTGAAAACGGACCGAACTAATTTCTACTCCCAATATATAAATACAGATGGAAATCAAATTATTAAAATTATATATTGATGCTATGTATCCCTTTAGTAGCTTAAAATTATTGAAAATTCGTTTCTTTTCTCTCATTTTCATTTCACTATTTTAACTCTAAAAAAACACATATAAATGTTAAATAAATGCAATTTTCAAAGCCTTGTTATCTGAAATAAAAAAAATTGTTCGTAATAGAAAGAGGCTTTATTTTAAAAATATTCTTATTACAAAACAGCTTTAAAATTTATCATTCCACCACTTTAAGCCTTTCACCACGTTTCTTATTCAATCTACTGATAAAAATCAGCAAAATGTAAGCATAAACGGAGGAGGATCCCTAATCTAATAAAATTTATACTTCTTCCAGGTTTATAAATTATTTCTCTCTTTTTTCCTATCTCTGTTTTAAAATTGATGATTTAATAAACGACCTTTTTTGTGCGGATACCCTTTTTTAAAAAAGAAGCTTTAGTTACTGAGACAGTAATTTATAAACTGCGGCGCCATCTCAAATTATATTCTTTCAGCTTAAATGCGAGAAACATAGAGAAAATCTTCGAAATAGGATTTTTGATAAAGAAGAAATGTACATAAATTTGATTGTAGAGTTATATTTTTAGATATTTCTTCCTGTCTAGAAAGTGGATTTAAAGATATATTAAAATTGCTTTCGAATATTTCCTACACTAGGAATATTTTTTCAAATTTTATGGATTTTATTCTACTTTTAAATCATACATCGTTAAAAAATAATTTGTGATATGGTTCGAATTTGTTTTTATAGCATTGAATAGTTGTATTCTTTAAAACATTATTTATCTGGATGCATTTCGCTTTTTCTCATATCATTTTTATTTTATAGACTATTTAATTTCATACAATATAGTATCCATTGTATGAAATAGAATAATCCTTTAGAGTTCAATAGAGTATTTAATTTCATATTTAAAAACCTTTTTTTACCGAACATAAGGAAACCGAAAATAAAGTGATAGTTTTTTTACATTATATATTGTAATATGTTAATTGTAAAGAAATTATTAATAAGTCTTTTCTCTCATTAGCCCACTAATTAGTTTAAATAACGAACTTATGTGGTCTTAGGTCATTACATACTAATGTATAGTTTGTCTAAAGTATGAACTCCCCTAACCATTTACCTCGAATCGTGGCTGTGACTATGGTAACGAGGTGTAACTATTTCAAGTTAATATTGGGGTCACTGTTTAGGGCAGGTTTTGGGTCGGGTCAGAGAGAAAGGGAATATTTTTCATCGGTCTACTGTTTTAGCACTAGAGTGAAGAGAAGCTACCCTCCTTGAAATGTGATATTCTTGTTTCCATAGCAGCAGACGGCCTCAGAATTTGCGGCGGGGTAGTTCTTACCGTAGACAAACTGTATAATGCGTAAAATAATTGAAAATATTACCTTTAATTTTGGTTCTAGTTTTCATATTTTTACTAACAAAGTTACTCAATGATGCAAATGAATTAGTTCTAACTTTTAATTAAGTTACAGATACCGACACAAAAACGAACTTTCTTTGAATAAACACACTTTTCCCCCCAACGGATTTTGATTTTAAACCATAAAAATAGACCTAAAAACAAACTTAAGTGTGAATAAAACAACTTCATACACCTTGATAACAAACCTTGGTAGGTGGATATTTTAAGGTTGCTTTTGAAGTCATCTTCTTATCATTTCAAAACAATCTTAAATAAATCTCAAAGGCATCTTAAATTTTTGTAAGGGTGGGGGATATTCTGGAAAACGTGCTTTAGTTAGAAAAGCGAGTGAAATTTTTGGCATTTAATATTTATGACACTTTTGCTTATTTAGACATATCTAGAGAAGTTTTGAAGCTCGAATTAACGAGATTTTACATACAATTATAAAATTCATTTTTTCAAAATTGATGCTATGTAAAAATTAGTTTTTTATGTTTCTTTTTTTATTATTTTATTTAATAAATGTCTAAAAACTATTGAATTGTAAAGTGTACAATTCATATATAATTTTTAACTATTTAATTTTTAATTATATAATACAAAATTTGAGCGAAATCGGTTATATAGTTTTTGAGTTAAACAATTATAAAAAAACATATTTCTGATATTTTATTTCTTAAGAACTATTTAATTAAATTTTAAAATTTTAAATTATAGTTTAAAAAGAAAAAACATTTGTCTAACAATTAAAAAAAATTTCGACTCTTGGTAAATAAAATTAAAATATTAAACTTAGTAAAATGTTTTTGTAATAGAATTAAGTTTGAATAAATTAAATTTCTAATTGCGTGCAAATAGTATTAATACGTCTAATTGCGTGTAATAATTCGTTTGAAACATTTTTCAGGTATGACGAAATACGCCAAAAAAGAAATTAAAATGAACTAACAAGAAATTGTGAAAGCTCTCCTGACTTAATTATCGGTACTCCATTTTTCCATGTTGCCGGCTGCACCCCATATTTTGCTCGTCAAAATTTCCAAATTCGTCGAAAAAAGATTTTTTTATTCAGAAAAAGAACGTTTTTTCTCTGATTCTACAGTCAAACCCCGCTATAGTGAACCTTCAAGGAACCGAAATTTCAGTTCACTATAACCGGGTGTTCACTATATCCGTAACTCAGGCAATATAACTAATGGTTCCCAAACTCCTCCCTTTTATTACACATTATTCAAATAAATGACTGAAAAATATTATGTAGTTGCAAAAAATGTGTTATTTTTCATTACTCTTCGTCTTGGGTACAAATAAAAATTAGCTGATGAGCAATCCTCAACATCAGATATGGAAACTCTTCCCGACTCNGTTTTTGAGTTAAACAATTAAAAAAAACATATTTCTGATATTTTATTTCTTAACTATTTAATTAAATTTTAAAATTTTAAATTACTTAGTTTAAAAAGAAAAAACATTTGTCTAACAATTAAAAAAAATTTCGACTCTTGGTAAATAAAATAAAACTTAATAAAATGTTTTTGTAATAGAATTAAGTTTGGATAAATTAAATTTCTAATTGCGTGCAAATAATATTTCAATTCATTTGAAACATTTTTCAGGCATGACGAAATGCGCCAAAAAAGAAATTAAAATGAACTAACAAGAAATTGTGACAGCTCTCCTGACTTAATTATCGGAACTCCATTTTTCCATGTTGCCGGCTGCACCCCATATTTTGCTCGTCAAAATTTCAAAATTCGTCCAAAAAAGATATTTTTATTCAGAAAAAGAACGTTTTTTCTCTGATTCTATAACTTGATAGTTAGCAGTGATTAATTAACATATTTCAGGTCGTCCTTTCGAACCAGTATGGTCGACATTTATTTAGTGAGAATCCGATCATTAAAGCAAAAGTTATTCAAGCTAATAATTTTTATTTTTATTTTCAGCACTGTTCTATGAAAGTACATCTTATTTCATTTTCTCATAATAGGACACTGGTATCCATGTCAGTAGTATTTAGTTAATGTTTAGTGGTTTCTAGTGGTTTAGTTTAAAAGGCAATTTTGTTTAATTATCTTTGAGCTTTGTTTTTCAACATGAAAATCAATTACACTTTAACGTGGTTATCGTTTTAAGGTATTTAATCCTTTTTGTAGTTATTTTATATCACTTTTTGATTCGATAGAACATTTCAAATCTGAGGAAAGGTGAATTTGTAGACAGCGAGTCCAATAACCAATAATTATCTGTTTTGTATAAGTTTCATGATAAGAATTTAACCACTCATTTGATTTTATTTATTCGTGTTTACATTTGTTTTTACCGATGGAGATATCTTAAAGTAATTACAATTAATCAAAAGACTTTCAGAAATTCTGAAAAGTTAATTTTTGTACTTTTTTGTAAGTATAATTTTGAGAGAGGATGCTCGTTGCAATAAGAATTGACAGTTTTGGAGATAATAAATATTTGAGATCTTCTGAGAAATGCGTAAGCCAACAAAATTTAGATTTTTGTAAAGTATTTTTACTATTAGTAATTATATAAAGTATACAATGTTTAGATAGGCACAATCTCCTTTTAATATTTTTTCTCTATTATCTAATGAAATCTTAATCTTGTAATTTACAATTGGGTTTCAAAGGATTCCTGATAGACATTTAATTGAAAAAAACTATTTCTATGTTTACTCATTTTGTAGCCATTGAAAGAAGGTATGTTTTCAACGTGTACAAAATTTTGTTTAAGTTGGCATGTTTTTTTAACAGTCTTGGAGCAAACAAGTCTTGGTTGGTAGAAGAGTACAGACTTGGAGCAAACAGTAAACTTGTATCATGTCACAATATGTAATATCATATAGATTGAAATGTAGTGGTACACATTCATTTGATTTCTATGAAAACTAAACCTTACACTGGAGCATAAAATAAACCTGTATCATGTGTCACGATATATAATACCATGTTGGTTTGAAATGCATTGGAAAACATTATAATTTGATTTCTTTAAAATCTAAACAGTAAACTGGAGCATACAATAAACCTGTATTATGTTACGATATGTAATAGCATGTTGATTAAAATGTATTGAAAAACACTTATTCGATTTCTATGAAAACTAAACCTGACACTGGAGCGTAAAATAAACCTGTATCATGTGTCACGATATGTAACACCATGTTGGTTGAAATGTATTGGAAAACATTCATTTGATTACTCTAAAACCTAAACAGTTAAACTGAAGCATGCACTAAACATTTTTATGTCACGATATGTTATATCATGTTGATTAAAATGTATTGGAAAACATAAATTCAAATTCTATGAAACCTAAACATTAAACTGAAACATACAATAAACCTGTATTATATCACGATATGTAATATGATGGTTGAAATGTATTGATAGATATTCCTTTGAGTTCAATAAAAACTAGACATTAAACTTTATGATCTTAATTATTAACAATATAATAGAAATTTTCTATTCTTTCATAAAGATTTTCGAATTTTTAAGAAAATAAGTTTAAACAAAATTGCAGCAGTGTTCCAAAAGTATTTTAATTAAAAGTGATAAAATACGCCCTCACAAAAAATCAAGGCTTCTAATAAATTTTCCCTTATAATAAAAGAAAAAATCTAGTTTCAGAAAAATCATAAAACGCGTTGCTTCATTTAAAAATTAATCGCCGTAAGATAGCTAAGAATACCGATAAAATTATAGCTCCTAGATATTATCGCCAAATCAACGTAGTTGGCGGCGGGTAATAGATAATTTCATTATAAAGGCATTTTCAACTGCAGCTGTGTGATAGGAGGGGATTAAATAAATTGAACGGAGAGAATTAATTAAAGAGTATGGCGAATGAAGGGCGAGGGATGGTGTTTGTGAAAACGCAATTTCTTTCGCCAACCACTTCAGGTTGTGTGATAGTCGCACGTGATCTACTCGAGAGAAAAGCAACGGCCAAATAAATGCTCTTCTGATAGCCGCTAAAGCTGACATAAAACGGAATGCTTGGGGCTTCAGGAATTTGGCGAACAATCCTAATTCCTCATTTTAAACGCCAATAGAGTTGATTTATTTTGAATTGGAAGATGGGTAGAAATAAAAATTCGAAATCAGTTAAAATCTTGATTCTAAAAACTTGTTCTTTAATATTAACATCATAAAATTGAAGAGCATATTAAAACGCAAGGTTAATTGATTTTTTTAGTGAATTTGAGAGAACCAGCATTATGCACTGTTAGAAATTTCTCAGAGAAAATGGTTATATAACAATTTATTTAAATGTTATTTTACCATACTCAAACAAAACAGTCAAATAACCATACATAAAATGGTATTCAAACTGTTAGCTGTGAGAATAATAGTTTACTAACTGCTTTCACCTATTACGGGTAAATAACCAGAATTTTATCACGCCAACTGGATGCAGCAAATGAAGTCACTTAGTTTTTTGCTGCTGGATGCATATTGTAGCCGCGACGGCAAATGTGTCAATCTAGTGACCGACAAAACGGAGGTTTGAGTCCAACGTTGACACCATAATCTCTTCTCCTTTCCTTTCAACACATGAAGAGTTTCCAGATCTCCTGCACTCTCCGATTTGTGACCCTGGACTATTAGAATACGATATTATCATACACGCATAGATGGTTACCACCGTTAACCTGCTTAACACAAAATAGTTTAGTTTTTACCATCTCTTACAATCGATGAAAAAACCAAATAAAGTAATTAAACCACATTCCCCGGTTCATTTGATAAGACACAACTCAACTACAGCCTAATACCAACTCCCATTCCCTAAGAAAAGCCTAACTCCATTGTCCAGTTAAATTCTTTTCAAACTACTTTTTCTTAATTTTACATTTCAGTGCAAATATAATTCCGATAATCTAAGTTTTTTTTTAATAATTATTAAACTGTTTCAATACTTAAAAAATTTCAAAATATACTTTTTCTTGTGATTAAAGTGCCAGAAAAAAAATGAATAAAAAGACATCGGTGTCTCATGTGCGTCAAAGAGATAAATGGTGTGTAAGCTGATAAAATAAGTTTTTAGGATAAAAATTCAATGAGTAATCAAGTTCATTATTTTCGTTTGCTATCTTCGTTTTCTTGCGCTTTCTTTTGCCATCTTTGATAGGATTTATCTTTTAACGTAAAAGTACATTTTTAATGTATGCATGTCTTTAACTACACACTACACTTAATTTATTTAACTCTAAATATGTAAAATAAGGAAGCAAGATTAATAAATATGTGATTTATTTATTATATGATCTTTAAGTTCCTTCCAGAAAAACGGACATTTTGAGACAATCATGATGGTGGTATTCCTTAAGAGTATAAATTTATTTTGGTGGTTCCGTTCAGTGGTCGGTAGTAGCACACTACAAGTAGTGAAACTACTGTAGTCACTACTTTTATTCGAAATTTGTAGTGTAGTTTCGTAGTAGTTGTAGGCTACTTATTTTAAAAACAGTAGTGAAGTGAGTAGTGGGATACAAAGAAACAGTAGTTGGTAGCGATTCCTGGCAATTGCTTTGAACGTAAGTTTAGAAAAGAAGTATGGTTCTAACGCAACTAATTTTTGAATTTGATGGGTACCAAATCTTCGCAGGTCCGTCAATGGATGGAATAAAAATGACCCTGAGGCTGCAACTGAGCTTTTAGAGAAATTGCGTCTTTAAAATCACGTATAACTAATATTTAAACTAGAAATTACGAAAAATAGATAATTAATCACTTCGATTACACTTTCAAACGCGAATGCTCACTCTTGAAACATTGATGTTATTTCAAAGAAATGGAACGTATTTTCGATGTACTTAATTTCTTAGAGGAAATTAAAGAGCATTAAACAATTTAAAAAATTACAATTATTTGATGATGAATTTCGCATTTCTTAAATTAAATATTCGCTGTCCAAAAAGGCGTAAAAAATTGAAGTTCAAATGAACAAATTTGAAAAAAAAAACTGTTTTGGAATAACAAACTTATATAAATATGAAAAAACATTTCTTAGTTATTTCCTTATATTTAATGTAAGCCAATTTCTTATTCAAAACCATTTTGAACACAAGTGTAAATCAAGTTCTCCAGCAAAATTTGTCCCCTTGAAGTAGTTAGTAAATTCCAAAATAGTTTGTAGTCACTACAGTTTTAAAAAAAGTAGCTGCAGTTGTAATTAACTATATTTGTAACAAAGTTGCCGCAGTAAACTATAAATATAATGTAGTTTTTTTTTAACCACTGGTTCTGTTATTATGTATTTATTTACCTTTGCGAAAAAGAAATCTATGGTGTACTGTGTTCCGCCATTTTTAAAATTTTTGACAAAATAGTTTATTTGAGTTGATTTAGTTTAAACTTATTCAATTTAAGTTGACCTAGTTTAAGTTTATTTAGAAAACTTCAGTGGAATCTTCCTTAAGATTATTGCTTTATTTTGGTGGTTTTTTTGTTTTTGACATTTACGGTTGCATTTCAAACGGAGAGAAAAAAGAAACCTAGCAAATTTTAAAGATATACAGCCATTTAAAGAGTTTTATTCAAAATACATTTCCTCTAACATTACATCAAAGTGCTAAATAACGATAGTTTAGCACATACTCAACAAACTTTACACCAGCTTTAAATTTAAAATGTTCCAAAACACGCAACACCTCTTAAATGCAAACTATCCTTAAAACACACTCAACTTTTATTGAATTGTGTTTCTTTTTGGCGGTAAAAATTATTCGATATCTTTACATTGGCGATAAAATTCCCACACCCCAGCCGTGGTAACCCTCATAGGCTGAAGAACCGTAAACATTTACTATCTTCTTTCTTACTATCTAACCAACATTTCTTGGCATTTTTTCCCGGATCGTATCTCATTTCTTCTTTTCATTCTTTTCTACCTGATCCTGGTTTTCCGTTGTTTATGGTCTTCGTCGTTTTGCTACTTGCCTATGTGATCGCGAAAATTTTATTTAAGTTTTTTTTCTTTTCTTTCTTACTTTATTTAATTCCGATAATATTTATTTTTAGGATATGCTTTTTTTTTCTTTTTGTTTGTTGAAACGAGAGGTATGCCAATCTTATTTTTATGCCGTAGTAAAAACGTGCATTTGTGCTGCGTGCCACAAATGTTAAAACACGAAGTACTTTGAGTCGCTTGTTTATTTTTGTTTGGGAGCTGTAAAAAGTTTAAAGAAACATGTGTTGTACGTGCGGGTGTAAAACGCGAACAGGGATATTGCTCCCCATGATTATTTATTAATGTATTCCTTCAGAAAATGTAGGGAAAAATCGCAAAAAGAACTTAAGCCCAGGAAAGTTTGGCAAATATGCATATAAGAAAATTTTTTCCCTATATAAATATTTATTGGGGAATATTTGTAGTTTATTTCCGTTTCGGTCTGCTGTCGAGTAATTGAAATAATTTTTGGGAGAAAATGCATATTCTTAGTGGATGAAGGTTTCTCACGCAAATGCATGCATGTTTATTTCAAGACTTTCATAGATTAAGTACGTTTCCATTGCAAATAAAGATATAGATGTGCGAATAAACATATGGATTTCAATCAACAAAAGCAATGAGAGTTCTTTGTAATATTCGTGGAAATGTAGAACAACCATCCACTAGAGCGCTTTACTGGAATTGAAATCATGTAATAAAAAATTAAACAAATCATATAATGAAGAATTTTTTTTAAGAGGAAGAGGAAAGATGCTTAGCATGTGATAGTTCTCTAAAAAGCAACACCTCCATTGAATTCGAATGAAATGGTGGAGTCAGCCGAATATTTTCAAGAATCTAAAAGACACTTGAAAGTTGTGTAAAAACATCAACGAGGAAACAAATGGTATCTATTGTATGTAATGCGAAGATGAATGGTTATAATGAGTTTTTAAGTTCACTATTGAAGTATATTTTCAGTGGATGAAGGTTTCTTCACGAGCATATTTTCTACGACTTTTGAAGCTTTAGAATGTTTTCAGTGTGAATAAACATATGGATTTCAATCAACAGAAACAATAAGAGTACTCTGTAATGTCTATAAAAATACAGTAGAACCCTCATCCATTGGAGCACTCTATTGGTATAGAAGTCAACGATAAAGCGTGAATTGAAATCAAAAATAAACTAATCATATAATGAGAATTCTCCTTATTTTTTTTAAAAGAAGAAGAAAGATGCCTAACATGATAATTTTTTGAAAAGTGACACCTCTATTGTATTTGAATCAGATGGTGGACTCAACCAAATACGTATCTCCAAAAAAAATCTAAGAAGCACTTGAAAATTGTGTAAAGACGACAGATAGGAAACAAAAGGATTCTATTGGATGAATAGTGAGCATGAACGGTGTATTGAAAAAAAATTATTTTCTTAAGTTTTTAAGTTCACCATTAAAATTTGTTATTTTTAGTCGAATGAGAGTGGATATATGTTAGGCTTAGTATATTCTTTTTGGTGTTAAAATTGTTTCTAAATAACCATGATATAATGTTATAATAATTGAAGCTGACGAACTGAGTATATTTTGGTACAATATTGATTCTATCCCACATTTAGGAAGCCTTTTTCCATATTTTGTACTTCTACTAACATTTTTGTTTTTTGAGATAAGACTAAGGAGTTTTTAAGCTTTTCAAATCTGGCCAAACTCTAAAGATTATCAACGGTCACTTATGAATTAGATATAATAATAATGAACATAATAACAATTATGTATAACTTTTCCCATAGTATTTTTTCCTCACACTTGTACGTGTACTTTTGTTTTGCGTAGTGCCGTTACAGTAAATCTGTATCTCGGTTCTGTATATTTCGGTACGTAAATAGCTCTGCACGTGAGTATCTCGGTTCTGGACAGAACTTGCGCTTAATATACATATGTAGAAGTGTTTACACTTTCTATCCGAGGAGTTCGACATTTTTATGTAGCACACGTTCAAGTAATTATAAGTTCTATACAGCACAATTACTACTGAACAATCTCGGTTCTCTTCGGCGCTTCTGTTGAACCACAGAACTAAATCTCTCTTTAAGAGAGATTTAGCAGTTTCGCGTAGAATCTGATCCGTTACCGTACAAATATGCTTCTTTACAATATAACCATCTCGGTACTCTACAGAACATAAGTACATACGTACGCAATGTGTAGAATGCTTCGTAAAAGCACAGATATCCGGTAAATATCTATCTTATAAAATATTTGTTCAGTAGAGACACGAAAGAACTTTCTCTGATCTTACAGGCAGTGTTTTTCAGGACTGGTGCTTCGCAAGAGTCTGCAAGATTTTTCTTGCATTTTTCTTCGCTAAATAGGAAAATATGCTGTTTTTGCTAACAAAAAATACATTCATTATAGAAGTGAGGTTAACCCAAAATTGGATTGGCTGTTCAACAATGGTAATAAAATGGAATAAAAAGTGAGGTTATAAAATAAACCACGGTGGTTCAGAGGATAGTGTGTCCACCTCCCAATGAGGGAACCCAGGTTTGAATCGCAGTACTGGCTGGTTGGTACAAGTTCAGTTTCCAGCTCGCAAGTATCACTATGCTGATTTAAAATATCCTAATTGGTAAACGGATCATGTGGACCTTGCAATCAGGTTAATAATTACACTCAGGTTATGTCAGGTTAATCATAAAGATTTTCGTGGTTTTTGTCCATTCTTTTAAAATAAAACCTTCCAATTAAAATTGTGTTATTTATTAATTAGAAATGAAACATTTTTTTGTGTCATTGAATTTAAATACCTTACGTGTTGGTTTAATGCGGGAATTAATCTCACAAAATTTGATTCTTACAGATTTCCAGTTATGACAGCATATTATTCATGTCGAAAGAGTTTAAAAGAAGTACCATATTGAATATATTAATTAATTTTTAACCTCCACATATGCTTTGTAGTGAAAAGATATCAAGTTCTAGCAAATGTTCTACGAAACTTCCAGAAGGAAGTGTAGTCTGAGTGACGCTCTCCTTCAAATTAACTTCGTCGTTACTTTTAATTTTCTTCCCTTTGAACTTTTCGTCTAATTTAGTCAGCTTAATTACCTTTTCAGACATCTTGGAAATTACAAACTTCCCACTAATTGGAAGTTGCTAAGTTGTCACTCAATTTTACCTCGTTTATTCCGAACGTTGTACCTTTTAATGCATTTTGTCAAGGACTGCTGAGTTCGAAAAATGCGAAACCTTAAATATATGCAAATCAAAGAGTTTTAAATTATGGGGAGGCGGCTGAACTTGTCTAAAAAAGCCTTGTTTTTATATAAACGTATTGGTGGGTTAATAAATTTAACATAAAAAATATGAATCTATGATTGTGATAATTTATAAAAGACTCCGCACAAATCTTGCGGAAATAAATTATGTGTCAAATATCGTCTAAGACTCTAATCTGTTGCAGCTCAAAACATTCTTATCAAAAGTTCGCATTGACTTTGATTTCAAAAATTGATAGTGTCAGAGATACAAAACTTCAAACATAAATGATACTGTCACGACATTAGCATTAACCAATGTGCAACACGTTGAATCTGTCTGTTCGAATTGTGCAAATGATATCATTGGAAATTATGATAAATCTAGTTGCACGTCAGAACATCCGACTGTAAATTTGTAGCGAGCATTATTTCTTCGCATTCACTTAAGTCAACGCTGCGAGCTTCAAGCACCTTTCAGCGCAGTGACCGTTACCTAGATCTTTTATGATTATCCGTATCAGTATCTCAGAAATTACCCATTTTTCGACATTCTGTCAATGATAAATTTTGATCAGAATGTTTTGATCTACAACTAATTTAAATTTTATCCAATTTGATAGAGAATTAATTTCCATAAAATTTTTGCGGTTTCCTTTATAGTTTTTCTTTCTTTCTTTTTTTTTCTAGATAAAGTTACTAATACTAAAAAAATACAAATGGTTCTCAAAATTCTGAATATTCTTATCATTTTAAGAATACGATATTAATGTATTAATGTCTCACCAATTTTTAAAAATTCTGTCCCAAGTTTGGGATGGCAATTGGATTCGGTCCCTCTTGAGACAGTTTTTTTTTAAAAAATATTTTGAGCTATGCTAAAACTATTTTATAAATAATTGGGACTGAAGGGAATTTTACTGAACCTTTGTGTCTTTCCATTTCAAAAATTATTTAAGTCAATCTCAGTTTTCATTTATTATTATTTATTCAGGAGAAGCAGAAAAGGAATTCAATCGTTTATATCAAATTCATAGTGCAAATCAATATAATTATAGTTCAATGCGTCGTTTCATCTTCAAATTTATAGTGCAAATCAATAGAATTATATAGTTTAATGCGCCTTTTTATTTTTTTATAGCTAGTTTAACTCAGTTTTTATTTATTATTATTTACTCTGGTAGAACAGAATATGAATGGAATAAATTCATATTAAACTTATAGAGCAAACCAATGAACCATTATTAAAATTTAAACTCTAAACATTATTCTGATTACTCATATAAAAACGGAATAATAAGTGCAGTAGCACGCTTCTACTTACAAGCTAAATTGAAGTTGACTAAGCACGAAAATTAAACTATTGCATTTATAGATCGTATCTTTACAGTTACCAGTAAGTCTTATATTATTTAATTAAAGTGCAATTACATAATTTTTTAGATAATATACTCAATAACATCAATTTTTTTCTGGAGCTTTTAAAATATTCGTAAACTCAGTTTGTATTTATTATTTTTTGATTTTGATAAAATATACCATAATTGTAGTCATCCATATCAATTTAATAGTGCAAATTGATGGAACAGTAGTTCTATGTGTCTTTTCATTTCAAAAATTATTAAAATCAAACTCAGTTTTCATTTATTATTATTTATTCAGAAGAAGCAGAATAGCAGTTCAATCGTTCATATCAAATTAATAGTGCAAATCAATAGAATTAAAGCTCCAAGCATCTTTTAATTTTTTTATTACTAATATCAAACTCAGTTTTTATTTATTACTTACTCTTATGAAACACAATAGGAATGCAATAATTCATATTAAATTTATAGCGCAAATCAATAGAATTATAGTTCCATGACTCTTTTCATTTTCAAGTTTATAGTGCAAATCAATAGAATTATAGTTACGTGCGTCTTTTCATTTTTTATGACTCAAATCAAACACAGTTTTCATTGATTATTACTTACTGTGGTGGAACAGGATATGAATGCAAGAAATTAATTTTTAACTTACAGAGCAAACCAATGGAATTATAACTACATGCGTCTGTTCATTTTGTATTAAAATCAAACTCTAAATTTCTTTTTGCTAACTCAGGTAAAACAAAATAATAAGCGCAGTTGTACGTTCTAAATTGTACGGGCTAAATTGTAGTTAATAAGCGCCAAAATTAAATCATTTATAGTGCAAATCTTTAAAATCCATGCATTAAGTGTGATACTATTTTAATTAAAATCCAATTACAAAATTGTTTAAAAAAATATACTCAATAACCTCTGCATTTTACGGAGATCTATAAAACGTCAGTAGCGTTCCAAGTTAATAAAAGTCGATGTAAATTATTTTAATCTTTCATCAGATAAAGCGTACGACAGCTCCATCTATATCAACTGAGGAAAAGATTAATGACGTTAAACACCGCCCCTTCGGTGGGCAGAATTTTGAGCTTTGAGACAAATTAAACAAGATATATGAATAAGATGATGAAATCTGAGTCGAGTGAGGCTTTAGAGCCTCTTTCATTACCAACGAACTGAAGCGGGCTCTAATCGTGATTATAGCGCAACTCGCTCTTTAATTCTTTACTCGCATATAAGGTTTCCTGGTAATTTCAAAGGACACTGTTTACTATAACTGTATTGAATTTCGTACGATTTATTTTTGGATATTTCTGCTAATGACACGCCAACATAATAATTAACGAACAATGATCTTCTCTTTTTTTCAATTAAATATAGAATCATTTTTTTTTTTTTTTTTTTACTTCTTAGTCTTTATTTATATCAAAACACTCCTCCCTTTTGAGGATTCGCAAATTTTGATTGACTAAATCTTAACTGTTTTAACTCACAGCATAATTGATTTATTTCTGCTTTTTCTTTTGGAAAAAAAAATGACCAGTGTTGTGGAGTCAGAATCGAAGAAAATTTGGTTGGAGTTGGAAAAATTTTCTCGACTCCGATAAGGTCCGAAGTAAAGTCCAGAGTTGACATGATATAAATCGTGTTTTTAATTTTATAATAATTATTTTTAATAAGTTACTGTTTTTTTAATATCAAAAAGAATTAATTTTTTTTTTGATTTTAACTCTGATTATTCGCTTGAAAAAAAATGAACAGTGCTGTGGAATCGGAATCGAAAAAAATTTTGTACGAGTTGGAATTGGAAAAATTTGCTCAACTACGACTCCGATTAGGTCCGAAGTTAAGTCCAGAGTTGACATGATATAAATCGTGATTTTAATTTCATAATAATTACTTTTAAAAAATTACTGTTTTTTTTTTGTTTGTTTTTAAAAATGAATTTTTTTTAATTTTAACTCTGATTTTTCTTTTGAAAAAAAAAATGACCAGTGCTGTGGAGTCTGAATCGAAAATTTTTTTGTAGGAGTTGGAATCGGAAAAATTTGCTCAACTCCGACTTCGATTAGGTCCGAAGTTAAGTCAAGAGTTAAAATGATATAAATCGTGATTTTAATTTAATAATAATTATTTTTAAAAAATACACTGATTTAAAAGCAAAAATCAAATTGTTTTGATTTCAACTCTTACGAAATTTTTTCTGTCTACAACTCCGCAACACTATTTATTTAATAAAAAAATCAAGCATCGATCAGTTTTGCTCTCAGTTAAACAGTTAAGATTTAGTAAATCAAAATTTGTGACTCGTCAAACATGGATAAAGACTAAGAAATAAACAGAAGTACAGAAAAAATGATTCCATGTTTAATTGAAAAAAGAGCAGATCATTGTTCTTTAATTATTAATTAATCGTATATGGATCTACTTCTGCTGCTCAATTCTGCTACTCAATTGCTGCTATAGAACAATTTAGGAAAAAAACCGTTATATTAATATATTAAAGGAAAGAAGTCAGAATTGGATAACCTATAGAGTATTAGTAAAATAAAAATAAAAAAAACATTGGACATATAATACAGCACAAATAAAAATCCAAGTCTTACGGACAGTTTATACGTAATAAATAAGGCCAGACGTTCTCAAATCTTGAGGACAGTACTCGAATTTCAATGGTTTTCTTCAAAAACTTTCAATCTCTTTGAGGAAAGAAAATATACTCAAATCTTAACTTACAGTCATGTTTTTTTTAATGACGATGATTTTTCTTTTTACGGAGAAGACAAGCGAAAAGCAAAAAGCAAGAAATGCTGATCTCCTAAAAAAATTTCAGACAAAAAAAAAAAAAAAAAAAAAAAAAAAAAAAAAAAAAAAAAAANAAAAAAAAAAAAAAAAACTTATGAGTTGATTTATTTTAGATGTGTTAAACAGCTGCAGAATATCATATATGATAAGTCAAAACTGTTGGATAATGATCAAATTTAATGAAGATGTCTCTGTGTCTGACTATAGTTATCAATTAAAAAAATCTCTGCTGAAATTATCAATTAATATTCTCCATAAATATATGGGTGTTCTCAAATTGTAAAATTTTTTGAAGACGCTCCGCTGATTCGTTTTCAAATCAAGGTATAGAAATCTGGGCAACTTATTGTAAATAAAAATCTAAATCAGACAGCCATTCGGGTATGAATAATATTTTGTAATAAAATCTGACGAAACTTTGCAAATGAAAAGCCAAATCTGGCAATCAGCAAGAAATCTGTAAAGGATTGCTGTATTGATAAAAACTTAAATCGGACGATCATTTCAGTACGGCATTTATAGAAAAATGCATTCAATGTATAAATATGTATAGGAAATGTTATTCTATGTTCTTTTCATAAAATATGTTGTTGCTTGTTAAGACATCTTTTTCAAAAATAAACTGCTGCAATTTCTCTCAAACACATCCATTTAGTGGCAATGAATTCCTACACTTTTTTTTATAACTGTAACTGAGCTCTAGATAGGAAAAAAATTGAACAAGAAGAAAAATGAGAAACGGAAAGAAAGCTTCTTTGTAGAACGTAGAACATCTTCTTTATACCTTGCTTGAGAAAGAAGAAAAAAAAAATCAAGACAGATCTTCAATTCTAGAAAAACATGCCAAATACATATCCTGGTGGCGGTGGCGAAGGTGTAGGATGAAGGAGATGGGAATAAGAATGAAAATCCCGGAAAACTGACGGTCCACGATCAAAAGAAGCCACCTGTTACGAAAGAGAACGTAGCAATTTATTCCCGGACCATTCCCGTCTTCGGGATCGGGGACGGAGTCATCAATCTCCCGTCCGTCAAAGGACTGGACCAGGGTTGCCGGGATTGGTGCCCCTTTCACAATGGCGCCAAAACAATTTAGGATGAAGAAAGAGGAGGGGAGAGGAACAATTTCTTCTTTTTCTTAGTAATGACTTTAAAAGGAACGAATATGAAGGGTGTGTCGCGAATGTTTTTTTGTCGTGTTGGAAATCGTTTAATTTGAGAGGGATTGATTCGAAAATAATCATCATAACATGAATCACGCTAAGTAATTAAACCTTTTTTTTCTTCTGTAGTATGAAAAATAAAATTATTATTTGATAGCTAAAGTTATTTGTCAAAGTATGAATTGGCAGGTACTTACGTAACTTTATAATAATAGTTGTGCAAATGATATCTTGTGTTTAAGAGGAAAAAAGGTGTTGCAACAAATTAATTTTATACTAATTATCTTGATATAATTTATAAATTTACAACAAAATAGTTCTACATAAACTATTTTAGTATATAATAATAAATATGGAACAAATTATTTTTACATTAATTATCGAGATGATACATACATTTACAGCAAATTAATTTTTCATAAATTATCTTGGTATACTTTATAAATTTAAAAGAAATTAACTTTACATAAATTATCTTGGTGCACTTTATAAATTTAAAAGAAATTAATTTTACATTAACTATCTTGGTAATACATACACCTACGACAAATTAATTTCTTAAAAATTATTTTGGTAATACATAAAATTGTATAACTTAATTTTGCATAAATTACCTTGGTTTACTTTAATTTACAACAAATTTATTTTACATAAATTATCTTAGTGTGATTTATACTTTTTATATAATTAATTTTACTTTAATTATCTTTAATGCACACATTTACAAAAAAATTAATATTACATAACTTATCGTGGTAATACAAAACTTTTTCACTCTAATCAGACTCGTTATAACAAAAATGAAACTCTTGGATTTCATTTTTGTTGACAGTAATATTGACAATAATATCAGGGACAGTTATATCAAATTCCTCTACTCGATCACTTATTTTGAACCATTATTTTACAAGAAAATCATCATGAATTCTTTTGTGATTTATTTTACCTCAAAATCAAATGAGCTAGGACTTTACATAAACTGATCCCAAATATTTGTTTTATGTTATTAACACAGATTGGGTTCAGTAGATTCAGTTATTGATTCCTTTGAGTTAAAATTAAAACTTAAATATTTTGCTTGGTTGTGCAAATTCTTCTATTATTTTGTATTTTTAAATTCCTATTAATTTTTTGGTTCATTGAAGAACTCCTTAAATGTTTTTCGCCAAAAAAATCTGTTTAGTAATAGTTCGAAAGGTAAATTCATAATAATGATTTATTGTATGTAATTGCATATGTTACTGAAAGCTTATAACAAAAGTAAAGACTGCAGATTTACTGTTTAGTTAAGTTAACTCGTCGTCGAGTGAACAACGTGTAGACGAGAAATCAATATTTAAAATGTTTTACTTAACTTCTATCTTCAATTACAAAATAATAACTTATGACATGGCATAGTTTCTATGCGAAATTGTCGATCAGCAATGCGTTAAATCAAGATAGTTAAAGTTCCAGTGAAGATAGTCAAAACGTAGACTATAATTACTACAGATTTTAGACTACTACAGACCCAAGAGTAACAATGGCTTAAAACTGTATTATAAACTTCGATAATGTGTAACGCTTTCAGCAAACATTTATACCTGCAAGAAATCAATTGAAATCTTATTAATATTTGAAAGTTTTTTTTCTTCAGAAAATTCAGATACCACCAAAATAAAAATTTAAATAAAATCTGAATCTTAAAACATACACATATCTATAAAAGGAGATTGTTCGCCAAATCTGTCAAACGTAATTTGATTTGGAAAATTCAGTTCTTGGTCGATGAAACAGTTGTTCATACATGATTCTGAAGAACATTCACTTGCGTCGCCTTTCAGAGTTCAAATAACACCATTCTCTTTTTTTATATATATTTCCTGAATTCCATTTTTTCTTTTTCAGTTTAAGTCGGTTACGTTCACAATGATTTCCTTTTTATTGCAAAACCTTTAAACCTCTTTCTAATGTTAAAAAAAAATTAAAACCAATAAAATATGATATGAAAAATTAGAGTTTAAGAGAAAGTTTTTAAATGAAATTGAATATCAAAATTTTATCGACAATATTTCTAACAACAAACAGAATCGTGATTATTCGTAGTAGTTGATCATAGAGTAAGTAAAATTTTCTAAGTTTTAGAAGTTGAAAAAATCAAATATCTGAAACAAAAAATATAAATCATTACAAAAAATTAAAATACTTACATAGAAATATTCAAGATTTAAAGGAATGAAAAATAATATCTTTACAATAAGTAAATATGAATAATAATAAGTAATAATAAGTAAATATGAATAATAATAAGTAAAAATAAGTAAATATGAATAATAATAAGTAATAATAAGTAAATATGAATAATAATAAGTAATAATAAGTAAATATGAATAATAATAAGTAATAATAAGTAAATATGAATTAAATGTAACTTTAAGATAACCAGACTATTTNATCCATTATTAAAATAATATTTCATTTGATTCTGATGATTCCTTCATGGTGTTGCATTTTCTACAAACAGCAGTTTAGATATATAACAAGATAATGGTATAACAAAAGCTATAACTATTAAGGAAATAACAAGAAAGATTTAACTAAATATCTGTTACAGAGCTCCAAATTCCAAATATGTCTAACTATAAGCTTTATTATTATGATTGAAAATCTCTTATATTAATATATAACTCACATGTTATAATATAAAAAAATAATCAAAATATTTAAGCAAGAGTAATGACAGAAAAATTTCAATCATTTATTTTTCTTCGTTTTAACATGACGCTAAATACAATTTCTAATGAGACGTCACGTACTTTGAGTTGATGTTTCCGGATTCTTAGAAGAATTTTTTTCTTTGAGTCGGAAGAGACATATTTTGAAGTAAAAAAAAGTTGAAAAGATAAAAATAGTTATATAAGAGACATTCTTAAAGAATTGACTCATTTTTTAAAGATTCCTCATAAATATTTGCTTAATAAATGGAAGAATTTAGAATCTTCACTTGTGACCTCTTCTTAGTTTTCACTAAGTTCATATCTCAGATTAAGCAATATCTCGAGCTTAATGAGTAAAAATTATCGTGAATAAATTAACTATTTGATTACATAATATAATCAGTAACACACAATTAGTAATACATAAGTTTTAATCATTTAAGGAATTAAAAATTATCATGAATAAGTCCATTGATAACATAAATAACAAAATTAGTAATACACAGTTAATTAGTAGTATATTATGCCAGTATCAACCATTTCCTGACCACTTCAAGTAGAATTTATTGCAATATTATCGTTATAAGTATCATATTGGTACCATCGAAAAAACTAGAAGTATCCGCAGCGAAATGACCAGAACTCATGCTTACTGTGGATTGTGAGATTTAATGACTGTCGGGCAGACTTTCAATTATTACTGAAATTTAATGCATAAAAAACTTTGACAATATCATGGTCATCTCTTGAAAATAATTAAAATTGAAATCAAAGTACTGCCGAACTGGCAAAGCTGCGGGCAACTGCAAAACAGTGAAAAAATTTGTTTAATATACAGGGTTATTCATAATTCTTTCCGCCTGTAAACGCCATTTTTATTTACTACAACTGGTTTCAGTGGTACATGTTACTGCCATCTACCGGCAACTGCTTAAATTAAAACTTGAATACTTACGGAATAATTTCATATGTTCTTTTTTGCCATATTCGTCTTCGTTTTTTTACTATAACGCTTCGAAACCCCGGAGGGAATTATGAATAACCTAAACTAATGAAAACTAATGAAAAAGTTGGAATTGGAGGGGGGGGGTGAAGAATTAGAATATTTAAATCCTGTTGCGCTGTGCATTGTGCTGGTTACCCTTAAAGTTTAGATTTTGAACAAGTTAATTTTGAAAGATGACCAAGCTGCTCACCGAAGGTGGCTATTTTTAAAAAAAATAATAATTTTCATGATCATTATCAGTGAGAAATAATAAGATCTTGAATTGGCGTTGGTAAAGGACAGTTCATTATTTTAATGAGAATTGATTGATCTATTTTCTATCGAAACTATTAAATCGAAACTATTTTTTTCAAACGGTATTAAAGTAAACCTTATTTTTTGTTAGAACGCTTGTAAATGCTTAAACATCACATTGAAGAAAAAATTCTTCGTATTTGCTAACAGATTCAGCATTTAATTCTTATATGTGATATCTCTAATTAGAGGGTTTTTTTAAAATTTTTTTTTCACTGTAACTATAACTCTG
Organism: Parasteatoda tepidariorum; assembly: GCF_043381705.1. Classification (NCBI taxonomy): domain Eukaryota; kingdom Metazoa; phylum Arthropoda; class Arachnida; order Araneae; family Theridiidae; genus Parasteatoda; species Parasteatoda tepidariorum. The sequence goes on along the minus strand of NC_092211.1, from coordinate 68,862,983 downwards.
ACCGATATGAAAAAAAATACCGACTTTTCTTGTGTAGGTAAAGAATTACAAAATTGACCGCAAATGATTGAAAACGCCCAATAATTTTCGGCAAAATACAGGTGTTACTCCTGCACCAAGTCAATTGCTGTTAAAGAGGGAAAAAAGGTATGAAGTCTCTCTTCCCAATTATATAAATTTAAAGATAATATTTCGAGATAATAAGGAGTAGCAGTCAAAAATCACGTAACTTAAAAGATAATATATATTTTTAAATTGGTGGACAATTTAACGTTGATGAATTGCGGTTTATCTATGTTGTATCATTACGGACTATTATCTTCGATCATTTCTCAGTGCATCAAATGATAAATTAGTCAAAAAGAACTTGGAATTTAAGAAAATATTGCGAAGTTCAAACATTCGAATTCGGATCATCTTTAAAAGAAAGTCTGGAAGAGCTTAGTGGAAGAAATGAAGTGCAATTTTCGGTGAATTTTTGAAACCATGTCATGTTTTTGACTAGTTTATCACTTGTTTAGCATCAAGTGATAAACTAGTTAAGCAGATTTGTGTGTAAATTTTTTTTTTTGTATTATTCTACTGAATTTTGTGCGCCTTTTGTATTCTACTATTTTGTAAACTTTCTTTCTAATTTTAGTGGTTTGTGTATTAAATTGCTTTTACTATTTTATTTATTTATAAATAAAATAGTATTTGTAATTAATTTTTATAATTTAAGAAAATTTTCTTTAGTGAAATTTTCGGCGGAACATTTCGCAATGCATCAAACAATAAATTAGTCAGCACGAAATTATTATTAATGGCAATGTTCTGAAGGTTGAATTCGGTGCACATTCCAGAAGACTTTCATACCATTTATGTTAAATTTGAGAAAAAAGAAAATGGCTTTAGAACATTAAGAAAATATCAAGACACCTTTTCTTATACAATATTCTCATCCAAAACACACTATCTAAATATTTCACAAAATAAATTAACGTTATGCTCCAGTCGACTAAAACATATTTTTAAAATCAGAAATTTAAATGCTTTTAAAAAAAAATCCTTAACCAATAATGATAATGTTTAAATAATGATGTGCAGACGGATATCTAATTCTCGGCATCAAACACGGCTTTTAACGTACATTTAAATGTAATCCAGAAGACAAGGGAACTCCTAAACTGAACATCGTATTCAATCAACTTCTGTTCATCGGAATCGGAGAACTTTTTTGGAATAAATTAACTTGAATTTGTGCTCCATAGAGTAGAAAACCACAGTTCCTGTGATTTTCTATTTTTGTGATGGCTGATCCGATGGCAAACAATAAATTGACATCGGGTGCAATTTCCCAACCCTGATTGCGATTATTTGAATCTGCAGTCTACTAGATAAGGAATTGTGTATATTTTTAGTGCAAGAGCCACGGTTTGGCTATATCACGCATGTAGTAAATGGAAGATCTATGCTATACACAAATTGTCGATGAAGATTTGAAGCCTATCTGTTGGAAACAAAGTTTTTTCTTCATATCCCACTCCTGGAGGCATTCTTTTTAACATTAGGTGTAATTTAACATGTTCTAACAATTTTTAACAGATAAATGTTTTTAAAAAAAAATTCATAATTTCAATTTTTTTAAATATTGGGAAGAGAAACGATTTAAAAATGTTACAAAAATATACAATGGTAGAAAAATAAATAAATAAGTGAAAACAAAATAAATAAATGAAAAATAAAAAATCTGGAAGTGTTTCAATTAAATGAATTCTTACGAAATTGTAAAGTTTGTTTAATTTTATTTTCACTATATTCTATTGCCGACATAATGAAATACTTATCCATGGAATTATTTAGAAACCATCTATACTAACGTGGTTCAATTACCAAGGTATTATATATGTAATAACTAAGGGTATATTTGAATCATAAATATAATTAAGTTAATGATATTTATTTGTATTATATTAGCACACACACTATATATATATAATTANATATATATATATTCATGCTATTTACGCCTGTGAAATATTTATGATATTTAAACTTAATATTTAATTTAATCTTTTAACATATATATGTGATTTTTAATTTTAAAATATGTTTCATATTTATGATATTTATTCAAATAATAATATTTACTTATAATTTTAATTTGTGCGATAATAGTCCTTATAATATTAATTTTTAAATTATTTACTCTACATACTTCCATAATACCTATGATATTTTATAAAATATCAACAGTAATAATACTTTTCGTATTATATCCAAATGGAGATCAAAAAAATTGTTTAAAAAGTATGTTGAAAACATTAGTTAAAGATTTAAGTCTCGGATAGAATCGAATTTCGGATTTTGTTGTTATTATTTAATCTCTTATCGGAAATTAATTTATGAATCGAAATTTTACGACAGCGGTCTCCATTCTAGCATGGCTTCTCTTGTAAATTGATTGAGTGTAAAATTTATTGGTTCACAAAGCGGCTGTGGAAATTAAATTTACTGAAGTGGCATTTGTCAAATTAGCATTTTACCAGTCAACACACGTTGGTTCCCTATAATATTAAACCATGACCCTATCGATTTCCATTACAACAGTCAAACCCGCATTCCAGATGCAAATTAAATTTAATTCCAATTGGAGATAAGTTTTTTTTCTGTTAACATTTAAATAAAATAAAAAAAAACAATTTAGGCAGGGAATTCTGAATTATTAATTTTTTTTTTGATAAAAAAAATGAGAAAGGAATAAATTTTCCGAGAAAAAAGTTGTTTTAAATTATTTTTAAAAAATTTCATATCAATATATTTTATAGAGTTAAGAAAATAATTAAATTAAATATTGATGGAAATTAAAAAAGAGAATTCAACAGTCACATATAAATCTCTCTCAATTTTGTTTGACAAAATTATTTAGCGTAAAGTATGTAAATATTTATATATATTTATTTTTAAATCGTTCTACGTGACATTAAATATATTTCAAACTAGCTGGAAAAAAAATGGCAATACTTTGGTTAAAAAAAGATGATCTTTTATTAAGTGATTTGTAGAAAATGTATGTAATTCTCAAAAATAGATACTTCGAAATTATTATTATTATATTTCTTTTTAACTTTTCAGTTGAACTGGCTGGCTCTTAAAATGTAATTTTATTTCATTGCAAAATAATTTTTTTCCGTCTGCGTCTTTTACTTAATTTAGAATTATTACTTGCTTATGTATTTTATTATAACCGTGGTATATTCTTGTTTTGTGTACCTGGCAACTTCGATGCATAATCAGTTTATGTTCTGCATGGCTTTGTGCCCTTCGTGTTAAACAAGAAATATGTAGTGAAAAAATCGAACATTGAAATCTTTTGGAAGGAATTGAAATCTTCCTTAAGCAATCTTTGTGAAAGAATATAGAATGTATCATTTAATAGAATTGATACTTGGCAGGCTTGGCTTACTTGAAATAGAATAATAAAGAAAAGTTGCTAACGTAAGCAAATGCCACATTTCAACAGCCAATCAGGATTGAGATACTCACACTACGTCACTTGCAGGTATCTCAGATACTTGTAAACGACGTCATGTATGTGAGTAGAACCTGATTGGCTACTTAGTAGACAACTGCAATGATTTTCCAACCATGACATTATTTGCAGGTATTCAACCACGGTTGATTTTATATTATTTAGTTTTAGAAACATACTATCGAGTTTTATTTTGGAATCACATTTTAAAAATATGAATGTAAACAAAATAAGCAAGTTGTTTTAAATAACTTTAGAGTTATTATTCAATCACGGCAAGGCGGTTTACGGGAGAGTTCACTAACCCATTCTGTACTATTGTTGCAGAAACGCAATATTTTGTTGTGATTTTCGAGAGAACGCTATTTTAAGTTTGTGAAAGATTATTTCAAACACTTGCACTTGTGCTTCTTTTCCATTTATTTTTATGTATAGCTTCTAAAATGTACATGATATCACATTAAGTAAAAATAAAGTAAAAGAAAGTTTGTTTTTTGTTTCATTGAAAATTTTGCAGTGATCATTTAAAATTCAACCATCAACTCATTTTGATCCGCTGTTGCTAAAACTTATTATTTGTAGTGATGTATAAAGTGCCGAAATTAAAATAGTGGTGTGTGCTTAGACAAATTTGATTTAAAAGGGGATGCCATTCGGGCTTAAAAATATCAGATAATTTTATAACCAAATCTATACATAAATATTATTAATACATTAGGGGGAACAGGAATGTTTTGTTTAGGAATGTCTTGTGAACAGGTATGTCTTGTTCTCCAAAGTCAAATTTCAAGAATAAAATTATTGAGTTATTGTTCAACTTAAATAAAAATAGAAAAAAAATTACAATGGATCAAATTAGTTAAAATTTTTTTTTAATTATTTCAAAATTCTTTTTTCTCATTTTTTTAATTATAATTTATTTTTAGTTCTATTTTCATAAAACTATGCATTTGTTTAAAAAAATCTTTTAAAATGACCCAATGGAACATTTGTATCAATCAAAGTAAAGATGTTGAATTAAAGAACTGTTCAGAATATAAAATAGTTTAATTTTTAAACAAGCATATTTTCATCAATTTTTCATATTTTGAAGGTAATAAATACAAAATATGGACGAGAAATTATTTTTTATTAGCGTCGCTTTTTTAGTACCGAAGATAAAAATATTTTCGGAACAAAATTCTGTTAAAAAAATTTACACCTTGTAAATCAAATTTCATTTTTTTTCTTCCTTAAATGTAAATAAAACTCTATGTTTATATGATAATATCGTGTTAGAATAAATATTACTACCCGGATGCTCCTGAAATGAAGGTTTATCCTACATTTATAAAAAAAATAGCAGTTTAGGAGCTGCATTTATTTCATTAAAAGAATTTCTAAATTTCCCTTTGCATTCGCATCTAAGATTTTATATCTTCGTGGAAAATTACTCATTTGAAGATAGAGCAAGAGATAAAATCGAGAATTTTTACCCGTTCCTAGATTTTTCTTCTGATTTCCACGGATTGCGGATGGAGAAAATTCCATCAGAATATCTGGGATGTTTATACCCTTGCGTCTTGCATTCTTTGTAGAATACGGTATGTCGACAAATAAGACTCCATGGCGCGTTTCCTTAATTACTTTATTTTTGTAAACAAACATTTTATAAGTTTATGAATGCTTCTTAAAATAATCGTTATTTTAGAAATATTTTCTAAATTTATTTAGAAAAAAAAGAGCTGTTTTTAAGTTGTCCTTTTTTTTCTGTTATGTTTAATCGTTGACCAGTGCGCAAAAAAATTAAAGCATCTTAAATAACTTTTGATCTAATGATCGGATCTAAATGTTCTAGGACTCAATCTTAAAGGTTCGGGGAGGTGACCTAAAATTTACTAATTGGTTAGTGCTTATGATATTTTAAGTTACGAAATAAGATACAAAAATGTACTTACTCTGTGTAAATGTATCTTTTTACATACATATTTGGATTTTCTGCCCTTAAAAAATAGGGCGTAGCCGCAATCTGGAAAAAAAGGGTCCCATTATTTTCACTCGCCGAGTGGTTCAAAGTTTAGATCCCTTAATGTTAAATTACTTCTCTTAGATTATTGGGATTGATTGCCAGATTGCGTCTACCCCCAATACTTTGGGGTTGAGTCGCGATGGCCAAGGGGATAGAGCGTTCGCTTTCCAATGCGGCGAACCGGGTTCGAATCCCAGTCGATACGAATTCCGCATCGGGCTTGCACCGACCACAGTGTTGACTTGAAATATCCTCAGTGGTAGACGGATCATGGGTCAAAGTCCCCTTGCCGTCAGGCTAACCGTGGGATGTTCTCTTGGTCTTCCTCTACATGTAACGCAAATGCGGGTTAGTTCCATCAAAAAGAGTCCCTCGAAAGCAAATTTCTCCCAATACTTGATCCAGGAGTTCCCTTGTCTTCTGGATTGGGTTCAAAAGTACAAGACTACGGAGTTGAACATTAGTAGTCGTAAAACCATAAAATTAGGTCGGCTGTTAAACGACGGTTATAAAATAAAATACTTTGGGGTTAGGCCGAGATGGCCTGGTTGGTAGGGCACTGGGTCCACGTCCAAGAGTTCGTGGGTTCGATTCCAGCCGGCCGAAAACTTCCCATGTAGTAAAGGGTGACTGATGCACGTTAAATCTGTCGAGTTTCAAAGTCCTCCATGTTGCCATAGCAAATCAATACCTCTGGGGGTTCCAATCCAGGAGTTTCCTTGTCTTCTGGATTGGTTCAAAATTACAGGGTTACGGAGTTGAACATTAGTAGTCGTAAACCCAAAATTGGGTCGGCTGTTCAGCGACGGATATAAAATAAATTACTTTGGGGTTCATAAATCTGAAACCGTTGGAAAAAAAAGATTTCGTCATTCAGAGAAAGTATGTTTTTATGTCTGATTTCGTCACGTAAAATATCGTCTGCATTAATTAGTTAGCTTATTTGAGATGATTCCCTCAAACCTTTAAAATTGAGTCGTTGAACGAAATTCTGATCATTCGAATAAAGCTATTCAGGGTGATCCGTTAAGTCACTTAAATACTTAAGAAATTCGAAAAATACGTAATTTATAAATAAAATATTATTTGCAATTTATATTTATAAGTTATAACTATACAATAATTTATATTTTATAACTTGTCTTTCGTCTTTAAATAAAATTATTAGCTCATCTAGTTGCGTAGTGTTGCATTTTAATTTCTGAAAACGATTTGAATCTCTCGATATCAAAAAATCGTAAGAGCTGGCACAGTTTAGGGCACTTAACGCTACATTTTGATTTAAAGCGTAAAATCTGTAAAACGTAAAAATTTTAAAATATCATGCGGGCCGCTTTGATTTTTCTCAGAAAATGTAACTACAGAATTGAAATTTGATGTGCTGAAAAAGCCATTTTCCTATAATTACAAAAAATGAGATATTTTTTTTCGTTCGAAATTCTAATTTGTTCTGGAGTTATTGCAATTTTAAGAGCTTTTTAAATTTTTTTTTTTTGCCTTTTCTTTTTTTCGCTTCAAATTATGTCTATTTACCCATTGTTGTAGAAAAGTTTATCTCTCTCGAGATCTTCTTTTTTAGAGACCTTCGATCACGAGATTTTCTTTTTCATTTTATTTTGCGTGTGACTTGAGAATATTTGTATAGAAAGTTTTGAGAATATTAAAATCTCAAGAGAAATGAAAACTGTTATGAATTTGAACTGTTATATGATATAAGGTTATAGATATATATTACTTACGCGTAAAATTACTTTTAATTTATTACTTAGTATTGCATCGCATGTTCTGTATCCCTAAGTTTAAATTTTTTTTCAAGTGTAGTAGAAAGGCATCCGTTCATTTCTTTACGATTAACATGTAAACAAAGTGTGTGTTTACGTAAAATTGCACTAATCATTTAATTTCCATCATAATAACCATATATTATTCGGAGAAAGTGCGTTTTTGTTTCTGGTTTTGTAACTTAAAATATCGTCTGCACTAACTAATTAGCATATTTGAGGGAAATCATTAAGTTTGAGTCCCAGTACGTAAAGATCCAATCATTAGGTCAAAAGTTATCCAGGGTGTTTTTTTCTTCTTTCGTTTCTTTTTCGGCGAGATGTACAACAATAGCCTGCAAGTTCTTCAAAATTTAGGTGCCTATTTGGCAATACTTCCTGCAGAAAATATTAATGTAATGTTTTCGTATAATATACAATGCAAGGCGACAACGGCTTTAAACACATCACGCCAGTTATTTCACAACGACTTATAAAGTAGTTGTGGCATGAAAAAGATGTTGAGAGTGTCAAAAGTCAAAATGATTAACACACCTTCTCTTAAGCACTCGAGAATTTATTTCGTTCTTGGAGGTCATATGACTCCTACGAGAGGCCACAAGATTGAATTTCTAAAATGAGGACTGGCTTTTCTAATTTCGAAGCGTTTCGTTAAATGGTAGGCCCCAATGAACAAATCCTACCCACACACTTGAACTTTCGTTTCTAATTAAAAAGATGATTCTTAAGTGTTGGTTGTGGACATATTTTTCCTCAGAGATTTCCCAATTATTTTTTCACATAAAAGAAGAATAAGGACAATAATGTCTTAATCTTATAATTTTTATGATTGCCTTTGAGAAGTAAACTGGAAGAAGTAATAAATTAATCAAAAATTTAAGATATATATTTTATTTTCGTTAGACCTAAATACGAAAAACGTAGGGGGCATCTTTTTCATAAAAACGTGAGAGAAGCTTTCGGCGGTGAGGAAACTTTGCTGTTAGACCTAATCATTAAAATCTATTTTATTTAAGCATTTAAAAAAAAGAATAAAATTATGCTCTTGTTAGGCCTAAAAATGAGAAACTCAGGGCGCATCACTTTCGAATAACATAGGAGAAACTTTCTATGGTGAAATATATGTATTTCACTACAGACACATGTACTTCACCATATATGAAGTTTTTTTCAAACTTTGTGTTAGACTTTGTTATTGAAATATACGTTATTCAAGCTTTTAAAAAAATAACATAATTTTATTTTTTTAGACCTAAAATTGATAAAGTTAGGGCTTGCCATTTTTGAAAAGAGTATTGGAAATTTTTGATGATGACAAAACTTTAATATTAAATTTTATTATTAAAATACATATATTTTATTCAAGTACTTAAAGAAGATAGTTTCACTTTTGTTAGACCAAAAAGCGTAGCATGCATTACTTTCAAAAAATGTTGGAGAAACTTACGGTGATAATAAAACTTTAGTGTTAAACTTTAACGTTAAATTTTACAATTAAAGTCTATATAGACCAAGCATTTTAAAAAAAGAGCATAGTTTTGTTTCTGTTAGATCTAAGAATGAGAAACGTAGAGAACATCACTTTTGTAAAGTGGGGAAAACTTTCAGTGGTGATAAACTTTTATTGATGTGTAGTACATGTTTCGTTTTAGGTCTGATAAAATTAAATAATTTTCTATTTTTGAACCACTTGAAAAAAGCAGTTTTTAAAATTTCTATTTTTACCCAATTGGTAATTTAAAAGTGAGTTTTGAGTGCTAGGTAAACCTGGAGTTTCGAATTCCGAAAAAAATGTTTTCAAAATATCAAAATGCTAACAAATTATTTTAGGATTACTTCGCTTTATTGTGTGATCTTACCATGATTTGTTTACATTTGGATATTACGAAAATATTTTTTTTCAGTATTTTAAACTCTAGATTGACCTAACACTCAAAACTCAATCTTAAATTACCAATGGGGTAAAAATAGATTTTGTCATGAATATCTTCTCCGGCAGAATAACGTTTTCTTAATAACTATCTTCTGAAGAAGATGCTATACCACGCATTTGAGGAAGTTATAGATAGTATAGCTATAGACAGGTATTATAAAAGACACTACAGACGCATTTGAACTGTATGGTTTGCTCTTGGTTTACCTGGAACTCATATTTTTCCATACTTTAAATACTAAATTACCAATAAAGTTGAAACTGAATTGCCAAGAGGATTTCACCCATGGTATAATGACCTCTTAGCTATTTCACCTCTATAATTATTCTGGTTTGAATCAGCTCTCAACAACTCAACTTTTATAACTTGTGGTTTCCCAGTTGCACCTTGTATTTGAAAGCATGGTGTTAGGACGAGTGGCTTGATAGACTGACCATAAAAGGATTTCCCTCCCAACCCAAATCGAATTCCGATTCCTGCGAAAGATCCTTCCCGCGAAGTGACAAGCTCCCATATTCGCGGTTACATCAAAGAGGGGATTCGAGTGAGCAGGTACTTTTATACGATCCCGTTGCCTCACATCATCAGCTTCGAAGCCATGCTTGCTGATGTGATAAACCTGATACAATTCTTACTTTCGGTTTCTATTCGCTATTGTGTATTTAGTGACCAGTAACAACACAGATTAAGTTAATTTTGTTTAATAACTAAAATATGTTATTTCAAAAGCTGTCTTGATTTCTTGAATAAAGCGCCATTTGCTTTACCATGTTTCTAAACTTAGTATTTAAAAATGAAGTATAATTTGAAAAGCAAGTAAGGAAAACTGGCTTGCATCATTCAATGATGTTTGCCAAAATAAATGATGCCTGTCGGATTAAATGATGTAATATGCTGTTTTAGTCAAGAACTAAAAAACAAATATTATGAAACTATTGTTGAATGTCAAAATTTGCCATGTATTTTTCTTATAATGGAAGAAATTGAAAAAGTGTAAATACAATAAGAACTTTTGTGCAAATATCTCTAGGTACAAAATTTTTATTAGGTACAAGAAATATCTAGTCAGGCCATGCAATTCATTTAATGAAACTTATATGTATTGTCGTCATTGTCAGCAATTGCTTGAGCATTTATCACATTATGACACGAGATACACAATTCCATGCTCATTTTGTCTGCTGTTGAATGCCCTAACATTTGGCTGCTGCTGAATGCCCTAATATTTGACTCCTATTTAATGCCCTAACATTTGGCTTGTGCTGATATAAGTTGAGCCTGTACACTTTGACTTCGGCTTCTTTTTGAAACCTGTGCTGCTTTTTTTTTAAAATTTCATTGAAGATGTAGAAGCCACATGGGGTAAAAAATCTGGACTACGAAGTTAGTGGCTCAAGACTTCCCTTTTGAATCTTTGTAGGAGCTGAGCTCTTTTACTCTTGCATTTGATACATTCCATAAATACCATTGACATACACAAACGATACTCAAAATCCAGGAAATTGACAATTCATTCGTAGTACGCGTAACTATCATGTTCAATATAAATGAACTAATGGCTGCTTGATGATGATTTTTTTAAATTGTTGCTTGCAAGACAAGTACGGCAAAATAGTGAATGAAAATATCATGTTTTTGGCACGTCTCCACTCTTCTAAATAATTTTTTTCTTGTATAATTGCTCGGAATTGTTATTTGCTAATTATGCCTACTAGAATCATTTTATCAATATCACTTTCAAATTTTTGCTGTAGCACGAAGCGATTGTATACAATACATCACAATTGTTTTTACGAGATAAAAAAAAATATTTTTGTAAAAGTTTGGAAACTGTAAAAGGTACAATTTTGCTAAGTTCCCGAAGAAAATTTATGAAAAATATATGTGTGCTCAATTATTAGGAGAAGACACTGTGTATAACTGTTGACAATCTTGATCCTTTGCGCGATCTCTTTGCTCCAATAGCGATTAAATTTTCAGAGAACTTAAGCAGTTTACTCAACTAATGTAAGAGGGATTTCCCAAAGTAGCGATTGCAGACGAAAAGAAATCATAATTCTGCTCACACAGCAGATTTGATTTCATTTGAACCATCCACATAAAACCCAATGTGGAAAAGTAAGCACCATAGCGGACTGATTACATTGTCTATTTTCCCTTGGCATCGAAATCGTCTGAGAAAACTTCCTCCCTCTCTTGACATCTAATTGACGCACTGCATCCTCAAGGGTATTTTCGAGTTTCTCCACCCCCATTCTAAACCCCGCCAAACGATCAATCCAGAAACCATTCGAGCGCAAATATTTGTGCCACTTAAACAAAAGGAATTTCCACTACTTCTCTAAAGAAAACGATCTTAGATGAAAACTGTAGGACGAGGCGAGGAGAGTTGTTATTTGGCTGCAGCGGAAGATAAAAGCACTGAAAAGAATGGTTAGTGACCAAGTACAAGGGTGATAGATTACCGATTGAAGAGATGGGAAACAGTGATTTAGAAGCCTGTAAAATTCGTTATTTTATTTTGTTCCTGAAAGGTTTTCTCTGTCCCGTTCCCTTTTTAACTAGAATTTTCTTACGTGTTTGAATAATTCATTCTAGTTGCGTGATTCAGTTATTTGTTTTTAAATCTTCTTTTAGTTATCGTCTGCGGGACGAAACTAGCAGTAAACTTTTAAAATTTTTCTTTCTTTAGTTATCGCTTGCTAAGCGAAATTCAACGTAAACTCACGAAAACTGTATGTATTTTTAATAACTTCCGAGCAACTGTAGTTATTTATTTAAGAAACAGCCGCTGCAGCTGATTTATGAAACGAAATATTAGAGAAAATTATCGTCTTCGTTGCCAGATTCTGTTATGTACATTTTAAATGAGTTTTATTTTTTTCAATTAAATTGTACTACTGAAATCGTCTTCATTCTAAGCCATTTTCTTTTTAAAGTAAGTACATTTTTTTCCCCTTGACATTAGATAATTTATTTTCAAGTATTGTTGCGTGACAAAGAAATTACTTCTTATTTTTCTCTGAGATAAATGTTATTCATTTCAAAATAGACTTTTTTTTTGTGAATTATAGTTTTGTTGAAAAAGTTAGATTATCCCGATTTATTTATGTTAAAAAATGAATGTAACAAACAATGGAAATAGTTTTTGAAAAAACTCAGAATGAATTATGTTTGGGAGAATATTTTATTAAAAGTCTTCTTTTTCCAGTAATTTATTCCGTTTTAGTTATTGGCAAAGCATTTAGTTATTGGAGGTTATTTATAATTTTTATGCAAAAATTTAATTAATTGTAGTTTAAAATCTTAATAAAATCTCCAGGGTGAAAGCGTAGTTTTGAAAAGAGAATATATTCATGAAAATACTACACTTGTTAATGTCTATGTACTAGTCAGATTCTTTGAATTCTTTGAGAAATTTCTATTTATCAATAAAGGCTAAGCAATCAACAAATATTAAAAAAATAATTAGAACCCTTAACTAGTTTTGTGAATTGTAAAAAAGCACAGCGGATGAGAGTTTTATGGTTTCAGGTCTCGAGCGCATAAAAAAGAACAAAAAAACCTGATTTATACCAAGCGTTTAGTATCGTGTGCAAAATAAAAGAACTTCGTATACTGTATAACTTTTATATCTGATAACCGTATGATAAGATTTTCATGTAGTACTAAAACAGGTATCTGTAAAGCTGCTTACAAGAAATTTAAAAAAAAAATTAAAAATCGCTTTATTTAAAAACCTGTACATTCATACATTTCTTGCGCATTTCTTTATAAATTATTTGTTCTGACATATCTCGAAATATGTTTTTTTTATTTCTGTGTGACTACATCATGGAATCTAATGCAATAATTTGATGAGAAAAGTAAATTAAATTTTCCGGAAAATCAACTAACCAATAAATAACCTCGTGTTATTCAATATATATAGGCCATAGTTGCAATTTCTGTATCTCAATTTTAAATGTTCCACAACATCAGAAAGTTTCTCATCCAGGAATCGAAAATATATTCCAACTTCTAACTTAAAACAACTGCAGCTCATTTAATATTAAATTCCCATTCCTATGCATTAAATGAAATTGCGCATACATGACTGATAATTCTATTAATTAAAAGCGAAGCTACGGCCTGGCCTATTTCATTTACAAAATGAATTTATTTCCCAATCAGAATCCGTGAGCTTAAAATACCAATCTTTGTCTATTATTATAACCGACATTCCTCAAAGAACATTCCTTCAATTTTATTCGAGATCTTAAGAGAGCAGAATACAAAGGGGAGAGGAACAACTTCGAGCTAGTTTAATTCTACAACTCGAGCTAGTTTTATTTTCCAATTTACGCAGCTTAATACGACGTGAGAAAACCGAAACTTTCGGGAACCCCGCCCGCTTATGAGGAAAACAACAATAAGATAATTGGAAATGGAAGAAAAGAGAGATCAAGGCCCCATTACTCCGCTGGATTTAATTAAAGGAAAATTTTCTGTCCTTTGTATCACCACCAGAGGGCGCGCTGGTAGTTCTTTTTCTCTCGTTTGCTCTGAAAGGTTCGAATAATTTGGCAGCAACAAAAGAGTGACGAAGAAACAGATTCTAATTTTCAATAGCTTTGGATACAAAGAAAAGGGAAAAGAAACCGATGCTGCCATATTAAGGAAGATAAATTACCATGTTTAATAAAATATTTGTCGTTTTAAATAGAAAGAATCGAATAACGCTGGGAAGAAGCGATTAATTAATATTGTGCACTGGCTTATGTTGAAATGCGTAATTAAATTTTGGTTCCAAGATGCGTTTGCGGTTGAAATATATCACAAACAATAAGAAAATCGTCTGAAATAATATTTTTACTTTGAACATTTTAAAACTTACGAAATTCTTTTATACTAGAAAAATCTATTCAAAAGCAGATAAATTCAATTGTTTAGCTCCGCTTCTCTAATTTAAAGGCTTTTACAAAGAACTGTAATTAAAATTCTCATAAAAGTGTGATAAGATAAAGGTTTCATTTTAATGTTCTATCGATATAAGTATTTATTTCCCCAAACGATTCTAATTTTTGCAATGCTTTGCTTCTGTATTTAAAAATCATCGGAATTCTTAGCATCCAAACTGAACTCACAAAGAATAAATATTTCAATTGCTATTAAAAATGTATTTTCATTATATTATGATCATTATCCATCTATTTTAATAGCTAAAAATCTTTGCTCGTAAACAGTTTTAATATGTTCTATATCGTTTTTAGAACAAATAAGAGTTGCTTATGTCGTTTGTTCTCGTTTTTGTTCGCTGTGTATTTTTATGAAAAAAAGGCACGTTAAGCACACTAATAACACATTATAACGTACACGTCTCAGAAAACATGTTTTTTGTTGTTGTAAGTGTCAAAAATGTTCCATTGTTCACTCATGTAAGATGCATATTTCGAATTATTCAAGTTTTTGCTCCATGTACAAAGCCTTATACTTCAAAGTAAAGTTCTTTTTCTTATGTGTAGTTATACAATTAAAACTTATATTTTCAAAAAAAATTATTGCAAAATGATTATGAAATAAACAACTTTAGAAAGATTGAAACGCCGACCGGCTTATGCAGAGATTAGGGAACTGCCCTTGCAACGGAAAGGTTCTGGGTTCGAATCCCGGGGAAGGCATAGGTGTTCTTTCCTTCTCTGTACTATCTGTTCTTACTGTGGGAGCAACGTTGGCCCACTTAATTTGGTGCCCCTGAATGAGTGGCCAACAAATCTGCCGTTCAGGTGCCTGTATGACCTAGGTTATTATCCAGGTGGGCAATGGGAAAAAAAAGGAAGATTGAAACAAATCAGCACAATATTGTGATTCAAGGCACAATGAAATTTCTTACTGTGTAGTCAAATATTTCTGGAAATAAAATCCAATCTTAAAAACATTAATAAATTTAAAAGTGTATTTCAGTATAAGTTTAAAAGTGTATAAGTTTGAGCTAAAGTATAAAAGTAAAAGAGTATAAGTTTAAAAGTGTATAATTTTGAGCTAAAGTATAAAAGTAGAAGAGTATAAGTTTGAAAGTGTATTAATAGACGTCTTTGGGTGGTCTAGTATTTAACTGGAGTAATTAATTTCTTAGTTACAACTTTATTTGCCAGTTTCACCCAGTTTCATCAATGTGATTAGGTGTGAGACAAGAAAAATTTCCATCCTATTTTTCGAATCTTTTTTTTCTTCTAATCACAGCAATAAGTAAAATCAGATTTATCAGTTTGCTGGATTAGATATTTAGATATGCTTTGAACTTATATTGAACATCAATGGTCTCTGACGGCTGCAGAACTCTACATACTACTTCCAATCTCGCTTCACTGTGGACATAAGAATTCCAACTGATTCGGAATGCAGTTTCGGAATACCTTAGTCTCTTTGAGATTTGAGACAGTCAAAGGCAATAATGACTATCTCAGATGTAACTTCATGGTTGGAGACCGAAATTCGAATTAAATGCACCCGAGAAGCTTACATTGCTGGTGCGTAAGCAAAATAAAGGTAGTTTTAACCTATAAGCGGCAGATTGATGTATGATAATCATAATAATAATAGTGAAAGGCATATTATGTCAGTTAAAATTTCTTCAGAAAGCTTTTTTTTTAAAAAAAAAAAAAAAAAAAAAAAAAAGCCCCTGATGGAATTTTAAATTTGATAATTTTGATGAAAGGATGTTTGACGTTTAGAAATACATATTCTACTATATTGATGCACAATAAATTATATAATTTCATTATATAATAATATAAGATGTAAACTGAACATGTTATGAAGCAATAATAATGAAATAATTAAGTTAATGATAAAATTAGTTAATTAATAATAAACTAATGATAAGAAAAAAATTTAGATGAAAAGTACAAGCAGTATGTAGTGTTGGTTAGGTCCTCAGACGAAAAACAGATAGTTTAAATTTCACTGTAAGGGGTAATTCAAATATATACTTCTGCTTCCAATGGGCAGGAGAGAAGTTTTGTGATTTTTCTTTCATAATTTTTTTTTCTTCTTTCAAAAAGTTTTTTTTTTTGAGGGGGGGAGGTATAAGGTGAGAACAAACACGAGCATTCTTTACACGTTGTTGCTGTTGTCGTCGGCCATTAATGCAGAGGGGGTGCGATTGTTCTTGTTTTCCAGTGGTACCATCTCTGGCCAAGAATTCGACTTCTGCCACACACATACTTCAAACCTATTATAGGGTGGACCCATTCATACATTCATCCACAGATCATTACGATCTGTGGATTCATTCATCCACAGATCGTAATTTTGACCTGGACCAAGGAACGATCAATCTCCAATTCAGTATCCCTCCAGAGGTATTGATTTGTTATGGGAACATGGAGGACTTTGTGACCCAACCGAGTTAACGTGCACATTTACTACACAGGGTGTCTTCGGACTGCTGGATACGAACTCCCATTCTCACAAACGTGAGTCCAGCGCCCTGTAATCCCGGCCCTTAGCAATCTTTACATAAGCCAGTAAAATCCATTTATAAGAAAAATCCCTTTAAAATTGTAAACTTCTAATTGTATATAAAGCATCGAAATAGATTTATTAACCTTACATGCTGTTAATTATGAATTTTACTCTCTCTTTCTACGAAAATTTGTTCTATCAGTACATAAATTTCAAGTAACGGGACATAAATATGTATTTTATTATATATTGCATATCGACTTACATTCGTTACATTTTAACTTATTAATCATATAAATATTTTTTAAAAAAATTACTAAATTACATTTGTAGTTTTGTATTTCTTTTTTATTATACATTGTAACGAAGTAAACCCAGAAACAGGGTAAAAATACATTGTTTTAAAATAATAAACATTTCTGCTAGTTTTATTGCATATTTAAACATTGTTTTAAAATTATATATGCTTCCGTTGATTTTATTGCACATTAAAACATTGTTTCAAAGAAGGCTTCCACTGCATAGTTAAACAATGTTCAAAATAATGCATTTTCTCACAGTTTTTAATGCATTTTAAACATTGCTTCAATGCTTCCACTACTTTTTATTGCATATTAAAACATTTTTTATGTAAAAAGGGGGTAAAAGAGAACAAACTAAAAATTCCCAAAACACAGAATTCATTCATAAGAAGAAAAAAGTGAATTAAAATATTCCGTATTCGAACTAAAAGAAATAAAATTGAACGTATTCTTATGGAAGAAATTATTATAAAAGAGAAAAAGGTATTGATCGTAAGGTTGTGAAAAAAAAACATCAATAAAATGTTAAAAAAAAAAAAATAACTGATTACTTAATCAAAAATGTTCGTTTTATTTAGTTGATTTTACTAGCTTTATATCTTCTTGTTAAAAATAGATAAATATTCATTTTGTTTCTTTGTATACTAGTTCAATTTGTGTATAATTTATTATTTCATGAAACTCAAATTTCGCATACTTTGTTTTTAACCCGAATGCGTCTTTTGGCATCTTTTCTTCGGAATGATTCTTTCTGCAGTAAACCTTTATCAATTTTCTTTTACATTATGTTATTTGAAAAATAAATTTATTATTTAATTAAATTTGCATCAAATTTTCGATATAATTTAAAATCGATACTTAACTTTCGATATAATTTAAATTTTATTTTGATCTCTGTTCTACTCCTATGACATTTTAAGCAAACTTCTTTTGCATATTTTTATGCATTACTCATGCATTTGCATTTCACAATTAATACTTTTATAACACTTGGAGGTTTTAACAAACAAAATACGAAATGAAAACGTAATTTTAAATTTCTCTTAAATGCTTAAGGTTTAATATTTTTTGGAATCTTACACAAAATGATGGTGCACTTTCGATATTAATATCTGAAATTTACATCTTAAAGCCTGCGTAATAGGACATAAATATTCTCTACTTATTATTTTTTGGTCCTTATGATGTAATATTTCCTACTTATTATTTTTACTTTTCTTATTATCCTATCCTTTTACTTTCCTTATTATTCTACTCCTATGACATTTTAAGCAAACTTCTTTAACATATTTTTATGCATTACATACATAATTACATTTTACAACAAATACTTTTATAATACTAGGAGGTTGTAACAAACAAAATACGAAATGAAATTAAATTTTAAATTACTCCTAAATGCTTAAGATTTAATATTTTTTTAATCATTTTGTTGAATTGTGAGCAAATTTTCATTGCTTTACCCTAATATTCCTTTTTTTTTTTATATATATATTAAGAATAAAGAGGCAGCTAATAACTATCATTGCATTTTCTTTTATTGCCATATTTTGACGACAGCAGCAAGAAAATTCGACAGCCAAACATTTATTTAGTTCTACAGAATTCTTTTTTACCACTGAATAAAATGAACAGTTTGTATGACTCATATTAGATCAACCAAAAACACCAGCAACAAATAAATGAAAACCGGACAAAACATCTTTTCTCCAAACCAGAGCTAAGAAATAACTAATTTGTTCTATCTCGAGCTCAATCCATTTGTGGAACATTTTTCGCCAAAGTCATTCCCACGAGTGATATAGAGTTAAAGAAAACACCAACACCCCCCCGTAATCCTTTCTATCTGCTTAGATGGCGAGACTCTTAAGAACATAAAAATAAGTAAACATTTTCTTTCATTCCTTCCCATCTTGTTCGGACACTTCCGAACGATCTTTGGAGCGTGGCACCCCTTCCTGAAAAGAAATGACCACCGGTCAAGCGGATCGACTCCATTACCGGGCCCCGGCCGAAGGGGCCACCTGTGACCCTAATCAATCGATCGGGAGCCGATCAATTGCATTCTTTATCTTTTGCTGCCCACTGTCCTTGTTAGTGTGGTCGATTGGGATAGACTCTGGTCAAGAGAGAATAGTTTGTTTTATTAGATATGTCTTGCACGGCCGATAATATCGAAATGACCTGCTCTGCTTGAAGGGTTACGATGGACTTGCTTTTAGGGGGAAAAGACAGTAATAAAGGATAATATTCCTACTTTCGGGGGTTTAAGTCTTTGGATATAAGTTATTTTGATTAAAAATAAATTAAAAATACGAAACACATCTAAAAAAAGAGCTTTTTATAGATTTTTTTTCTTCTTTCAAAACAGTTGTGTTCTTTTATTAACAAATAGTTTTATGACTGAAATATCAGACGATAGTATAGAAATGATCTGCTCTACTTGAAGGGTTAAGATGGACTTGCTTTTAGGGGAAAATGACAAAGGCTAATATTCCTACTTTTGGGGGTTTAAGACTTTGGATATAAGTTATTCTGATAAAAATAAATTAAAAATTGAAAATACGAAACACATTTAATAAAAGAGCTTTTCATGGATTTTTTTTTCTTCTTTCAGAACAGTTGCGTTCTTTTATTTACAAATAGTTTTATGATTGAAATATCAGACGATAGTATAGAATATACTATCGTCTATACAAAGATCTGCTCTACTTGAAGAATTGCAATTGAACTTCTTTCCGGGGGAAGGTCAATAATGAAGGTTATTATAATTTTATTTGCATAGTCAACACTCTTTTTATCTTTGAATTTGTATTATTTTGCTTGAAAATAATTTAAATTTGAAAATTAGAAATTGATTTTAAAATTTAGAACTATTTAAGGAAACTTTTACTGAAAAAAATTGTATTCTAATTCTCATTAAAACTTTTGACCGAGATATCAGACGATAATTAAAACGACCTTATTTTGCTTTAAGGTTACTATAACAGAAATGCGGTATTAAAGGCTTATATAGTTATTTAAGACTGTTTCTGTCTTTTGATTTCTACTATTTTGCTTAAAAAGATAATTTAAAAATTACTTATTAGAAACTAATTTTTAAATATTATTAATAAATAATATATTGCATTATTAATAATATATATATTATATTTAAATATTTTTGATAATAATATTATTAATAAATAATTTTAAATATATACTTGTATATATGTATATTACAAGGCCTAATTTATATACAAATCAGGGGAACTGAGCCGACGAGGGCCTCACCACATTTGATCTTGAAGCAAATATACGTCTTCTGTGTGTATAAAATTCCGGTTAGTGATTGATAACATAAGAGTGCTATTGAGTTTATATATATTTTAATTTTCTTAACTAAGAATTCAATGTGACTATTCTAAAAGGAAAAAAAGTATATGCAAAATTTAAAGAGCTCTTAGAATTATGAGCCCTAAACAGATTTTAAATTTTTCTTAAAATGTTTTTCAATAGAATTTCAAAAGTCTTATTAGTTTTTGAAATGTCAAACGTTTTTGAAAAGCAGTTTTGATCTATTTCATTTTGACCTGAAAAATTCAAAATTTCAGAATATTTAGCTCAATATTTGATTGACTTTTTCTTCAATTTCCTTTTAAATTAAGTTTTTATCTACAAATATATACTCTATTTGATTTTCTTTTAGATTAAATTTTTTTTTCTCTTGACTCAATCCATTCACTTTTATTTTTAAATTTTCTCTTACTTAATATTCAAAATAACTATTAATTACGAAACAACAAATTTTTGAAGTAATGCTATGAAGAGATTCGAAGGGATTGAGGTGATAAAGTAATAAGCCACAATTTCAAACTATGCTGAGAAGACGATGGTTGAAATACAAGCAATAACATGTTCTCGTGTATTGTCCTGTTTTCTTGCTGAGATTTCTTGAATGTGTCAAATACCTATCGGGAAATAATAATAAGGAAAAATTTGATTAAAAAGATATTACGTTTAAAAGAGTGAGACTTATTACTATACTGCGCCAAGCCCTTCTATATACAGCGTATCGACAATAAGAGTTACAAATAAATTATGCAACCATTTTTTTCGTTAGTGCACCACATAATTTGCCACATGTTATGTATTAAAGTGAATCAATCTTTCTAAGAATGTATAGAGTCAAAAATCAATAGCAAATTCTTAATATTCTTTTGAGCAATAAATACATAGTGAAAAATTCAACATTCAATTACTTAGACAAATAAAATAAAAATCAAATTAGTCGAATGAGCTTATAGCTCGCAGAGTGTAAGAAGTTTTCCTAAAATAAACCAATCACATATTATTAATACAACTGGAACTATAAGCTCGTTCTTTATTCGACATGGGGGGAAAAGGTAATGCGATCAAGAAGCGAAGGAAGATAATACATTTGCTTAAAAAAGAAAGACGATAAATAGCAAATCAAAAATTGCAGTTTCCTGAAAAGACTGACTTCCGACGCGTGGAATGAAGAAGAGGATTATGTGATACTGTTTCAAAACGGATATACGGATTAAGGGGAACTAATCTCAAGTAATGTTTAGTTCATGTGGAACTCTTGAGGCACTGGGGCGAATTCTGGAATCTTTTTATTAAACTCACAGAGTGGATGCAAAGAGAAATGTTGAACTATGCTCGTAATTTTGTTCTTGTCAAGAAATAGAATGTTCTAGGCTTTGAGCTTGGTTATGTTTCCAAAATATTTTACGCTTAGTATTATAAATCTGTAAGAAATATCGATGCAAAATGTTCTTTTTTCAAAACTAATGCTGAAGCATTTTCATTAAAACTGAACAGTAAAAACATTTACCATTTAAAATAAGCAAATATCGTATGAACCTTAGATAATAAGCAAATATCATTTGAACCTTAGATCACATTCTGCAATTCCTTTAATTACAAAAAAAAAAGAAAAAAAAAGGAATCTTAAAAAAGTCTTAATTTAATTTTAATCCATAATTTAATTATCTTAATTTATATAAGAATTATTCACATGTAGAAATTATTTCCTAAGAATTCTTCAATGTTGTATAACTTATAAGCAACACTAATTGGAACGAGTAAAGAAAATGTTCAAATTTCATGAAGAAGTCACACTTTACTTTAAAATTGCTACTACTATTATTTTAAAATTACGAAGTACTTTAAAATTTAAATTCAAGCCAGAATCCAAATATTCAGATCACGTTATATCAAATTAAACTTTAAAATTAACTCAGACTATTTTATACTTTTTCCTTAAATATTTGAGCGACGAAAAAGCAAAATCAAATTAGACGTTTTTGGAATGAAATATAATATCACGATTAATAACCAGGGTAAAAATGAATTATGTTCATGAAAGCTGATACTGAGGTGGAAAAACAAGTTAAAGGTTTGCGATAGTTCGGGAGCTAGTGCAGGAGCTTGCATACGATTGAAATAATTAAAATAAAAATGTACATGGATATTACATCCCACAAAAATTTCAGAACAAAACTTACAATTTTTGATGTTGAGATAAAATAAAATTTGAAAATCGGGTTGGACAAAAACTGATTCTTTTTCATTGTAACTTTCTTTGTCTCACTTGTCTACGAGTGTAGAGGAGCCGTTTTTCCCCTGTGTAGTCCATCTTCAAAATGTAATAACTCTCAG
This sequence comes from Parasteatoda tepidariorum, assembly GCF_043381705.1. Classification (NCBI taxonomy): domain Eukaryota; kingdom Metazoa; phylum Arthropoda; class Arachnida; order Araneae; family Theridiidae; genus Parasteatoda; species Parasteatoda tepidariorum. The sequence continues at coordinate 68,840,334 of NC_092211.1, read as the reverse complement.
GGAGAACCGATTTTCCATGCTATTGATATGTCAAAACTAAAAGCAATCCTCAAACTGCAATATATGGTAATCCGGTTGTTATTTTATTGACAAACAACCGTAAATCGTTCTTATCCCTTGATCTTCAGTTGCAAAAAGAGACTCTTCAGTAAATCATACAAATTATCGAATACTGTACCTAAGAGTTGTACAAAAGAGAAAAAATATTCTTTACTGCATAAAATTACATATTTTAAGATCCAAATACTGTAATAAATATTTGGAACAACTCTTGAGAGTTAAAATAGTTTAAAAACATGACATTTTATATCAATTTTCCCTTTTTCTAAATTGGAAATTTTAAACATGACCATAAAAAATCATGAAGTTAATAATGTTAAAAAAAATGCATGCATTTTTTTTTCTATGCATTTCATCTTGTATAGTGTCTCTTTATTTGATTTTTTAAAATCGAAGTTCTTTTAGTGATCTCATTTTCTATAATATAAAAATTACCATCTTTTGTTCTATGATCTTGTTCTAATTGAAAAATCCGACACTTTGCAAGCCACTTCATTATTTTGTGATGAGATAAGCTAATTAAAACAGTTTATAATATTCTCTAATCTGCCTAATCAGCCTTTCTGATAGTTTTTAGCCGTACTGCACTGAACACACTAACCTTTAAACTTATTAGAGTATGTTTAATAATCCATTGCTCAATAATCCTGACTTATTGCAAGCCGTTTACAATAAGCCTACATTAATAAAAACTTATTGCAATAGGTCGAGTGAAGCAAATCTATTTAAAATATTTCAAACAAAATATATCTTCTACTCTCCATAAAAAGCGCCGGCCCAGAATAAACATCATAAAATTGCAATAAGCCTTTGTAAATTTAAGCTTATTGAGTAATTTTCACGTTTTTTAATTATCCGATAGGCTTACTGACTGATTATAATAAACCTAAAACTATTAGGCTGATTAGAAAATACTGTCGACTTTTCAATTAATGTAAGTTCAAGCTTAGTGAGTAATTTTCACATTTTCCAATTATCCGATAGGCTTACTGACTGATTATAATAAACCTAAAAATATCAGGTTGACTAGAAAATATTGTCGAATTTTCAATTAATGTAAATTCAAGCTTAGTGAGTAATTTTCACATTTTCTAATTATCCGATAGGCTTACTGACTGATTATAATAAACCTAAAAATATCATTCTGATTCGAAAATACTGTCGACTTTTCAATTAACCTCGTAAAATGCCAATGGCATTTACAAAGAACTGAATTTTTCAATTAGGCTACGCGATTGTAAAATATGTAATATTTAGTTTGTAACAAGGTATAATAAACACTCCAGGAGTGGAAAACTATTTACAATGAAAAAAATCTTGAAATGCTAGACATTTATACAGTTAAATGAGCTCTTAAAAGAAAAGCGAGTAGTGCATTCATTATTCAAGAATATACTTTAGTAATAAATCAATCTGAAAAATGAACTGAAGTGAAAACACATTTTCTACATTTCATTTTCAAGAGTATTTTAATTAAAGTAATGAATCGTTAAAGGACTCTTGAGGTTAAATGCTGAGAATTAGGGAGAGTATTTTATGTAAACTGTTTTCTCGTTACTACAAAATGTGTTTTTAATTAGGAAAATAACTTGGAAAAAAAAATCTACTTTCTTCGACTGAATACAAGTATTAACTCTGATTTTAGTAGCTAATGTTTATTTGGTATTTTAAAGAACATTTGTTTTTGGGTGAATGTTTAAACTTTTAGTTTTTGCTAATAAAATTTAAAACGATTTCTTAAGATAGAAAATTCTAAATTTATTTAAAATAAGCTAAATAGTGCAAAAAAATTTTTTTTTAATTTTTTTTCACCATGGAGCAAAAATAGTTGACATTTATAATTTATTTATATAAGTATCTCGAAATAATAGCTCTTAATGAATATTTTAAGAACCCTTAACAATGATATAAAAAAGGAAAACACACTAAGAGCAAAAAAAAATGTAATAACCTGACAAATCACTGACAAAGCCTGACTAAGAAGGACTAGACTGAAAACATCAAAACCAGTTTGATTGTCCTAGCAAACTAAGAACGCTTTCTGATAATCATCTTTCCTCCTTCTTTTCTTGGCTATGAAACAGGTATTGATACTTTTAATGTTATTTTTTTGTTAATTATTCGTCAGATTTATTTAGATAATGTTTTGCTTTATTCGTAATAATTAAATTGGCGTATTATTTTAGTATTTAATTGTGCAGATTACTTGCTTCAATTTTGATGAGTATTCCAAAGTGATTTGCAAAAAGTTGTTTTTATGGAAAATTCTGTTTATGATGAACTTACTTGAAAATAAAAAAAATTGATTTACTTTTAAATAATAAACTATTTTTACTTTTAAATAATAAAATGTTTTTCAAAAGTTAAATGCAAATTTATTTTACGTTCATAAATAATTTTCTTTTTCAAAGATAATAAAAGAACTACTCATCGAGAACTAATTAAATAACATGCTTGAAAATTACGAGCGTGTTTTTATTAACATTGAAAAATATAGAATAATAATTAGAAGAATAAAAATATATATTGTGAATTTAGTATTTATATTAAGGTTTGTTTGAATAATCATAAGAAACTTTGCATCAAATGTAATTTTTTATTGTTTAAATTTCAAGAAAGCTTCAATTTCGATACGTTTGACATTGTTCTTTCTCCAGAAATTAAGCAAACATTTAAGAAAGTAAAGGAAAATAAGATCAAAATCCACACATTGGAATAGATGGTTATTTTTTAAAATGTACTTTAAATTTTCTCACTTAGTGATATGTGAGTGCTACACAAATTTGATAAATTCTCTTAACTGCCCTTTTTGTTTTGAAGGGTTTATTTAACATGCCAACTCTGTTCTTCTCTTAACTGCCTTTTTGTGTTTATTTTAACGCTTATTGAATAAGAAAAAGAAAACTTTCGTGAGAAAATGCTTTCTAGAGATTGATTATTGATTTACGCGTAAGTAGATTGTTCATTGTTTTCTTTTTAATTTTTTATTTATTACTTAAAGTTTTTATTTTTTCAATTTTACCATCACCCAGGGTTTTTTCTTTCTTTTTTTTTGAAAACGTGCCTAAATTTAAACAAGAATTTGTTTACTTCTAACAAAATAAAAAGAATTGTGAATTAATGAATAATGATAAAAAATAAATTAATTAAAAATAAATAATGTTACAAAATAGTAATTATTGCAAAAAAGCAGAATTATAAAAAAATAAACAAAATAAATTTTGAATAACATTTTTAATCCCCGTACTCTAAAAGAAAGCTTTTTTTTTTCAGTATCGAAAATTGAAACATTCCCGAGGAAGAAGAGGTAAGAGGAAAAGAAAGTCAAAGAATACCGTGGTGTTATCATTACTGTAAAATTTTGAAGCGCGTTGATCCATAATTTTATTCAAATGTGATAAGTTGAAACATATTATTGCATCTCTTTAATTTTACAGCATGATATTATAGTTTAATTTGAACAGAAACATGGTTTAATTTAGCATTTAATAAGGTTGCAGTAAATTCGTGTTATGGTTTTATGTACCAATGTTATAATTAACCAAGAATTCTATTTTTTAAGATAATGCAAGATAAATTCATTAAAAAAATTTCAATGTTGCAATGGGGCAATTTCATCAATAGGATAAAAGACAGGAATGGTAAAAACAGAGAAAAACAATGTTAAAAGGTAAAAACATCTGGAGAGTGGTTAAAATTCTTTTCCGACTACTATTCTTGTTTTTCATCCTACTGATGAAGATGTACTATTGCAACATTGAAAAGGGTTTTAATAAGTTTTTTTTATTTGTGATTTTAAGTAGTTGTTTTTAATGAAATTTAATTTCATCTTAAGGAATTTATTAAGCAGATTATAACCCGCTCCTTTGCCAAATAAATAAAATAAATGTTTTATGATTAAAACTATCATTTATGGGTTAATTAATGACATAAAGCAGATTTGTTTTTTTTTTAATTTGAATTGATATTTTAAAGACTTTCTCCAAATGTAAATGTAATTGTCATATTTCTGAAAAAATAAAAATGGGATAAGCAAATGAATATCCATTTGTTACACATCAAATTTATTTGTTTATTTTTAATCTCCTAAAAAGAACAAAATTAGCTCTTCCTTTATTTTCCTAGTCATCAAGCAACTTAGAACATTAAATAACATTTCACTTTTGGTAAAACTAAAAATAATTACACAAAATTAAAAATGATTTTTTTTAAAAACTGATTATTATTATGCAGTATGATCATTAAAATATATGCCTGTTTATATCAAAGATGTAATGTATTCGAAATGAATGTGGTGGCATTAGTATAAAATATTGCCCGCAAAAATCTCGAAAACTATTAGGAATTTTTATGGGTCCATAATTCTTCCTCGAAACGTGCTGAAATTCTTAGATGATGCTGGAGATGGAGATTAAGAGTGTAATGGTGGTTAACGCTTGTAAGACTCGACTTTGAAGTGATATTTTCTAATTATACAGTCGAAAGAAAACTTCTTGCAACGTAAATGTTGTTGATATATATTTTTGAGAACTGAATCTCCTGTATGTGACCTCGAATCTATGCATTATAACATATTAAAAATTGCTTAGTTTTGGGATATGATTAAAATTTTGTATATATTTCTTTTATAATTATAGATATTATGCAAATTCTAGAGTATAGGTTAATAATTCTAGGTTACTTAAGTCTTATTTAATAATTTTATGATTCTTTGAATTGTTAACACTTCTAACAAGGGAAACTAGGGAAGTGTGACTCGCCAATTTTGAAATAAACTAGTGGGATGTGTGCCTTATGAGTAATAATTTTAGGTCTAATCTGCCTAATCAGCCTTTCTGATAGTTTTTAGCCGTACTGCACTGAACACACTAACCTTTAAACTTATTAGAGTATGTTTAATAATCCATTGCTCAATNAAAATTTTTTAGTTTTGAGATGTGATTAAGAATTTTTATAAATATTTGTTTTATAATTACGGATGCTGTTCGAGTTTTAGAGTATATAGGGCAAAAAAAAAAATACTAGATAATAATTGTAAGATCCTTGGAATTGTTAACACTTGTAAGACTCGCCTTTGAAGTGACATTTTCTAATTATAAAGTGGCAAGAAAACTTCTTTAAACAGAAATGTTGTTGATATATATATTTCAGAACAGAATCTTCTTTACGTGACCTCGTATCCATGAATTATAGTATATTAAAAATTACTTAGCTTTGAGTTATGATTAAGAATTTTTATAAATATTTGTTTTATAATTATAGATGTTGTACAAGTTTTAGAATATATAGGTTAAAAAAGAATTAGACCATAATTATAGGATTCTTTGAATTGTAAAAATTCTAATATAATCTACTACAAAAATATTTTCGCGTCTCTGAACACCGAAAAGTTTAATAGAACACCAAAAAGTGGTGTTCCAATACGCTAAAAATACGGATAGTTCCTGGTGTAATAAAACACCTACAATGTTTTTTGCACTACTTGGAGTAAAGTAGCCGCCACCATGTCTTTTATTCAGTAACACTAAAACTTATAATTGCAGGGAAATATGATACACATAAGAATCAGAAAATTTACTTTTACGATAAGATCTAAAGCTGGAATCATAAATTTAAGATGCATTTATACAATAATTCTTAATATGAAACTTGTTTGTTAATCAAGCTTACACTTACCACTAACAGAATATTGATATGAATTCGGAAAAAATTAAAGTGAATCGAAGTTAAATATCAATAGAAGTTCAATTATTTTATACAATTGTCAAATTTATGTAAATCTTATTAGAACATGAATATCTTTATTATACAACTAAAAACATAAAATCATTTTATAACATGACAAAAGTGAGGAGAGCGCCTATAGCGTCTATTATATTTACAAGAGAATAGTTGAATTGAAATATAATTCTTTACATAAGGAAACTCTTTACATATGTCCGCAACTTAACATATGGAAAAGAGAGAGACATGGTGTATCAAGGGATTGAGTGCTCGCCTTCCAATGAAGTGACCCGGGCTCGATCCCAGCGATAGCTGGATGATTCAAATTACAAATCCGGCTCACACAGTCCACAGTGCTGACGTAAAATATCCTCAGTGGTAGACGGATTATGGGTTAGTGTCCCCTTACCGTCAGGCTAACCGTGGAAGTTTTTCGTAGCTTTCCGCTCCATGTAACGCAAGTACGGATTAATTACAACAAAAATCCCTCCACGAAGTCAAAATTTCTCCCTATACTTGATCCAAGAGTTCCCTTGATTTCTGGATTGGGTTCAAAATTACAAGGGTACGGAGTTGAACATTAGTATCCCTAAATTGGATCTGCTGTTCAACGACGGTTATAAAACAAAATAAAATGGGGAAAAGAGAGCTGTGGTACATCAGGGGATAGAGCGTTCGCCTCCCTATGAAGTGAACCGGGTTCGAATCCCAGTGATGACAGGTCGATATAAATTCCGCACCCGGCTAGCACCGACCACAGTGCTGACGTAAAACCATCCTCAATGATCATGGGCTAGAGTCCCCTTGCCTTCAGGTTATCTGTTAGAGGTGTTCGTGGTTTTCCTCTCCATGTAACGCAAATACGAGTCATTTCCATCAAAAAAGTCTTTCACGAAGGCAAATTTCTCCCAATATTTGATCCAGGAGTTTCCTTATCTTCTGGATTATGGGTTCATAATTTTAACTCAAAATTTGATTGGCTGTTCAACGGCTTTATAAAATAAAATAAAACATGATGGAAAAGAATTTCTATGATTGAATTTTGATGAGTAGTTTGTCAAGTCACTCCGACAAGAAGATTGAAATTACGTGCCGATTAATCAGCCACAATCAATATTTTTTATCTACCACTAAAAAAGATTGAAACTTACTTGCTATTAAAATAACTATGTTCAGTTTGTCTATTAAATCAGACAAGAAAAACTCTTTTATATCTCCAGTACACTTCATGTAAGCAATCCACCATCTTGGCCGCCATATTGATGAATTGCGCAATTATTCGTTTATAAACTTCTAATAGTAGACCTAAAACCTTTTTTTTTTTTTTTTTTTTTACGTTTAAAACTTGCCCTACCATCATTTCTCGCAAGAATTTACTTAAATAGCTTAAGTACACACTACTTATTAGCCAGATTTACAGAATGATATGTATAATATAATTTAGGTCAAAATTTCTCACAAAATATTTAATTTTAAATAGAATGTGTCAGTAAATGAAGAAAATTACACATCATTAATTTTGAAAAGAAACTCCAGCAATTTATAAAAAGCGGCACACAATTTTTATACAACGAAATTTGTGTTAACTAAGGAATTATTAAAAAAAAATATGAAAAATTACTGTGGAAAATTTCAGTCTAACAATTTATTCATTAGATTAAATTAAAACCCTTTTTAATTATAAAAAATGTACTCGAGCAGTGCTTCTGGCAATTAGAGAGCTATGATTAGTAGCCATAGCCGCATATTTTAACATGCCTCTTACACTTTGTTTCTTTCATTTACAGGTGCAAAAACTTTTTTTCGTTTGTATTTATGAACTGGAAACGCGAAAGCAATTCATTTAAAATTCTAGTCATATGTTGCAAAACTTACTAAAATGCACAGCAAGTTAGGAAACAGTTTTTTCAGTTGGCGTTTTGTAACTCAAAATGTATTCGTTCAAATGAAAGGGTAATCTATCATCTTTTTATTCAACTCAAGTTAAATCAATATCGCCTAACAAAAAGAAACCCACTTTATGATACACAAGTTCGTACAATTTGCGTGTTTATGTTTAATTAATTGCAGCAAAGTTTCAAAAAGATTTAATCAGTCGCTGAAACGATTCATCTTTCTTTCTAAAGGTTATGTTTTTTTTTTAGATAATCGATATCTGGAATTGAGCGTTTGTAAAAAAAATATTTGTGTGGTTCTATTGAGCTGATTTGATTGTGTTGTGTTTTATTCTAAATATCGGTGGAATCGCCATGAATGAGGATTCAAATGATGCTTTAATTGTAGATTCCTTCCAATTCTATTATCCTTTCTATTTATTCGACTATTAAACTGTTTATAGAACTATATTTTTAAAAATTCTTATTGCTTATTTGAATTGATTTAAAAAATAACTGATTGTAAAAACATATTTTATGACTAAAGAAATCCATTGAAACATATTAATTATGTTGAATTAAAATCTTTTTCCAGTTTAAAATAATCAGAGTCTAAAACTTTTTGTTAGTAAAAATTCAAAATTCAGAAATTTGAAGTCACATATTATTTCATATCATAAACTGAGCAACTAAAGAGATGATTTATTTGTGCATTTATTTAAAAAATATCTGCAAGATTTATTCTAAACAAAAAAGCTTACAAGTAGCAACAAATAGGTGTGCGTAAAGGTTTATCAATCACTAGAAACCAGCATTTCTTTTTTAAAAATTATATTATAGTATATTTTATTTCATAATAAAATATAATGTAGTAAAATATATTATTTAATTATGAAATATATGTTAAAATATTTTTTTTTCTTTTTAATAAGCGACAAAAAATTCTTTTATAAGTTATAATATAGCAGGTTATAAAAAATATGTAAGAGGTATAATGAGTTATATATATTTTAGACTTTTAGCATAAATTAAAAGAGACTTAAAAAATTTGTCATGCATCCAGTGGCAGAAACCCTCCAGCTTAGCAATAGGTACTGCAGATTATAAGTCTGCAAATTATTTTTCATCTAAATTTTTTGTTTTAAAAAATGAGAAAAAATTGCTGAGATTTCTTTTTTTAAACATCCTTAAACTTGTTTCGATTCAAAATTATAAAGCTTAGTTGAAATGAACAAAAAATTATTTTTGTTCATTTCGTCAAAGAACAAAAAATTATTTTTGTTGGTTTATAAAAGATTATTACTGTATTTATATTTATTCCACTTTTTATATAGAACGGTTGTCCATTCAAATTAAGTTTAATGCTTTACGACATAAGTTTTTATGAATAATTTTTAAATATCGTTGCAAAATTTCCCCCATACCTTTTAGATTAAGTTGAAGTTTTACTATAATATTCGTTATCTGCTAAAGGTTGGGATAGGTTGGTAGGCCGTTGGACTCGTGTTCGTGAGAGCAGGAGTTGGATACCAGCTGACTGAAGAACCCCCGTGTATTAAATAGTGACTGGTGCACGCTACATATGTAGGGGTCACAAAGTCCTCCAAGTTCCCTCAACAAATCAATACCTTAGGAGGTACTGATCCAGTAGTTGCCTTGTCTTCTGGATTGAGTTCACAATTACAAGTCTGCGGAGTTGAACATTTGTAGTCGTGAACTCGAATTTGGATCAGCTGTTCAACGACGGTCATAAAATGAAATAAAACATGGAAAAGAAAAATAATTAGACTTTAAAAAATAAAATAAACTTAAAATTTGATTCGTCTATTCGTATTTTATTTTATTTTATAATCATCGTTGAACAACCTACCAAAATTTTTTGGGTTTACAACTACTAGTGTTCAACTCGGTAGCCTTGTAATTTTGATCCCAATCTAGAACACAAAGGAACTCCTGGGTCAAGTATTGAATGAAACTTGCATGGAACTAACCCGCATTTGCTTTACACTGAGAGGAAAACCTCCCACGGTTAATCTGACTGTAAGGGGACTCTAACCCATGATCCATCTATAACTGAGGATATTTTATGTTAGCACAGTGGCCGGTGCGAGACGGATGCGAAATTCGTATCGGCCATCCATTGCGGGAACCGGTCCCGGTTCACCTCATTAGAATTTGAAAGCTCTATCCCCTGAGCCTCCACGGCGTTGTCTATTAGAGTTTTATTTTTATATTTAATAACTGTCGTTGAACAGTCGACCCAGTTTTTGGTTTACGACTACTAATGTTCAACTCCGTAGTTTTGTAATTTTGAACCCAATCCAGAAGAGAAGGGAACTCCTGGATCGAGTATTAGGTGAAATTAGGTATCGTGGAGGACTTTTTTATGAAACTAACCCGCATTTGAGTTACATGGAGAGGAATACCACGAGAACCTCCCACGGTTAGCCTGACGGCAAGGGACTCTAACCCATGATCCGTCTACCACTGAAGATATTTCACGTCAGCACTGTGTCGGTGCAAGCTGGATGCGGAATTCGTATCGAATGGGATTCGAACCCGGTTCGCCTTATTGGAAGGCGAGTGCTCTACCAGCGTCTATTAGTATTGCTGTAGCGTGGAAGTGAGTGGGGATAGCGTATCAAGCATTTACCTTGTCATCAACGTAAGTCCTGAAAAACAGTAAGGTGCTTAGCCATTTTAATTTGCGTTTAAAATACTAAACAACCGTCGTATCTATTCTATGCAAACAACATCTCTGCATAAACAACAAACTTCTCAAATTTTTTAATCTCCTACTGCTGTTAAATATTTTGTTAAAAAAAATTAACATTTATGCTTGTTGATACCGTGAAGCATATTTGTATTAAAATATATTTTTATTAGCTTTGCAGTCATATATCATCAAGCTTTTACGTTGTGTTGTTTATTTAATCGACGAAGTCAAATAGAATTGAATGTTCTCTTCGAATAAGTTAAAACTGCATTGCAAAATATAGTTTCTATTTGTGTTCTAAAATAAATAACTGGAGGGAAAACAGCCCTGCTTCTGTAAAGGATTTTTTAATATCTTTTTTGGAGATTACGCTTTAATATTTCATTAACTTTTCTGAAAGTATTTACTTAAGTCAAATATACCTTGACCGAAGAAACAGAAGGTACTATTTTAATAGATTTGTATCCGTAATAACGTAACTTGATTGTTTTCATAAGACAAATATAAACTTCCTCTAATTTTAATTCAAATTGACTAATAACGTTTGAAACGTGGATAGATATTATTTTCGAGTAAATGTAAAAACTAAGCTTCTTGGTTTTAATTTCTAAACCATTTCAGAAATCCTTAATGAAATCCAACTTATATTTACAATCCTAAACTAATGTTTGATGAAATATCTGCAAAATAACAAATATTTTAACTCTTACCAAACGAATAAGATTTGATTTGAAATAAGTGGTTTATTTTTTTAAAAGAACTGAATAAACATAATATCAAGTTAGAGCTTATTTATTTTAAAATTATTGGCTATTTACTGTGTATAATGTTTTTATTTCTTCCTTTTTTAATTTATTTAAAATATTTTGAGTTCACTGTGATTAAAATAAAATAAATATTAATCTTTATCCTTAGAAAACAAAATACTATGTTTCATCTTAGAATGCAGCCTGTTATAATAAAGTTCGTTTTATTTCTACATTATATTAGTTCTGTTTTCAATAATAAAAGTTCTTACTTTGCGTGCATAATAAGATTGCGTGTATGATAAGAATATAAGTGCAATGTAAGAAAGAGATATTTAAATATTTTTCACAGTTGAAGCTTCTTTTACACCTTTTGGTCTAAGGTGCTCATAGACGACTGATTCTGATAGGCAACTAATTCGTATAGATGACTAAACATCCGATTATAAGCAAAATACTCATTAAATATATAGTTGGTATCGTGTTTTAATTCATGTGAAAGAAAACCGGCTCAGGAGCTCACCACGTCATTTGACAAAGGTAAGAAAATTAGACAGCGTCCTTAACACTGCAGTTAATCAATAAAGTCCTGCAAAAAAAAAGAAAAAAAAAGCGATGCTTGGTGATAAACGCTTATTATACAATGAAATAAAGAGAAGATCTTCTATTAAGAATTGGATACATCTATGTCACACGTGAGCATCGTGGCATTTGTTTATGCCACAATTCAGCAAAAAATGAGGTTCGATGCACACGCGTGCCTGCAGGTATCCAATTAAATCTGATCTGAATTAAATCTGATATAGATATTTTCAGCGCCGGCCTGGTGGCCGAGCGGTTAGCGTGCCTGACTGCGAAGCCATAGGCTGCGGGTTTGAATCCCGATCTGGGCATGGATGTTTCTCTCTTTGTGCTGTCCTCTGTTGGGTGTATGATGTGTGAATGTGGCCCACCCTATAAACGGGTTTGTGGCAGTGTGGCGTGGGCAATGTTGCTCGCCTCCGTAACTTTGGTTCACAGGTGCCCACTGGGTAACGCGAAATGAGCAACAATTCTGGCATAGTATAGNTGGAATAGTCAGTGTAAATACTTTTTTTCTTCATCTCCCGTAAGTTTTATATTATATATATATATATATATATTGTAACATTTAAATTTCGATGCACATTTTAAATAAATAGTCCAACGAAACTGAAGCGGCAAGATATTACCTGATTACAAAACTTAATTCACTTCAAAAATATATAAATCGTTCCTATTTACAAGTCTGGCAAGTCTTGAAAATGGGTGCCTAATTTTGAGCACTTGAAACATGTCGACCTATAGACAGTATTAATAAGTTAGTTTTTATGCTTGTGAAGAGGAGTTGCATAAAAATTATATTATATTCAACATAATAGAATAAAAGCTCTGCGTTTTACGTACTGTGAAACCTCCATAAAAGACCACCTCTATTTACGACCACTTTTGGGAGGCAAGGAACTTTTTCTACAGGACTTGCGTTGAAGTAAACCTTTAGGAGAGAGCACCGAAACCTCTCCTAGCGATCGGGCTAACCTCCGCTCCAAGTGCGGAAAAAGTCAAATAAGGAAACACAAAAAAAAAATATCAAAAAAAAAAATATTAGCAGAACAAATAAGTAGATTCAAATGTATTCAAGATATTAATGAGTAGCTCTTATTTAAATTTTGACAGCCTCAAGTTGAGGGGATTAAAACGAAGGTATCAATGACTTAGTTTTAAAGTTAAAAGTTAAATTAGAAAAAGAAAGTTATTTTAAAAAAAAAGCATTAAAAAAACCCCACTCATTTTTTAAAGTAAACCAATTTTTATAGTATAAAATTAAATGCAAACTAAAGCAAGAAACACAATATGTTTTTACACATAATTATATCAGCAAGGGTCATTTTTATTGACGCTAAATTTTATTGATCGATCCGATTTTTATGACGCCAACGCAAGTGGCATTTCCGCATCAAGAAAATGGCACTGAGTAAAAAATCATTTGCGAAAAATCAAGTACCTTCGATAACATTTTTCAGTCAATGAAGGTAACCCCTAAGAACGACCAACCGCCATTATCACCATTTTACTTTGGAACAAAGAGTGGTTGTCCCCGAGAGGTTTCACTGTATCTTCGAAATCCATTACGTTTAAAAGTTTAATTTTAAAAAAAAAATTATGACTTCTGATTATGAATTAATGACTGATGATTATGAATTAATATTTAACTTTAAAAAAAAAACGAAGAATCATCTTAGCGTTATTGTACGAATACTATTACTATCTTAATTATGACAGAATAATGATATTTTTCACAGTATGAATTTTTTTTCTTCACATTTTAAACTAAAAAACCGAGGGATCGATGGTATTTCTTTAATAAAGAAAGACTTCTAACTTTTGCACTTTTTTTTGCGAACAAAAACTGATCTTCCTTTTTGATTAAAAAAGCTGGAACAAAAAACAAAAATGGAATTGCTCATTTTATCTGTTTATAAGTCACCAAACCAATTATACCAGTCTGCATTTCAAGGCATTCACAAAGGTTTTATAATTATGAAACAGAAAAGAAACAATCATTAAACAATATTGAAAATGTTCCTGGGTTTCGAAAGAAGTTCGAAGGGAAAAAAATTAATAATGGAGTGAAAATGTGAACTCGAATGAAATATCTTTTTTTAATAAAATATTTCCGCAAGAAAAACTTTAAATGAAAACGAAAAAATGCTTTTAAGATAAAAGAAATTGAAATTCATCAATATCAAAGATTTCAATAATCAAGTAATTTTGCATTTTAATAAGACGGTAGCTATCTTGAAAACATTTCTTTGCATTTTAAATAATTAAAAAGAAAACGGGAAAATACACAGAATACTTTAATCAGATGCAACTTTTTTTTAAAAACAAAATATAATAATTTGGAGAAAAATATTTAATATTCTTTTTACTGGTTAATGAATGCATTTGCTTAATTACATAAAGTAAAATCTTCATTGAATTATAATTTTAGTAGAATAACAAAATTATACTCTTAATGGCTCTTAAAGAGGCATGGTCAAATGGCTCTTAAGAAGCCATTTCACAGTCTTATAGATATCTTATCTATAAGACTATTATAGATTATTATTATAGATATCTTATGGTGTCCATACTTGACCATACCTCATGGATTTTATTTTAATTCTTATTTACTTTTTTAAAATATTGGTCAGAAGGGACAATATCATGGATAGGGTATTTGATGATAATTAGATCATCTTATGATTAGAGTCCTTTTATTTATTTATTTATTTTTTTTTTTTTTGTATGTTGATCAAGACATACTTATGGATGAAAATTTTATGTTAATTTGAACAGACCATCTTATGACTTGGATGTCTTATGACGATCAGAACCGACCATTTCTTATGGTTGAGACTGTTTTATTTTATGACCGTCGTTGAACAACCGACCCAATTTTTGGGTTTATGACTGCTAATGTTCAACTCCATAGTCTTGCAATTTTTAACCCAATCTAGAAGGCAAGGGAACTCTGGATCAAGTATTGGGAGAAATTTTGCCATCGTGGAGGACTTTTTGATGGAACTAACCCACATTTGCGTTACAAGGAGTGAAAATGTACCAAAACCTTGCACGGTTAGCCTGGCTGCAAGAGGATTCTAACCCATGATCCGTCTACCACTGAGGATATATTACGTCAGCACTGTGGTCGGTGCGAGCCGGATGGGGAATTTGCATCTACCAGCCATTTCTGGGATTCGAACTCGGTTCACCTCATTGAAAGGCTAACGGATTGAGACTGTTTTATTGATCAGACCGGAACGTGGGGGTTCTTGATGTTCAGAACAGACTATTTGTAAGGAATGATAGTGTTTTTTTTCCTTTCTTCCAATGGCCACTCGATTAACACTCGTCATTCAGGTATCAGTAGGACAGATTTGTTGGCCACTCCTTCAGTGGCACCATGGACTGACCTTAGGTGGGCCAACATTGCTCCCACAGTAAGGACAGATAGCACAGAGACTGAAAGAACATTCATGCCTTGTCCGGGATGGCTCCAGTATAATTTATACAAAAAATATTTGAAGAAAAAAAAACTATATTAAATGATAAATTTAATAAAAATCAAATATGTGCAATATATGAACAGTGAGCCGTAATGGCTCAGGGGACAGAGCGTTCGCCTTCCAATGAGGTAACCGGTTTTGAATCCCAACGATGGCTGGTCTATGTGAATTCCGCATCCGGCTTGCACCGACCACAATGCTGACGTACAATATCATCAGTGGTAGACGGATCATGCCTTAGAGTCCCCTTGCCGTAAAGCTAACCGTGGGAGGTTTCGTCGTGTTCCTCTCCATCTAATGTAAGCGCGGGTTAGCTCCAGCAAAAAGTGCTTCACAAAGGAAAATTTCTCCCAATACTTGATCCAGGAGTTCTCTTGTTTCTGGATTTGGTTCAAAACTACAAGGCTACTAAATTAAACATAAGTATACATAAACCCAAAAAATTGGGTCAGCTGTTCAACGACGGTTATAAAATAAAATAATAAAATACATAAACAATTATTTTTATTTATTTTATCAATCATTTACGCATGTACTTGTCTGGCAACATAGCTAGAAAGGAGTGATCGCTTTTCTTCCAAGACTTTTTATGTGATTTCGACTTTTTATGTATTAATAATTTGTTATATAACTGTTTATTGTTTACATTTTGTTTATACTAAGCAAGTTATTTTTATTAATATAAATTATAATATTTAATATAAATGTAATTATTTAAAAAAAATATATTTCTATATAATATTTAGGGACGCCACCAGTCGATTCATAAGGTAACTACAAAGTTAACTAAGATGGATCACATGTTTCGATAATACCTGAAAATATATATTAAAGCGGCAATAATGTAACACTTTGAATAGTGCTATAGAAATTGGAAGTTCATTTAATACATTTTTAAAAATAGATTTAGAACACAATTAAGTGGTCTTAGTCCTCTCCTGTCAATTTCAAAAAAATGACTGTTGCTCCTTTAAACTTTATGGAATTAACACTCACACCACTAACTTTTGCTAAAATATAAATAAATGAAATAAATTTAAAAAATTACTTTTTGCTTGATTTACTTAAACATTTTAGTTACTTTTACAAATAACATATTTTTCGTCAATTACTGATTTTTAATTTATTTAAATAAAACATCAATAAGCACAACACATATAAAAGTATTTGGCATTTAAATTGCAAATGTAGCAACAGCTTATCCAGCACTATCCCTGCATGTTTATTAATTCTTAAAAAAAAAAAAAAACTAGTTCCTCTTTTCAGTGAGTATTAATTCAATGTACCCAAAGAGGAGACATTTATAGAGTTTAAAAAATTACTCTAACTTAGTTTAAAAAAATTTATAAGAAAGCATTTAAAATTGGGATTGAAAATACATCGTTATTAATTCTTTGAAAAAAAAAAAAAAAAAGACGTGTACCCCTTTTTAGCGACTGCTGATTCAATTTATCCAATGAGGAGGCATTTATCGAGTTTAAAAGATTACTTTAGCTTATACAAGAGTTACAAAATTTTACAAAGAAACATTTAAAATTGAGTTTGAAAACACCACATTTAAATAGCAACGCTCAGAGGGCCTACTGCCCTACTAGTTGCTTAAAAAAATTCCAAGTATGATGGATAGCATTCATCAGAGTTCCGATTATAATATAAAAAAAATATTAATAACACTATTCAGTGAATGAGCAATTGTAATCTTTCAATATCTATTATCTCGTCATTCTCTCAATATTAATGCTTTGTATATAAGTAACAAGTCTCCCAGGAAACCTATTATCCCATTCTGATTCGTTCTTAAGCTGGTCACGTGGTGGCATTCGTCATTTCCAAAAGACGCGCCCCGTCACCCCAAGAACCTTCCTTTCTACACTACTTCACGCGCATTTCGGGCACGTGTCAAGCATTCATTTCCGGTTTTGCTAGACCCTCTTTTTTTTACTTATCGTTTGCCCTACCCCCCTTACTTTCTTTTACAGATAAGGAATTCTTCGACATTGCCACCTCCACTTTTGAAACTTTTAGCTGCCGGAGTGAGAATGGTTTTTATTTATTTCTGCATTTCTTCATTCCCTTTTTTTTATTTTTATCATCGTTGTACTTCCGATTTTCTTTCACTTTCGATATGAAAGTTTCTTTCCCATCACTACACCCTTTTTTTACTTTCTTTCTTTAATTTTTTTTTATATCTCGGGGCATCTGGATTGTATACTTTGCCAAAGACGTTTGTGGGAATCCCAATGAGAAACTTCTACATTTGTGATCCGGAGATGTAAAAACGTAAGGAAAAAAAAAAAAAAAAAANAAAAAAAAAAAAAAAAAACGTTCTTGCATTCCTTTTCCTTTTTTTTTCACTCTTCACTGAACGCTTGCAATATCGCTTTACGAATTTTTTTTTCTCCTCAATAATAATTGGATGCTGTCAGCATTTTGAAAGACTTGAATTGCTTGGCAGACGAGATTGGCTTAAAATCCCAGAAAGAATAGAACATGCAATCCATCTTGCTTTGTTCTAAATTGTTTGAATAACGCTGAAAAAAAATGCTTCAATTTTTTTTCTTTACATCAAATCTGAAATAGTATTTTTCACTGAAGTGAACACGAGTTATGATGTTCCAGGCAATTAAAGATGGATGTCTAATTTTACTTGTTCGAAACTAATGATTGTTTTTTAATTGTTATGTGTTAACGTAGAATTTTTATTAAACATATTTTTCATACTTTTTGTCATTTTTTTGCATTAATTTAAGTCAAAATAAGTGAAAAATAATATCTTTAGCATTTTAATAATTTAAGGTTACGAAATGCAATACCTTTTTACCAGTAAGGTTATGAAATACATCGTACCTTTTTTTTTCTTTTTGCTTAAAAGGTAAAATCTTCCAAACACTACTTACTTCCTAACAATAATTTTTTTCCAATTTGCACTTGTTTTCTATTATTTTGATATAAGAGAAACAGTTATTCATCATTGAAATTTCTTTAATATGCAAAATCACTTATTGGCAGATTGTTGAATATGAATGAAAAAAAGTTCAAACTATTGTTTTTGTTTATTATATTTTAGTGCAAGTATAATTCAGTAAATTTAACAGATCTTTTTTAGTAACTATTAAACAATTTTTTAATAATTAAAAAATACCAAAATATATTTCTGCTTCTAATTAGAGAATCAGGAAAAAATAATATAAAAGGGACACTGGTGTCCTATCTGCGTCAAAGGGTTAAATCTTTTACTGTAATCTTAATTATATTTTACTTTACTGTAATCTTAATATAATTTTTCAGCAGATAAATGAGAACTACTCAAGCTAATATTTTAAATAAAATATGATTTCCAAACAAATAAAGTAATGAAGTTTCAGATAAGAGATTCTCAAACTATGCAGCCCAGGGCAGTTAATTCGCCGAAAAAAATTTCCAATTGCTTTAAAATTATGCTTAAAATTAAAAAAAAAAAAAAAAACAAGATTTTAATACTTTGTTAAAAACTTGTTAAATCATCATTTAACGAGTTAGTTTAGCGTCCGTTATACGATAAAAAAATAAATAAAATAAACGTCAATTGACAATATCTTACATAATTAACCGATTTAATGCCAGTGTGCAGATCAAAACAAATTCGTTCTTTCTATTAATTTGTGCTTCTCAATATCAAATAGAAATTCGACACATATCGTAATGTCAAAAATAAAATAACAATTATGGATCTACAATATTAGCCTTGAATGTAATTTCATATATTTTGTT
The DNA here is from genome assembly GCF_043381705.1 of Parasteatoda tepidariorum. Lineage (NCBI taxonomy): Eukaryota > Metazoa > Arthropoda > Arachnida > Araneae > Theridiidae > Parasteatoda > Parasteatoda tepidariorum. The sequence goes on along the minus strand of NC_092211.1, from coordinate 68,821,394 downwards.
TTTCAGGTATGTTTTTGCTATATTCTGTCTACGATGGAAAATTAGTGCAAAAATAAAATTTTTTAAATGGTATCCTACGCTGCGATAACACTCCTCTATTATGGAGCATTTAATAGTTTGCTTTGGTCCTAACACCACGACACCCCACTGGCTTCTATTAGAAACGATTAGCTTGACTATATTTGTACAGTAAAGTTAAACAAATTCATACTTTATTTTTTTTAATTTTTTTTTCACAATATGTTTGGATATGATTCGACTGTGTCCTCTTTTCGGAAACTTTTTCTCGTACGTTGAGTAAATCTAGTGTGAGACAAATGCATGTTTCTTTTAGTGTCCAAACACAAAAGATTATCAGTGTCAAAACACTGAAAGATATTCAGATACTAACTTCGAAAATTATAGTTTTTTCATTTCTGCCGTATTCACAGTTTTTGCTTTATTACAACTTTACACTGTCTGCCTTTAAAATGAACACAAATAATCTTAATTAATGGCTCCACAGAAAATATTACTTATTTCCAGCTTGTGGCGTGTGGTTGGACAATGCAAATCCGTGGTCACAAATTCACTTAGGTTAACGGAATGAAGGCAGTTTTTAAACTTGCTATATCAAACTAAAAAGAAGGGAAAAAATCGTAACTTAACAGTATTTTTCAAAGATCTTTCTCCAAATAAAACAAAAGAGTCACAGTTTTAGTGACTTAAACCTGAGACGAAGATATAATTTTAAATTAAATACACAATCATGCTGCAGAAAATTATTCGACTTCAAAACGAGCAAATAACTTAAATATTTTAAAAATTGTTAATCTCTTTTTAAAAATTACCAACTTGGTGAGATTAAAAATTTTCAAATCCAAGGAATAAATTTTAGCAAATTTTTATGAGCGCAGGTAATACAACTTTCGAATAACTTTTTAATGGTTAAAAAATTAAATTGCATGCACTTTTCATTTTAACAAAACTTCGTGTTTTCATCATATTGACATTTTGAGCCATTTTCAGATTTAGCATAGTGAGGCTGACTAAAGATAGGCTAAACTTGACCTAACAGTAACAAATAATTGCTGCAAACTCTTGGCAGTTAAATTGCATATAATTAACAAAAAGGTCTCAATGTGACGACAGAGCCATTGAAATACAACTTTAAATAACGATGCTACAAAGAAGATACTGTTTTCAGTTTTAATTAACGGTGCTACAAAGAAGTTAGTCTGTTTTCAATTTTAATAAACGGTGTCACAAAGAAGATAGTCCTGTTTTCAATTTTAATTAACGGTGTCACAAAGAAGATAGTCTGTTTTCAATTTTAATTAACGGTGCCACAAAGAAAATAGTCTATTTTCAGTTTTAACTAACGGTGCCACAAAGAAGATACTGTTTTCAGTTTTAATTAACGGTGCCACAAAGAAGATAGTCCTGCTTTCAATTTTAATTAACGGTGCCATAAAGAAGATAGTCTGCTTTCAATTTTAATTAACGGTGCCACTAAGAAGATAGCCAGTTTTCAGTTTTTGCGAGCGGTCGTTGAGCAAAAAGTCCCTCAGGTTAACAGAACCTCAATAAAGGGATATTCTAAAACTGCCGTCTCCAACTAAAACTAAAATCATTACATAACATTTCCTGCAAGCCTCTGCACTGACAGTTGTAAACTAATGTTTTTTTGTGGAATGCGAGCCTCTCAATCCATATTAATATGCTGGTTGACAAGCTGTATGAGAAAAGTCATTAGGAACCGAAAGTGTCCTTTTAATGGGACATTCCTCCTCGAGTCTGGTACATGTTCAGTTATTACTTGGTGAGTATGGTCTGCTATTTTCATGTGGTAACTGCCAAGATGACTTTCGCTCGTTCCACACTTAAGTGTAGGCGTTTTCTTAAGTAGTGATATCATCACCTCACTAAAGTCATTGTCGTTGTCATGAGTCCGTAGACATTATTAATAACTACACGAACATTGTTAGAGAATTGTAAAAGAACTGTCATTTCGTAAGGTATACAATATAGGAGTTCGCATATGTCACCTGTAAAGGGTACTTATATAAGATACTTTATATAAGATACTACATCATTTTTGATTGAGCAATCGGTATAAAGTCAGTACTTTTTAAAGCAGACTTACATAATACCAATTCTTTGTACAGGGTAAAAAGAATTGTAAATAATTGAAGAATAGCACTGCGTTTAACACTACGTCTTCATGCACAAAACTGAAAGGTATATATCAAACACCAAATTAATTTTAAGAAAAACTTAGAATCATATTATTTTTTAACCGTATTTTATGGACCTTCTCGGTGCTTTTAGATCGTGGCTTACACATAAGAATCAAGATTTACCACAATTGAGGAATTTTCACAGGGTGTTTACAATTTTTTATGTCAATTTCCGTTGACTTTACATTATTAGCTTTTTAGAATTTTTACTTCTAATAACCCCGATAGTTGCAAAATATCGAAATGAAACTTTTTTTTAATTTTTAGACTTTAGTCCTAGTAAAAACGTGTTATTTGGCATTATTGCAAATTAGACTAATTGTTTGCTAAACAACCCGATAATTACAAAATATCAGAATGAATTTGTTTAGTTTTTCTGTTTATCTCCTAGCTTTAGATAAACAGAAGTTTTATAACTTTCAAACTTCAATGAGAAGTGAAAAAATTAGTGATTATGCAGAGAGGGCTTTATCTTTAATATATGTAAATGTAACCTACCAATTTCTTTCAATGGTATTGCACATCTTCTTTGTCATATTTTGTAAAAAAAAACTACTATTAATTTGCAATAATGTTTCTTCTAAATTGTATGAAATGTATTAAGATTATATTTTCTCTTTCATTTTTTATACATGCTTTGAAAAGTTATGGTGTTATAGAATTGAACACGAATAAACAAGCTTTTTATTTCTTTTCCTTAGGTCAGTCATTTGACTTAGTTGTTGCTCGGCATTTGCACTATTGGAGGATAATCAATGATATATGTGAGTACGAAAAGTTAATGTCTCTTTTATTTAGGGGAAAAAATTATATAAATGACAAGACCATTGAAATTTGTTTGTTTAATTAAGATATTAAATTACAAAATGCGATAAATATGTCAGAATTAAATTTAAAAATCACACATACTGTTAGCTTTCATTTTAAAAGAAATGATAGCTCGGATTAAGTGTTTAATGTAAATAAATTCATTTACAGTATGAGTAGTATTATTTTTTTAGAACTGTATTGTTGAATTTTATCTGTGTAGATTAGAGAAGAAACTTATGAAAAATTCTAGCTCTGCTTTATTCTTATACACTGTAAAAAATTCTGGATTAAATTACGATACAACGTAAAGTACTTTGTATAAAGTATGAAGTACCTTACTTTGGGTACATCTTTCGTAAAATTCATTTTTACCGTAAAATATTATAACATAACTTTTACAGTAATATTTAAATAATGAGAGTTTTTCAGCGATTTGTTGGTAATTATTACTGTGCAAATTATGGTATATAAAATTTTTTATTCCGGTAAAAAGGGATTTTTCCGGTAAAAAATACTGGTGGTATTAGAGTCGGTATTTGTATACCGTATTTATATATCGTAATAACATTGTATTCCGTAATTTGATCAGGAATTTTTTACAGTGTAATTGAATTTAAAATCTACTAATTGTACTACTTGAAAATAACATATTAAATGATTAACTTTTAAAAATAAATTTTATTCTACTTTAATGAAGCCTCATCTATTCCATTTTATGAGTTTAGTTGTAGTGAATTTCAGAAAACAATCGTTAGTTTAAATGGAAACATCACGAAATAATTCCCAAAACAGCTTTTGCAGTTAAGAAATCACATTATGTAAGGTATTGGCTCAATATTACATTATTTTATAATTTACAACGAGTTATAATATGTTCTAATGACCAGAAACAATTTTTTCAAAAATATACGTAAACAAGTAAATTTAATATTTTATTGCCTACTAAAAAATGCTTTTTTTAAATGTACAATATGTTTATGTTTCAACACTAATCATAGTTATTACGAGTTATTTTATGTTATAGTATATTTATTAAAACGTGTTTTCAAAAAAAACAATTCGTAATTCTACATATTACAAAGATAAATAGACAAAAGAAACAAATGCAGAATTGATGCGAAGTTGATAGTCGATATAATGACGCCTACGGTATGATCTTTTCTTATCCAATAGGCATCATCACAAAGAGTGTTCAACATCTGCAATGAATGGAAGTGATGAACTTTAGCATCACCTAATTGGAAACTTCTATGATATAACTTACAAAAAGGGACCGACACGACTCTCAATTTTCCTAATGTCAATTCTTTTGAAATAGGAGTAAATTGCTATAACTGGTTTTAGTGGGATGGTTTATATTTAGAGCTTTTCATGGAATAAATACGGAGTTTTCAAAATGCCTTTATCAGAAAACAGTACGATAAAAAGAATTTGTTAGTGTCGAAATGAAAACTAACCAAAACTAACAAAGCATCATTGGCGCCAATATTATTTTTGTGATTTTTTACGCTCTCTTAAACGTGTGTGTGTTTCATATGGCTTTATTAGGAATTCAATCCAGAAAATTTGACAGCTCATTGCATCACAAAGGAGCAGAAAAATAACAAAGAAACAATTCAACAATTTAGGCAAAGTGAACAAAAAAGAACAATAAACATTTGAATCAATAAACATTTCAACAATATAAAATTCTAAGCATTAACATGAAAAGGGTAAAGTTAGTGATTCATGAGAGTTCTTGCGTCCCAATACAGATTAGTGACATTCCCAAATTAGTACTTTTTTTACTTCAGTTATTAACTATTACCAAATTTAATTAATTGATCATTGGCGTCAATGATTTGAGTTAGTGATTTTCACGGTTCCCCCAAACGAATAAGAATCTTTTTCCCATTAAATTTGCTTTTCAGTACACAGAAAAGGTTTATTTCAATTTGAATCTATAACCGAAATTAATCAAAAAATTTATGGTGATTTTACAAAAATATAATGTTAATTTTTTACGCTTCTACTAAATAACTTGGTACTATTTCTCCATTAATTTTTATGTTCATAAGTTATTTTTTTTTTAATTTCAATTAGTAACTAACACCAAAATTAATCAAGCATCATTGACAACTATAATAGTGTAGTGATTTTCTACGTTTCTTCAAAACGATTCGGTACTATTTCTCCGCATGTATTTTCTGCAGAGAGCTTTTTTTTAATAATTCAAATCATTTTTAAATTATTTAGTTTTCTAGAAACACTTTTACAATGCGTAATTTTTAACAAAATAAACGCGTGGTTTCAGAGAACTTTTTAAATGCTAATTTGCTGCTGTTGTCAGCCTGTCTTTCTTTGTTTACGTTAATTATTGAGTTTATCTGACAGAACCAATACAAAATAAATATTAAATATCTAAGAAAGTGCAATAGTAACTATAAGCTAAACTATAAGCTATATATATAACTATAAGCCCTTTTTTCAATAGTAACTATAAGCTAAAAAATACCGCGTATTCTTTAAAATGTTTAAAGAAAGAAGTATCGTCTGCAATTTCATTTTTATCAATAGCAAATTCTGAACTAATGAGAAAATTCAAATTTTCAACGTCCCTTCCGAACAATCTAAATCAAATAATTTTTAGGATCGGGGGCTTAAAATGCCCCTTTTATCCACTGTCCGAATTTCAGGACGCTAGCGTAAACGTTTCTGGAGTTAATATGAACCACGCATAGAGAGATAGTCGAACAAACTCTTTATTTTATTATGGATTGTAAATACCAATATCTTCATGTCATAAAATACTTTTGTTTTTGAAATTCAAGAAAAGGAACATGATGCTACAAAACAAATTTTATAAACTAAATAAATAAGATTTTAAAAATATCGTACTACAATTTAATACTTTTTAAGAAAACTTAATAATAAGAAATTACATTAAAACTGTATTCCGTAACTAATATTTTCAATCCCAAATTCTAAAAATCAAGGAATTAAAGCATTTTATAGCATTTTTTTCAGACTGTAGTTTCTCTGACAGTGCCAAGTTAACAGTTCACAAATGATTTTACCGACATTCATATGTGTTTTAGATTTTTTATCCATAATCGTTGAAGCCAATAAATTAATCCCACATAAATATTTTTCATATTATATTCTAAACTTAATTTGCAGCTACTGAAAATTTGCAAAAGGAAGTTTAACATATTGGCAGACGAAATAGCTTTCAGCTATTTAACGTTGCTTACTGTGTAAATATGTAATTTTTTCCCTACAATTTCGGAATATATACATAATTGGATTAATTATGCGAAGAGCAGTTTGTAACCTTAATTAAATTATCTAATATTAATGTAAACATCGTTGTAGTACTCCAACATGTCATTTTATTCTCTAACAATTAGTTATTAGATGAATATATCAAATTTATCCGAATTAATTTGGTAAAATTAGTACAAATTTATTTAACTTTCCTATTTTGTTTAGAAACAGAAGCTGCTGATCAAATTTAAAGTTTAATTAGAAGATCAATCGATAAACTAGTTTGACATTGAATGAACTTTATTATTCTATAATAAATAAACGTCGTTTTCTATAAACTTTACTCTAAAGGTTGTTCTATAATAATCAAGCGTAATTAAAAATGACTACATTGTTTCAACAAGCATACTGAGATTTTACATTAAGAATAGTTCTTTTTTAAAAAATTATATCTAGTTTGGTTTTGATTTTAATGCGTTTTAAGCTATGATCACCAGATTCGAAAACTGGTAGCAGGCTTACGTTTATGATTATGCTCAGAAGGCTAGTAGAATCCCTTAACCGAAAACCTGTGCAGCAATACTATCGCGTTAGATATTTAAAAATCGAAATTTTTTAACTAATACCTACCTAAGTAATGTGTTAAATTCAGGTTGCACTATAGTATGCAGTAATCAGGCTAGGAGGTAATTTGTACGATAAACTAACTAAACTTCGGGAAAAGATGCTCTGATTTAATTATGTGGCCTAAGAATTTTACGAAGTTCTTGTAAAAGTCACAATTTTTTAAGATTCACAATGAGTCCTACTTCTTTATATTATTACAATATCTCTTTCGGATTTGATATTCAAGCGTTCGTATCAGTATTCATTTTAAATTTATGAACAGTATGATTTAAATTTATGCATTAAAAGTACTGCAGTATATTTTTATTTATTTATTTTTGTAATACAATGGTTATAAGTTTGCTCGATATTGAGATTTAACGCTAACCGAAATTTCTCACGGAGTATATTTAAATCAATACAAGCATTTTTATTCTATAGTTTAATAGATATTTGAATTATCTATCTAGTTTTGTTAGCAATAGAAGTCCTTAGTATTTATGTCTGTATTCTTGATATCTTGACCAGATGGAATACTGGTGAGCACATTATTTTGTGATAGACATTTTAAGTTCGAATGAAAATTATGAATACCATTGCCTTCTACGAACATTATATGTTCCCACACTTAGAGCCATAACAAACATTTTAATCACGTAACTCAATTTTAATTAAGATATCTCTCAGACATTGGTAAGAGAAATTAACATTTATTCCTAATAGAGTCCCGATTTTGAATCCAACCCAATTGACAAAAAGTCTTGAATCATATTCGTACGTTGTAAACCAATATAATCTTTCTCAAAACCGATATATCGTTATTTAAAGTCATTCTAAGGATAGTACAATGGAAAACAAATTTATTAAGATCATTATTATAAGCGTTTAAAATAAAATATGATACAATTTTGACGTTGTTTTGGGTATTCGAATCAATATCAATCAAATTTTGAGCTGGATTCATCAAAATCTTAAATACAATGCATGTGTTCTCAATTTAAAGTTATCGGACGTAAAGTTTTCATTTGAGTGAATCTGAATATCTATAATCAGTCGACAAAAGAACCAAAAATCCTATCTTAATGGGCCGCGACCCATTAGTGAATATATGCCTTTTCAAATACCTCGATTACTTGTTAAAGGGGGGCTTATTTCAGTGGTAATCGGTAATTAGGATACACCACATCTAAATAGCATTTAGAAGAGGAAAAGGCTTTTGTTAGCAAAGTAATGCAATTATCTCCGGACAAAAGGGCCGCCGAAAAGAAGTTTCAGCCTAATCCCGGGAATAATCCCCTCAGATGTGCGATGTCAGAGAGCCTCCTTATTCCGCGCTATCCGATCCATTAAACAAGAAAAAGCCCCTTAGAATAAATAAGCGTAAGAAAAAGGAACAGGAAAGAGATAGAATGTATATTTTCCACCAGACAGAAATAGAAGCATAATTTGTGGAGAGTGCGGTTCAAGCGTATATCTTCGGCGTCTCGACAGTGGATTAGACAGAGAGTTAATGCATGGCTATATTTTATAGTCGTTTTGTAATATTCGTTTTAAGCTACTACATGGTTACTTCACGCCCTGGCAATACCTCATGCGATAATAACCCTACGGAGAAGGTTAAAAATACAATAACAGTTTGGTTTAAAAATAAACTGCCCTAATAAATCTTAAATGCCTGAGTTTAAAATTAATTTATGATTCAAACATTTTTTATGATTTTCTATTTTTAATTATTAAAAAAATATTTTGGAGGTGTCGAAAGAATACAAACGGTAAGCTTTTTTCTTTAATGACAGCGACATATTTATTTATTTTTTAGGTTAGGGAATAACTTCTCCAAACTTGAAATAGCATTTTTATTATCCCGCTAATTAGTAAGTAACAAATACTTAATAATATTTTGTGAATTGCTTTTGCAATCTGTGCACGTATCCACTCATTTCTAACTTTCCACTTATTCCACTTAGTCGGAACTTCCTAACAATTATTCTCATTGCTAATAATGGTTAGGAAGTTCACAGTAGCCCAGTAACATATTACAGAACAGTTATTAGCAGATCTTCAGTAGTCAAGCAGCTCATCACTTACATTGTTTAAAGTACCACCAAAGATTCCTCCTAACGTTTTTCGAAAGTGATGTGCCTTATAGTTTTCGCTTTAGGTCTAATAAAAATACGAATTTCCTTAGTATACTTGATTTTTATTTTATTTATACGAATATAAATGTCATTATTTTTTTTAATTCATCGAACATTCAAATAAACAGCTTTTCGGGTGACTGTTACGGAGAAACTTTACGTAAAACAGACGCCAATAGACGTAAAACTGCGTGTAGATTTTCAAAATTCCATCTAAGAACGAATTCGTTGTTGACATCGGCGATCAGTTGAGTAAGATTATTTTGGAGTCAACTTGAGAAAGATGCTAACATACATGTTGTCATAAGTGTTTTTATTTTTTAAAAAAAATGAATTTTAGTCTCGTGTATAAGTGTCATAGCACATAAAGCAATTCTACACGAGATTTTTATGATTTTTATCTTATTTAAACTACAAATTTCTTCGCCATTCTTGATTTTTAATAATCGCTTTACTAAATTTAAAATATAATAATAATCATAATAGTTTAAACGCAAACGAATATGGAAATGGAAACGCAAAAAGACGAAATTGGTTCTAGAGATAATTCAGATGATGAGTCAAGAAACACTCCAGCGGCTTCCATGGAAACGGAAGATCCATGTTTTGATGCTCTGTCTTTAAACAGTAATTACAGCAATGAAATGAATCAGAGTAAAAAAAGCCCTGCTAAAGCTGAAAATCTTGATCGAGGAGACAGAGGAAAAATGATTCGGGTTAAAAAAAGTCCTGCTAAACTGAAAAAGCTTAATGGAGGAGACGGCGACAAATTGACTCCCGTTAAAAAGATCCGAGTTAAATCAGATACGCCTGATCGAGGAGACAATGTCAAAATGATTCGGGTTAAAAAGAGCCCTGCTGTATTGGATATGCCTAATCGAGGAGAAAACAATCAAATGAGTCCGGTTAAAAAAAGACCTGCTAAATCGGAACGGTTTGATCGAGGAGACAATGGCAAAATGATTCGAGTTAAAAAGAGCCCTGCTAAATCGGAAAGTCCAAATAGAAAAGACAGCGACAGAATGACTCCGGTTAGAAAGATCCTAGCTGAATCGGAAAAGTCTGATCAAGGAGACAGCGGCAAAATAATTCGAGTTAAAAAGCGCCATGCTAAATCGAGAAGTCCGAATCGAAAAGAAAGCGAAAAAATGACTTCGATTAGACAAATCCTTGCTGAATCGGAAAAGTCTGATCAAGGAGACAGCGGCAAAATGATTCGAGTTAAAAAGCGCCATGCTAAACCGGTAAGTCCAAATCGAAAAGAAAGCGAAAAAATTACTCCAGTCAGAAAAATCCTTGCTGAATCGGAAAAGTCTGATCAAGGAGACAGCGGCAAAATGATTCGAGTTAAAAAGAGTCTTGCTAAATTGGATAGATCAACTCAGAAAGACAGCGACAAAAGGATTCGGGTGAAAAAGCACCTTGCTAAATCGAAAAAGTCTACTCAACGCGACATCGGCAAAATGACTCGTACTAAGAAAAGACTATCTAAAATGGAAAAGCCTGTTCGTGGTAACATTAAAGCCAACAGTAAAATGACTCGTACTAAGAAAAGACCATCTAAAATTGAGAGGCCTGGTCGTGGTAGCATTAAAGCCAATAGAAAAATTACTCAGAGTAAAAAAAGTCAAAATAAATCGAAAAAGCCCGTCCGTGGTTACAAAAGACCAGCAAAATCCATGAAGGTTTCCAAGGCAAAAAAGTACAAACCATCTAAGACATCGACTAAATCTAATAGAAAAAGTGCAAGAAGACCTCGGAAATGAAATCTTGGCGAACTAATGTTGTGTTTTCCCTTAAACGCAAAAGAAATAATTTAAAAAAAGTTTAAAATTGACTTACCTTATTACTTAGAATTATATAAAGTGTAATAATATAATTAACAGCAAAGAAAATATCTTATCCTTGTAAATTTATATAGTCATTAAGTTTCATAAAATAAATTATTACAATTATTTAATTTATAATTTTATCTAATTAAGAGAAACATTGTATTAATACTGTAATGACAAAATGGGTACTTTTCGGTTCGCCGGTTTCAACCGAAAAATCGCCAAAAATGTAGATCTCTGCAAGCTTTTTTTTTATTCTTTAAACACATGAAAATGAAATAAATTAAATCAATGCAATAAAAATATATTTGAATTTCCTTGCGCCTGGCTTACCGAAAAGTAACAAATATTGATAATTTTTATAGCACTTACATTTAAACTTCATAGATTAAATTTAAGCTAATGAAGAGTAGAAATATATTATTTTTGTTATTGTGTACTATCGTTAAAATGCACTTTAAGAGAAAAATCATGTAATAAAATTAAATAAAATTGATTAGTTGCAAATTTAGGAAAAAGTCTATATCACGTAAACGAGATTAGTTGAGACAATTAAAACATTTTCAGTGTCGACAAAGGACAATATTTTGTTCATAAATGAAATATTTTCAATTTATACAAGAGGTATCGATTTTTGGGTATTAGTTTACAATCGTGGGCCCTTCTTATCTTTGGCGATTTGCAAATAAACGAATATGTATAGAAATAAATCAAAAACCAATAGCATAATGGTAAACAAAAGTTGCGGTTACCCGAAGGTGACGTCATAAAAAGCAAAGACCGCAAAATATATCATGGTAATCAGAAATGGGATTTCAGCTAAACTGAACGAAAATTATCACCAAACCAAGGTGCTCCGATTTTACACTAGAACCGATTTCTGTTTAGACAGAAATAAAGAAAATTGCCAACGAAAATTGCGTAATGTGGTTAAAAAAAATTGACTCCTTACTGCAATAGCCAAAATAAAAACTAATAGTTTTTTAAAAAAAAAAAAAAAAAAAACCCATCATAGAATTACTGGCTGTGTCGCAGAAATAGAATTTGTACGTCGTGAAATTATATAGCGATATATTAATCATTTTCAAAGTTTCACAAGTGAATCGTGAGTCTCATAGTGAAAAATATATTTAGGAAACCGGTGCTTGTTTAAGTCAATGTATTTATTCCGATATACAATATTTATACTTGCAGTAATTAAGATGAAAAAATTAATTAAGAATATCGTTAAAACACTTTGTTAATAGTTAAGTAAATGTATTTCGTGTGCATGATATTCATAGGGATGCCAACGGCTCAACTTTTGGCCATTAATTTTATAAAGCGGCCGAAAATTTGACACAATTTTTAAAAAAAATTAATTTTGGCTAGTTCTGAAAATGATTCAAAGACTTCGCCCTGGTATGAATTGTACAAAATGGCTCTTTGTAAATAAATTTTAGTTACATGAATTGGTAGACTAAATAACTCAAAATGAAATTTACTAATCCAAAACCAAAATTTAAAATATGAATTTTTCTACCAATTAAAAACATTGCTTTTCTTGCTTTAAGGATGATTAATTTTTTCCCGCCTAACCAAATATAATAATCAATCAATAATAATCCCTGTTTTAGTAATTTTACTAACCCGATTAATCAAGGGATGTGTGTGCCATTGCCCAGTATCCCCGATATATATGTGTGTTTTGTTATTTTTATTTTCTTAAAGTTAAGTGCCACTGCCCAGTATGCCTAACACAGACTTTTGTAAGGTTATATGCCATTGTCCAGTATGCCTAACACAGACTTTTGTAAGGGTAAGTGCCACTGTCCAGTATGCCTAACACAGACTTTTGTAAGGTTAAGTGCCACTGCCCAGTATGCCTAACACAGACTTTTGTAAGGTTAAGTACCATTGCCCTTGGTATTCCGTATACTGACTATTGCGGTAAGAGTTAACATTTCCCTACAAAGCGGAACAAGTTGATCATATCAAGTCCATTCATATTATTATTATTTTTTTCTTTTAGTTTTAACAGTTGCATTTTTTAAAAATTATTACAAAGCGAAGATGAACATAGATTATTTGAAATCGTGAGTTCTTTGAATAATTGTAGAGTTTCAGTAAGTTGCAGCATCTCTTCAACAACATCGCATTTTTTTTTTTAAAAAAAAAGAGAAAGAAAATATTACAACATATTATTAAGTCCTGTGAATAGTTATGGAATAGTTAGGAAAGATGCGTTTGTATATTATGTAGTAAACTTAAAAGCGAAATCTTTAAAAGAAAAAATGAGTTTGAGAAAAAGTTGAAACGAGTTGAGAACTCACCAAATTTGTAATAACAACATACTTTTAATTTTAAACGCTTTTTTTTAAAAATGATTATTTAGAAAAATTACCTATGTTCACTGATAGACCGTAATAGAATCATCATACGGGAAATATTAGGACGTGGTTAGAGGGAGCACAAGTGTAATCCAACATAATTATTTTCAGTACATACATTCAAAGTGAATAATTTCACTTTTGGCAGAAAAAACTTTTTCTAAGAAACAACAATTATTGCGAAGGAGTAGTGGTGACTCAGGGGATAAGGTATTCGATTCCCAATCGTTTTCTTGGTTTTCCTCTCGATGTAATGCAAATGCGGGTTAGCTCCATCAAAAAGCCCTTCACGATGGCAAATTTTTCCCAATACCTGATCCAGGAGTTCCCTAGTCTTCTGGATAGTGTTCAAAATTACAAGGCTATGGAGTTGAACATTAGTTGTCGTAAACACAGAAAAATGGGTAAGCTGTTCTACGATGGTTATAAAAAAAAAATTTAAAAAAATAAAGTAAAAGAAAAAAAATCCTCCTCCCTTTTTTTAGCTTTAGTCTATGTAGCACAAAGTATGTTGTATGTTCCTTTTGGACAACACTTCTCTTTTAAATGTTTATGTTTTATTCATAACCGAAAGGAGAAATCAGATTGTTACTATAAATTATATGAAAAATTTATGGAAAATTCATTAAATTTAATCTTTGAGATCAGTTTGATTGTTTGAATGTTAATGGAAATGGTACACGCTAATGCAAATTATTTGTATACTTTGTCTAATTAGTCATTATAATAAAGCACGTTTTTACCTGAATAAAACCCCAACGAAATTCAAAAACTGGAAAATGCAATTACCTAAAATTAGATTTGAAAATGAGATCTGTGCCTCTTTTAAAACGCATGATTACATTAATGGTTTTCCTTTTGCTTCATATAAACAATTAGACATTCAGTTTTTGGAGAACTGCATTTTCAGTTTATTTAGTGTAATTTATTCATTTTATGCGAAATAGAAATACTTATTATGCAAATATTTTGAAGAGGCAGAATAAATAAAAGAGTTAATGAAACTTGCTTTCAATTAGATGGAGTCTACTTATTTTATGAATTTTTAATTTATTTCGAAATTTCTGCTTTTCAACTCAGTTGAATATTTGAAATTTGATATCAATAAAAGCTTTCTTATCAATTTATTTTTCAGTTGATCTAATTCTTTTAGTATGTTCAGAATGTATTTACGAACGCATGGCATGAATTTATTACACTGAAAGGAATAAGTGTATTCAACTAAAATAATGTAAATTTTTTGGAAAAGTGAATCCAATTTAATAAACAAGCATCTGCACTCTGTAAGATATCTTTTGATTTTAAATTGCGAATTTTAATATGTGAAATACATTTCGTTATCTTGTTTCGATTCTACTTAGTTATATTTTTTTCTCAATTTAATGAAAAAATTTAAATAAAAATAACTTAAAATTATGTTATACATTATGGCTATATAATTATTTTGAACTTTTATTAAATAATGATAGTAATCATGCAACCGAAATTTTAATCATTGTTCAACTTGTAAATGCAATCAAATTTCAAATACTACACATATTTTTTATTTGCAATCTCAAAAAATAAATAATGTATTTTTTTCTTTTCCAATGCTCACCTGAGGTATGACCTTTCGTCATACAGGTATCTGAAGGGCAGATTTGTTGGCCACTATTTCAGGGGCGCTATATTAGGTGGGCCAACGTTGCTCCCACAGTAAGGACAGGACAGTTAGTACAGAGAATGAAAAAACTCCCTTGCCTTGCCCGAGACTCGAACCTAGAACCTTTCTGATGCAAGGCCAGTTTCCTGACCCCTACGCAGGTCGGTCAATAAATAAATAAATAAATAAATAATTATAATAATAATAATAATAATAATAATAATAATAATAATAATAATAATAATAATAATAATAATAATAATAATGATAACAGTAGTAGTAGTCCGGATAGTATTTTTTTAAATTATTTTTTATTGAAAATATTATTGTCTATAATATTTTGAACATTACATAAGAACAGGTTATAAAACAGTTTTAGTAGCAGTTTTTCAACATCATAAAAAATAATAATAATTATAAACAACGAAGAAAATACAATAAAAAAAATTTAGTTTTTTCTTTTTTCTCCTTCGATTTCTTTTTTCTGTACTTTTATGCATTAAATAAAAGTACATAATAATAAAAGAAAAACAATAAAAAATACCAATATTTTCATGGTAACTGCTTCATCCATTTCGTAAGAATGTGAAGTATCATAGTCATAAAGAGTACTTTTTCTTTGTGATTGGTACGAATAGATACAGTTAAGAGCGGAAGGTCGTGAGTCCGGTGGGATATCCGGTTGCTGTGTATATCGTCTTCTTAGTGCAGGGTAACTATTTGAAGGAAGCTAGTTTTGGCGTCGGCTATATTATCAGACATCGAGAGTCTATATATTTAAGGAACCAGGAACCGGATAGCGACAGACAACATACAAACGAAAGAGGAGAGGCGAAAATGAATGCTAGAATGAATAATTATACTGATAAGTACATTTTTATTTATTCATTTTTATGTTTCTACAGATTATGGTACTTTGCAATTAAAATTTCGACTACTTTTCTACGAGCTAGGGTGTTCACATCTCTACTTGAATTTTGTGTAGGAGGACAAAGCACATTTTAATCATTGTCTGACCACTACAAGTCGAATTTATTGTTCTAATTTCAGCTGGAGTTCTATGATCGATGTTAACCATTTGACGCAGATGAAACACCAGTGTACCTTTTACATGCTCTTATTCTAATGTTTTAATTACAAGCAAAATTATATTTTGGTATTTTTCATTTTAAACAATAATCTAATTTTTAGTGAGAAAACTCTGTTAGATTATCGGAATTATATTTGTACTGAAATATAAAATCCAAAAAAAGTTGCTTGAAAATCTTTCTTCATTCATGTTTCATTCATGAAAATTTATCAATAATTGATTTCGCAAATTAAAGAAATTTCAATGATGAATAACAATTTGAAAAATAAGTACAAATTTGAATAACAAGTACAAATATGAATAACAAGTGCAAATTTGAAAAATTATTGTTTGGAAGTGAGTCTTGTTTGGACGATTATATCTTAACCACAGAAAAAGACACCGGTGTTTTATGTCGTATTTTATAACATTAAAATGCTAAATATAATATTTTTCACTTATTTTGATCTAAATTAATACAAATAATGAACAAATTATGAAAAATATAGCTAATAAAATTTCAGCGTCAAAGGGTTAACTCATTAATGGCCAGCATACAAAAAGTTGTCAAAATATGCAAAACACACCTCAAAAATAAGTATCTCATATTTGTTTATACCACATAGATATATCTTGTTGTTTCTAATGCCACTTGCCAAAAAGCGAACCTGCTTGGTGAAACAGAGTGAATTTAAGGCAGACGGTGCGTTTCTTTTTTTTTTCAAGGGCGCCACTCATGACCAAGAATATACGGCTTCAACCGCATAGACGTCACAGCCCGTTTATAGGGCGGACCCATTCATTCATCTATAGATCGTAATTTCGATCTGAACCAGAGAACGACCAATCTCCAATTCAGTACTCAAAGAGGTATGATTTGTTATGGGAACTGGGAGGACTTTGTGACCTACCATATTTAACGTGCACCAGTCACCATTTACTGCACGGGGAGATTTTTTTTCCGGTGGTGATGGAACTCAAAACCTCTTGCTGTTACTAACCACCTTAGCTTTAATAAAACTTTGTGCCGTGACTTCAGATTCAAATAAAAATATTTATATTATTAACATACATATGGTAGACTGAAATACCTTGTTTCTGGGAAATTTTAGCCAATAATAAAACACTTGTGCTACCACTTTTCCTATTTTTATAAGTTGAAACCGCCCTTTTAAAAGGGTGCTGGCACTATTTGGTTAGTGCAAGTTACTATTGTTCTCATACACTACAAAAAGAATTTTTATCAGTAAAATCCGCCTTTCAATGAGTTGGAACAGGTTCGAATCAAAGCAGTGGCTGGTTGAAACGATTTCTGCTCCCAGTTCGCACCGACCATGGTGCTGACGTAAAATATCCTCAGTGGTAGACGGATCATGGATTAGAATCCTTTAGCCAGTAGGCTAACCAAGGGAAGTTTCACTGTTTCTCTTCTCAACGTAATCAGCGTTTAGTCAGCTTTTTAATTTATAAATCCGCGTTTCCCATTTTTTTGTGGCTACGGAACTCTAAATCATCGAACATCTTTTGAAGGAACCCCAAATATATAAATAAATTGTTTTAGGAGCCTTGATTATATATTGACCAAAGAAAGACTACCAATTTTTTTAATTATATTTAATGAAATTTTTTTAATAATCGTTATATCACTAAAACTCTTAATAGGTTTAGTCATATAGGTTTTATGTCAAGCAGTTGAATTCGCAGGTTTAAAGTGTTAACTAATCTAATTATGAATTTTTTTGGGAGCATACATAAGCCATGGGAGGTTTTCGTAGTTTTACTCTCCATGTAAAGAGAATGCGGTTTAGTCCCATCAAAAAGTCCTTCATGAAGTCTAGTTGTTAGCATTTTTCATCCGGGAGTTCCCTTGACTTCTGAATTGGGTTCAAAATTACTAGGCTATGGAACTGAATAACGTTAGTCAAATATTCTGACTCGTGTCGGCTGTTCAACTCCGGAAATAAAATAAAATAAACAAACTTACAGACATGAAGATGAAAAGAAAATGCTAAAATGAAACATTTTCCCAACTACGTTTTTCATGTATACTAAAAAGCAGAAAAACATGTTAAAAAGAGATATTACTTATATAATAAACTTTTATTACCGCTGCAAATTTCCCCCTCGTCTGCAAAAAGTGATGCGACTGCTGCCACTTTTATTTAATTCAGATAAAAAAAAAAGTTTTTTTTTTCATTTTTAAGTCTGCATAAAAAATGTAATTTTAAAATTTTTATTCAATTGTATTTTCAATTTTTGTGTATAAAATAAGTATATTAAGCCATCATAGATATAACTGTTTTAAAAGGCATTTTATTTTTACGTGAAATATTACCTGCGATCATTGCCTATGAGTAACATAACTTAAAGCAACGTTCCGTGACCAAGTTTATTTCCTTCAATTATACGAATCAGTGTTATCTGGGTTTAAGGTTAAAGAAACTTTGACTTCCAAACAATATTTAATCGTTACAAAAAGAAGAATAAAAAAGAAGGTAAAAAAATGCCGAAAATTTGTCATTACGATCCAGTCAAACAAATGAAGGTTGCGGTGATCTTTTGCCCTCTGTTGTTGTAGCTCAAAGTTACCGTTGAAAGCAGGAGGTCGCAAGTTTGAACCCAACGATTCCTAGTTCATACAGCAGGTGGATGTTGGATGTTAAATCACTCGTTGGTTGGCCACCCGTTGCTTTATTAGAGAATTTTGGAAAAGCAGATCCGCAAGTCTTGGCACTAACAACTTTAATAATGGGTTTCACTGCCGTTTTAATACGTGATGGTGTTGGCATTTTTAATGCTTTTCGAATTGGCATTAATGATTTATAAATCACGACTTGCACTTCAAGGTTATTTAAACCTTTAGTCTTTCCTCTATTTAGATACAAAACCCTTAAATTATGTAAAAGTTGAATGCTAGCAGCAAGATGAAGAACAGTAATTTCACATAAATTGCAATAAATTTTTAGTTTGAAAGAAGACAAGTTTAAAACGTCCCATGCAGTCCTTTCATCGTCTAATATTAGTTTAAAAAATATAAGCTATATTTTATTGCATATACTGATTATCTGTGGAAATTTTATGAACTTCAAAATAAATTTTTCCATGGAATTGACAATAATGGTTTATAAATCACGACTTGCACTTTAAGGTTAGTTAAACCTTTATCTTTTCTTTGTTTAGATACAAAACCCTTAAATTATGTAAAAGTTGAATGCTAGCAGCATGTTGAAGAACAGTAACTTCACATAAATTGTAATAAATTTTTAGTTTGAAGGAAGACAGGTTTAAAACGCCCCATGCGGTCTTTTTATCGCCTAATATTAGTTCAAAAATATGTGCTATATTTTATTTCATATGCTGTTTATATGGGGACATTTTATGAACTTCATAATAAATTTTTCCATCGAATTAACAATAATAATTTTTAAACCACAATTCACACTTCATGGTTATTTAAACCTTTATCTTCCCTCTGTTTAGATACAAAAAGCTTAAATTATGTAGAAGTCGAATGCTAGCAGCATGTTGAAGGACAATAATTTCACATAAAGTGTAATAAATTTTTAGTTTGAACGAAGGCAAGTTTAAAACGTCCCATGCAGTCTTTTTACAGCCTAATATTAGTTTAAAAATATGTGCTATGTTTTATTGCATATGTTGTTCATCTATGGACATTTTATGAACTTCATAATAAAATTTTCCTACCGAACTGACTATAATAATTTATAAACTAAGACTTAGAACTGCAAGGTAGAACTTAGTTATTCCCGAGTTCAAATAAGTAAATCTTGTGTTATGTAAATCGGAATGCTAGCAGCATGATTAGAATTTGATGAATGTAGTTTCACAAGCAGTACAGTAAATTTAAAAATCTAAAAGAAGCTGAATAAAAATAAATCACTTGCTGTACAGTAAATTTGAAAATATGAAAGAACTCGAATAAAAATATCACATGCAGTACAGTGAATTCAGAATTTCGAAAGAAAATGGATAAAAAATATCTATGCAGTACAGTAAATTTAGAAATCTAATTGAAAACAAAAAAACACCACATGTAGAACAGTAAATTTAAAAATCTAAAGGATGATGAATAAAAAATATCACGTGCTGTACAGTAAATTTAAAAATCATAAAGAAGATGATGAATAAAAAATATCACACGCTGTACTGTAAATTTAGAAATCATAAAAAAGATTAATAAAAAAATATCACATGCAATGCAATAAATTTAGAAATCTAATAAAAAAAAAATATCACATTTAGCACTGTAAATATAAAAATTTGAAGGAAAATGAATAAAAATATGACAAGTACAACAGTAAATTCAGAAATCATAAAGAAGATGAATGAAAAATATCAAATGCAATGCAATAAATTTAGAAATTTAACAGAAAGGAAAATATCACATTTAGCACAGTAAATTTAAAAATTTGAAGGAAAATGAATAAAAATATGACAAGTACAACAGTAAATTCAGAAATCATAAAGAAGATGAATGAAAAATATCCATTACAGTAAATTTAGAAATCTAATTGAAAACGAAAAAAACACCACAATTAGTACAGTAAATTTCGAAATTTGAAAGAAAATGAATAAAAATATCACATGTAGAACAATAAATTTAAAAATCTAAAAGAAGATGAAAAAAAAAAAAAGATCTCATGCTGTACAGTAAATTTAGAAATCATAAAAAAGATGAATAAAAAAATATCACATGCAATGCAATAAATTTAGAAATCTAATAGAAAAAAATATCACATTGAGCACAGTAAATTTAAAAATTTGAAAGAAAATGAATAAAAATATGACAAGTACAACAGTAAATTCAGAAATCATAAAGAAGATGAATAAAAATTATCACATGCAGTACAGTAAATTTACAAATGAGAGAGGATAGATGAAAAAAAAATCACATGCAGTACAGTAAATTTGAAAATATGAAAAAAGATGAATAACATTCAATCCTTTTTATCACATTATTACTTTAAAAGTCTTATTGCCGGCTTTTTATTGCCGGCTTACATTTGCAGGCTTGTTTGCTCAATTTAGGCTTAGGAACCTTTGTCAAGTAGGAGGACAGATAGAACAATTTAGAGAAAGACATCGCGAAGAATACATCCAGGGTTACACACATCCACGCTTCACACAGCGTCTGGCGGCCGACACCGCACGGCCAGGGAGCTGCTATCTACTTTAAAAGTAGATAATGTTTTATTTCATTGCCATTCACTCACTAAAAGAGCTTGTATTTCTTGAATTTTATAATAAAATTCATTTATATCTGATTATATCCCTAATTTTTATTATTTCGTTTAGGGTCGCTCAAACATTAAGCATAATTTTGGAAATTTTGAACTCTCCCTTTCTTTATTGTCAGCAAAAATAAGTAAATTACTACCTCCCATGCTTACAACGCACTCAACGGCAACCCCATACCCGTGTTTTTTTTCTATGACCAGAAATAGTGTGATATATATATTTATTATGCCGAAATACTTCATGGTGATCAGGGGGCTGACTTCATGTAAAAAACGTCCCGGGTTCGAATCTCGGAGGAATGGATGTTCTTTCCTTCTCTCTTACTATTATCTGCCCATCTTTCTGTGAGGGCAACGTTGGCCCACCCAGTCATGTGTCCCGAAAAAGTGACCAGCATATCTGTCTTTCTGATTTCCGAGTGACGAATGTCAACATGCTTTGATGAGCATTAAGAAATATATATTTATTTTATTTTATTTTATAACCGTCGTTGAACAGCCGACCCAATTTCTGGGTTTACGACTACTAATGTTCAACTCCGTAGCCTTGTAATTTTGAACCCAATCTAGAAGACAAGGGAACTCCTGGATCAAGTATTGGGTGAAATTTGCCTTCTTGGAGGCCTTTTTGGTGGGACTAACCAGCATTTGCGTTACATGGAGAGGAAGACCACGAGAACCTCCCACGGTTAGCCTGACGGCAAGGGGACTGTAACCCACGATCCGTCTACCATTGAGGATATTTCACGTCAGCACTGTGGCCGATGCAAGCCGGATGCGGAATTCGTATCGACCAGCCATCGCCGAAATCGAACCCCGATTCACCTCATTGGAAGGCGAACGCTCTATCCCCTGAGCCATCGCGGCTGTTAATGTTAGATACATGAATTAACACGTTAGTATATTTTGGAAAATTAATTTGCATCATTATGGCATAAATAAAGCCACTTATGCCCTTTAAAATTTTATTATTTTTCGATCAGGTACCTGGAATATCCATCTCAATAGTTCTTGTACAAGCAGTACGGTAAATTCAGAAATATGAAAAAAGACGAATAAATAAATATCACATGTAGTACAGTAAATTACATTCGTCGCCTCTTCATGAGTCGACTCAGGTTCAAATCCCGACAATGGTTGGTTAATTCACATACAACTTGCGATTCACTTCAAACAAGTGTTGACAAAAATCATCGTCAGCTGAAGTAATTGATCAAGAGTTAGCGTTCCTTTTCCATGATATTCCTCTTCATGCTCTATAAGTGTGATGGAGGAGCTCCCTTGTCTTCTGGGTTAGCTTTAGCATTGCAAGGCCTTGATAAAAATCGACTGTTAAAGTTGAAAAATCTGCCTCTTTAAAAAAAAATTCTATTTGAATATTGTTGAAAATCAATTAAATTTCGGAATTTGTAAGAATCTCATCTGTACAGGATGTAAAATTTCAAAAGCCTTTCAACGCATTGATACAGAATTATTACTTATATCCTTAGTCGAGTAATGTTGTTTTTCAGCATAATCTAGAAAATAAAAGGGGAACGTACTTAAAATAAAATTTAAAGGGAAAAAAAAAACTTCAGCATCAAACTTCTTACCTGTCTATCGAAAAAAAAAAAAAATTGTGGGGTTGAAATGGGTGCTTAACAAGGCAGGAATCATTACAAAAACTCATTTCCCACCACCCACGCAGATCCATCTACACCCCCAATCAGCACCACCCACAAACCCTTCCACACACTTCGGTACACGGAATAATTGTGACAGATCTCAACATACATACACATCATACACGGGCGATATAAATGACAGGGGCTTTGTGCGGGGGGGATGGTAGCGTTAAGGTTAGGGGGGGAGAGAGAGAGTTAGTAGCTGTATTGATTGATTTCTATCGGGCGAAGGATGGCCTCCAGAGGGCGTAGAGGGGTGGAGAGCACCGCGCAACACCCCGCAACCCCCCCTTCTCACAACCATTCGATCTTCGCGCGCAGAAACCTTTCTTCTTTTCCACCCAGACCGTTTCTGGATGCGGATCTAAAAGCATCTCTGGGATTCTCAGAGGTTGTGGAGTTTTAACCAATGGTGAAGGAGTTACCGGTGTGTAGTGGATGGTGAAGCGATATGATTTGATTACTTATAAGTGTGGCTTTTTTTTATTTTATCGTTTGCCGTAAAAGTTGTGGATTATTGTTTTTGCCGGTGTTTTTTGGTGAAAGGTGTGTTTTGGATATTTTATGATACCTTACCTGTATGGATTGATTTGGAGGATTTTTAGTTCTCTCACTTCGCATTTAGAAGCGCACGCACTTGTTGCTGATGCAGTTGAAGGTAAGATTTTATTTTCGGTTTGTGTTAGATTTATATTTCGCGTCGATTGTGCTAGTTACAACTTAAACGTTCGCTTCGACGTTTTTTTTAATTTTATTTATGTACCTTTAAATCAACATTAAATTTTTTTTTAAATGATACATAAACAATAAAAAATGCGTACAGTCTGATAAATTAAAAATAGTTATAGTAAAATTAAGTTTTTCTATACGCTAAAAAAATTAAAAAAGAATAATTATTTTATTTTAATCTGAATTATTTTTAAAATAAATAAATGAAAAAAAAACTGTTTAAACTGATATTGTTGGAATAATTTATTGCGCGAATAATTAGTTTTTAGTTAGAATTAACTAGTTTATTTAGCGTCAGTTTGCGCTGCATATTTTCCTGTGTGGAAATGAAATATTCGTCATTACTACCTGTTTTATGCATCTTCAAATATGGCCGCTTTATTGATTCAAGCCACCTACTGAATAAATAAAACGGTAATCTCTGATACCGAAAGAGGTAATTATAATAAGGTGTCAAGGAAATTATAAACATTTTTTTTTGCATTTTTGGACTAGAGCTTTTTATTTATTCAATGAAATTGCTTTTTTTTAAACATAATGTATTATGGAGAAAATACTAAATAGATTAGAGTTTTTTTTATCATTTAAATATTTGAATATAATAGGAAAGCATTGAATGTTGGTTAGGATTTGATGAATAAAACAGTAAGTTATGATGGTTAGAAAGTAATAAAAAAAATTAAGTGACATGCAATAATTTATTAATATTTTAAATGGCTTTATCATGTAGTAATTTTTCTTTTTTTTGGGAGAATAAATTAAATTTCTTGAAACGTGCTATAATATTAGAAGAAAAAAACATTTAAGAATCTAGATTTATATGCATAAATTATAAAAGCTTCGATAATTATAAAATATTCAACTGAAAAACGAGGTACGTTGAAAATAGAATCGAATTTTTAAAACATCTGATTTAACAATTTTGACTCTAGTTTCTTTAATTTGAAAGAAAAAACTAACTTTTTTGAAAATTTTAAAAAGAAAGTACAAAAAGTTTAGAATTATTGAGCTTCAAAAACGTCTTACAGCAGATAAAGTAGTTAGAATTTAAACTTAGTAAATTTTTTAAGTTTCTTTTTGCGGTATGAAATAAATTGAATGTAAATTTAAACTGAATAAAAAAATGGTAATTTTTAATTCAAATGAAATATTTATCATAAAGTGGCTATTAAATACGCATTTTACAAACTTTATGTTTATTTTTAATTTGTATTTTTTCTAAAAAAAATTCATTACAAAAATGTATTTGTAACTGATATTATTTAACTAAAATATTTCAATAAAATTAGGTCGAAGACAGTAAGACTTGAATTGATTAAATAATACTGAAATATCAAACACAGATTATAATAAAATTCCAGGTGAATTATTTTTCAGTAGCTTGCGTCTCTTTCATTTTAAAAGTGAGAAATAAAAATTTAAAATCTATATTAGTAAGCAGAAAATGTTTAAAAAAGTTTGTTCGGTACCTAAAATTATTTTAGCTGGATTTGAGCTTATTAAATCAATTAATCTTAATAAATCAATTTGCTAGATTTGAAATTAATCTCTTAGATTAATATGATAGCTTAATAAAATGGTTTAAAAATTCAGAATATTTTCAACAATTTTCCCCTTGAGATTTTTACTTATAAGTAAATTTATTTAGTTGGAATATATAATATTTACGCAAAATATTTAAAAGAATAAATTTGCCTTGAAAATTTTTATTTAAACTATTTTTTAAAAATAAGTTTGAAAAAGCTCAATTGTAAAGTTTTCTATACATTTTTCTTTTTTTATAGGTATGTTTGTAATGAAGAATACATATTTGTAATGATATTTTTAACAAAGCAAAAATTTTTTTGAAAATTGTTGAGAAGTCTAGATAGTTTTTCCAAACAAAATTTTTGATTTATTGGAGAAAAATATATGTTATTTATATATGTTTATTCTGGATAATTTGACACCAAGTATTAGATAATACTCAAGAAACTTCATAAGTTGTAGAAAAATACTGAAAACTACTCAATGGAAATAGAAAATAACACACCTAATTTCATAATCGGAATCATCTGCAAACTCAGTATTTTGTTCAAATTTATACATACAGTTTTATCTTACAATCTTTTTTTCTCAATTCACATTTCTTCACTTGATGCGCAGGATTATTCAATTTCTAATAGACCTATTAAGTTAAAACCTCGAATTGGTTTGAGTATAGTATGTTGCTTAAATTCATACTAGCATTAGCATCTTTAAGCTATTATGGTTTGAAAAAAAAGGATTTGCTTACCTATTAACAGTTGTTTCGAATCTTTAACATAATTTTTATAAATTTTATCTTGTAGGCGATACGTCATAGCATCTCTCTATTTCCTTTTTTTTTTTTTTTTTTTTTTTTTTTTTTTTTTTTTTTTTTTTTTTNAAAGAATCAATTAGTAAATAAATTGAACTACTCTCTATTTTTTTTTTTTTTTTAAGCTTTAGAAAAATTAAATTCTGAAAGTTCTTCGCATTATTTCACAAAGTTTCTGCCTTTAAATAATATTTACATTTATGTTAAACTCATTTTACAATATTCATACTTATGTTATCATTGCTTATAGTAGGTTACTGATGTTAAACTTCTATAAAGAACTCAGAATCTCAAAATAAATTTTAAATAAGTTTCAGGAAGTCGAAAACATTAAACATTGATGCTTCCTTGAGTGAATTAAAGTGACCTAGACTATTTAATGTAAATAATATACATGAAATTTAAGTAAAAAAATATAGAAATAAATAAAAATATGGAATAAAATTTTTTCAAAAAACATTTTTCTGATTTAGTAATTTTCCCTATGAAGCCTTAAAAATAAAGTCCGATATTCATTAATAACTATTAAGTTCACCCTTTTCACGTTTCAGTATTTTATACAAACCCATATAAATACTTAATTTATATTCTTACAGGTATTTAGAAACAATTTTGCGATGATGCAAAAATAAATATTTTTTAAAGTTTTAATTACTTACTATTTTAATTATTTACCATTTTTAAAGTTTTAATTGCATGCGATTTTACTTACTATTTTTTTGTCAGTTCGTATAGTTTCTAATGTGAAAAATGCATATTTTGAACGTTAACTTAACAATCTAGTTGTCTCATGTTGAATAAGCGCATTTTATTTATTATTTTATTATATTTTATCTGTAATGCGAAAATTCCATTGTCGTTCCCATGATACTTTGATAAAGTTATAAAACTTAATAATTTTTATTCTTTTTATTCAGAATAAACTTAAAAATTATTCTTAAAATTTTAACTTTTGTTGAATAGTCATTTTTATTATAATTTAAATCGTTTAAGTTCATAAACTATTTCTATTTATAAAATTATTTGTTGAAAACATAGTCATAGTCATTTTATTCATAGTCATATGAAATTTTAATTGTTTTTTTTTTCAATTAAAGCTTTTTCGCGCAAATATTATCACATTTTGCTTAATTTTATGCTGTAAAAATTACTTTAATCAAAAATAGTTTATATATGTTCTTATTTTATAAAATTATCTGGATTTAAATTGATAAATTCAAAGTATTTCAAAAGCAGACAGTTGGCCGTATCGTTTGTTGAAAGAAAAGAAAAATTGACCAATTGGAAAATCCAGTTCCTTGTAATTATTTGTTGATTATTTGTTGATGTATTATTTGTTGATGGTATTTGTCACATTTATTGCATTGAGCATTGTTGTAAAGCAACATCGGTAATTAACGAAAATCCTGTTTTTTTTCTCGATAATCCCGCGACATGTATACTTTTTTTTTTTAATAAAATCAGATACGTAAAAAATACGAAAATTAAGAACAAAATTAGAAATATAATTTTATCATTGAAAGTAAGAATAAAGATTATTCTACTTTTTGACTTATAGCAAACAAGTCTTAATTACTAACAAATAATCCCAACCACTATATTCATAATAAAAGCTAAGAATAACACCTTCGAAACAATAATACTATCGCCAAATGATACTTCGCCAAATAATTTTTTATGGTGATAAGAAACAAGTTAAGTGATAGAAGAGGGGAAAAGATCAGTGTATCTATAACCTTTATTCGAATATTGTTTGGGTAAAATAACTCTGTCGATAAGGGAAAGTGAGAGATACATTTGTGGCAGAATGTTATGTTTTTTTATTTCTCTTTTCTTTTTATAATTCCTGTCTTCACTTGTATTTATTTCTCTTTTATCTTGTATTTATTTTTATCTTGCAATTCAATTCCCATCCAACAAAATGTTCAACACTACGCGGTGATAAATTGCTTGATTGAAATATGGCTCTTGTACTATGCTTCGAATTTAATTCTGAGAAACTTGCTATCTCGTTTTTATCAGTTGCCTTGTAATTCGATTTTTTTTCTTCGAGAAACATATAAATTAAAGAGTTTTAAATGAATTTTCATTGTCTAGAAGAATGTGAAACAAATGAAGAAAAACTATTATTCTTAACTGTTTAATGTATCTATAAAAATCTATTATTCTTTACTGTTTAAATGTTTTTTAATCTTCCGATAGCATATTTTTATACACGTTGCGAATGCGAATTTAATGCAATAAACGTTCATATACGTATCCTCGTATTTTCAAAACTTACTCAGAAGACGAGGAACATTAATAGAGTAATTTACTAACATGCATATAAAACCTTCCAATAGTTAGCCCTACAACTTATAAAGTATTATCCGAAATCTACTGCCGAATGTAAACACGTATGTTTTTTGCATTTAGAGCGGACAAATATACGAATCCCTTTCCATGTTCGGGTTTCAAATTTGCTTTGCATGTTTTACTATGTTGAAAGATTTCGCATTAATGGAATAATAAGTCACATTTTCAAGATGCTCCGAAAAGCGGTTGTAATGGAGGATCTCCGAGATTTCGATGTAAGCAATATGTTTTTTTGAAGGATTTCTGTATTCTAGTAGAAGTTCCAGAAGCTTGAAAAGTACTTTCTTGGAAACAATACCAAAGTACAGTTTGATGGAAAAATATCGTATTCTATCACTATATTCCCTCCAGCCCTTCATTTTTTGCAATTTTGTCATTTTCTTAAATAAAGTATCTAGGTTTTAAAAAATAGAGAAATGAAAACAAACTACCGTACTAGAGGCATAAAAAGTGATAAACTTAGATATCTACTCACTAATAGGTTTATATCTTTTTAGTTTAATAATGATTTTTTTTTGTGAAATAATATTTTTAAATAAATCTTATATACATGTCAATTTACAAGACTTGCAACAATTGTCACGGGACTTCACAATTTCGTAACTAACGATATGATTGTTGCAATGTGGTCAGCATTGCACACCGACCGCCTTTACTATTTCCATACAAGCTAGTACCCATCGATCTGAAGATGGTTTAGCTTTAAGCTGCCATCAGGAATTGAACTATAGTTTTCCTAATTGAGATCAATTCCTATTAGTGGTACCACAGAACAAATTATAATTAACTGTTATAGACTAAGCTTTGTAAGGTTGTATGCAGCTTTTCATTTATTGAGTAATAGATTGGTATACGAGATATTAGTTCCTTATATTGATGTACAATGCATAAAAGAATAAGCGGACCACCCTGAATAAATTTTGACCGAATGATCAGATCTTAATGTTTTAGGACTCAGGTGAATAGATCCTGGGAAATCGAGTTTTAAAAATTCGATATGAAGTGTGAATCATTAGATCAAGAATTATTCAAAACGTTTCATTATTTTGGGGGGGGGCAGCTTGATATACATGAGATTTATTTCTTACATATTTATTTAGATTTTTTTTAGAAAATTAATTCTTGGATTAAAATCAATTTTTTATATAAATACTAAAATGATCTTGTATTCAAATTGATATTTTAAAGATATTTAAGGGCTTTAATACATAGTCTTTTTTAATCACACTACCACAGAGCTGTTAACAATATTGTTATTGTTTGCCATACTTCTGCATAATGTAGCTACTTATTGCTAAATTTCGGACTTTAGGGGTTTGTGCCTATTGCAAACAAGCAATAAATGCGCACAGAAGATTATTACTTTTCTGATCACGTATTTACCCATAATCAGACAATATTAGACCAATATTGGCAATCTCAGCCAAGTAATGTTCTATATCTTAGTAAGTAGTCTTTCATGGGTAATAACTGTCAGACCCTTCCTGGGGCTTTATATTGACAAAACGAGAATTAAGCAATATTTAGTATCACTGTTATAGTAGATACTGATAATAAGCAGCAGCGGTTCTTATTTTTAGCTCTGCATTGTACAAGCACGTTCTTTAAAAAAATTAGCATGTTTTAAAGCATGTTCTCTAATAAAATTCCGCTGGATTTTTTTGCTTTAATTTTCTTACAATGTTAAGTTCCAGAATTTCTGCTTTTATTTATTTTTTCCCTTAAAATTTTTTCTTCTTCACAAATTATTAAATTCCAAAATTTTTGCTTCCGCACAAATTATAAATTTCTAAAATTTATGTTTCCTCACATATTATAAATTTGGGAAATTTTTGTTTCCTTACACATTATAAATTTCGAAAATTTTTGCTTCCTCACAAAGTATAAATTTCGAACATTTTTGCTTCCTGACAAATTATAAATTTTTGAATAACAAATTATAAACTTTGTGAGTGAATGAACACGTTGAATGCCACGCTAATTTTGCATGACTTGCCCGTCTGACCAACATGATTTTCTCAGTATGTGTTGCATATTTTGATGAAATATTATTTACAACAAAACAGTTAATTTTTGTAATCATTCGTGACGCATTTAATTTCCTGAGGTCACCGGTGACCCCCATGGCATTCAACGTCTTAAGGTTACCTGTTATATATGTATATAAATGAAACTATTTTTGTGTGTTCTATATTGCATTAATTTCTTCAAACCATTTTAGTAACAATAATAATATAAAAAAATTAAAAGCATTAAAAATTTTCTCGAAATATGTATTTCTAATATTCGCCGGTCACCGGTGACCCCCAAGGCATTAATTTCAAAATAACATAATGGGAGTGAAAGAGAATTTGCGATGAAAAGTTTCTCCCGTGGTATGGTGTCTTCTTAACATTTCATTGCTTACACGGTGTTCTCCGTTAAGTCATAAACGCTTTTTTAAAACCTGGGCAAATTAAAAATGGCGATTATAATTTTATAACCTTAAACCCTTAATTTTCAAATAATAAATTAAATAAAATTAAAAAAAATGATAAATGCATTTGATTGGTTTAAATTATGGTTTAAAAAAATTAAAAAAGATTTAAACATGAACTTTGTCCTACACTTTACTTCAATAACACTTTAATCCCTACGATAAGCAAAAAATTTTACTTATTCTGTTATCTGCATAATAATTCACCTTCTTATCAAAAAATGTCATAAATTTTTGTTATCTAACCCTATGGTGGTAAACCTCAATTCGATATCAGCAAAGGAATTTGTCTCAGTGCAGTTTTTTATCATTGGATACAAACAAGGTAATCACATGCATGCTCTGTTCTAAGACACCCAGGTATTTGTTCAAGGAAGTGTTTTGTTTACAGACTTTTAAAACTTGCCGATTTCAATGAAGGATTTTTATCTTCTTTTTTATAGCTTATACATCACCTTCTCCTCCTATCATTAAGTAACAAGTGCCTGAATATTTATTTTGTCCTTACCGCCGTCTTCAGGCTATCACTTGTTGTACTCCTGTCTGAAATTGGAACAGGTATCATAGATAATGAAGTGTGTTGTCAGCTATTATATTATAGTTGATATGCTAGATGTAAATTTTAACAGGTATCTTAAATAATAAAGCGTGTCAGCAATTATATTATGATTGAAATGCTAGATCTCAATTGGAACAGGTATCACAAATAATGAAGTCTGTCGGCTATAATATGGTATGCTACATTTCAATTGGAACAGGTATCATAAATAATAAAGTGTGTTGGCTGTTATATTATAGTTGATATGTTAGATCTTAATTGAAAAAATTATCATAAATAATAAATTGTGTCGGCTATTATATAGTT
Organism: Parasteatoda tepidariorum; assembly: GCF_043381705.1. Taxonomy (NCBI): domain Eukaryota; kingdom Metazoa; phylum Arthropoda; class Arachnida; order Araneae; family Theridiidae; genus Parasteatoda; species Parasteatoda tepidariorum. The sequence continues at coordinate 68,789,778 of NC_092211.1, read as the reverse complement.
TATGTGCTGGATCCAAATTGGAACAGGTATATATATATACATAATAAAGTTTGTCGGCTATATTATAGTAAATATTCTAGATCTCGTTTGGAATAGGTATCATAAATAATGAAATGTGTCGGTTGTTATATTATAGTTTTCTAGTGGGCTGCGCCCCCTGCTCGCTAACGCTCGCCAACCCCTGAAAATTGCTACGCAATCTTATATGGTTTGCTTCGCAAACCAAACTCGCTTCGCTCGCTACTAACTTAGGTAATTTGCAAATGCACAAAATTCTAAGAATTCAAAACAATCATTCAAATATAAATCCCATATAAAAAATTTTTTTAAGAAAAAAATTACATCTTTTTAGTAAGGGAAACTTAGCCCTGACCCCCCCCCCAAATATGGGTACGCGGGAAAACTGGAAAAACTCGTCGCCGCGAAAAACTCCTTCTCAGGAGAAAACACACTTAAAATGAGAAAAACATACGACCGGTACATTAGTTAATTTTTAATATCATGATTTGAGTACTAGTATACTTAATATGTTAAATTTTTAATTGTCAGTATAGAAACTTTTTTATATGAAGCAAAACACGTGAGTAAGCAAAACACGCGAATGACAATTAAGAAAATTTTTCATATGATGATTTGAGTACTTATATACCTGAAATAAAAAACAAAAAAACACGAGAATGGTACTTTGGGAACTTTCTTTTTTTTTATAATTTGGGGAAAAAATCAAATCTATACTATATAATATGGCTTAATGACTCAAAGAATAGGACCCCATGACACAAATCCGTGACCAATGATTGGTCTCGATATAGTCGAGCTAAATATAGGATGTTTTCAACGTTTACCACCTACAGCGAATATAGGTGAATATTACAGGAATAGTTTGCCCTGATAAGTAATTCAAGAGTTTCTTTTTCCTTTGAGTTGTGATCAAAACTACGACGCAATTTATTTGTATTTATAGAATCACATACTTTAAAAATACTACCTAAAAATGTAAACAAATGTATTATAATTGTCGTTTTCTAAAATATAAAATGAAATAATTACGTTTAAGTTCACTTACAAGTTGATCTTTAAAGTTATACACATCGCTTAAAAAGTATGCATTTCTTTTTCTCAAGCTACTATTCATAAAACAAAACAGTTTGAAACTAAGCCATTTTTCGATGCAACAAAGTTAAAATCTTTTAAGTTACAAACAAAAACCTTCAAGATACTATCAAGTGTAGCAAGTCTGTGTTTTATCAAACAAAACTTCATTTTTCCGATAGCCCCGTACCAATAACGCCTAATTCTTTTATTGATTCGATTTCCCCGTGTTCCCGCAACGGACAGACGTTCGTAAAGACCAAAAAAGAAGAGTAATGACTAAAAAAACAGTATCGATCAGTTACTCAATATTTCTTTCACTTTCGTGGAACTGAAACTTCGATTTCTATGTCGTTTAGCGGTTTAATTAATGCATTTTTTATACTATGAATCCAAGCAGAAAATTCCTTTTTTGTTGTCGTGTTCCTCGACTCTTAATAAAGCCCGCGTAATGAGTTTAGTTGTCTGCAGGAAAAATCTTAATTGTTCTACACAAGCTGTGTAAATAAAGACGTGAATATCGTCTGCGAGAAAGCAGATAACAGTCCGTTATAGGTTAATCATTTGTCAAAGTCGGTGCGAATTGCTATTTGTTTTTTTCGTACCTTTATCTTTAAATTAGAGATGTTATTAATTTATATTAAAAGTACCATAACTATTGGGTTATGAGTCTTCCGGGTTATAATGAGAAAAATGGATAAGGGATAAGTGAAATTGATGTTTGATAACTTCTTTGGGCAGTTGAAGAATTACCAAGAATACTGGCAAAGATAAGTTAACCTATGAGATGGAATTGAATCAAAAGTAAAATTGTATAATTTATTTTGCTGTCTAAGCTCTTCTGAAAAATAAAGATCACTTCTGATCATCTAATAAATTATTGAATGCGAATTACTTATTCAAAATATGTCAATCTTTTCATTTTTAGTTGTCTAGACAAGTAATTTAACTTTATAATCGACACATTTTTGGGTTTGCGACTATCAATGTTCTTCTCCGTAGTCTTGTAATTTCGTATCCAACCCAGAAGACACACAAACTCTGGATTAGGCATTGGGACAACCTAAACTTCATGGAGAACTTTTAGATGGAACTAATCCGCCTTTGCGTAACATGGAGAAGAAAACCACGGAAACCTCCCATGGTTATACCTACAGCGCAGGATTCTAATTTATGATCTATTTACCACTGAGGATATTTTGCATCTCTAAGCAAGTAATAGATGTTAAATGAGCAAAAATAAAGTACAATTTTAGGAACATACTCGTTTCAGAAAGCTGAAAAACTATCGCCGGAGCATTGTAGACCCCAGTGATGCTTAATTAATTGTGTTAATAGGTAATAAGTGCTGTGGCAATATATAATTAATGTACCAATATGAGTGGCTAATTTAAGTACTCATATGCTAATAAATTCTTTACGGCTAACTAACGGATAAATACCTAATTTTATTTAATATATTAAAATAACAGAAAGAGAGTCCTAATTATTTGAAGTTATTCGTTCAATAAATTAAAATAGTTTCGATCAAATTTAATAAAATAATTTATTTTCAATAACAAAAATATACATTGCTCAAAAAATTGTATCATTTCTCCCTTTTAGAATGTCTAGAATATTGTTCTGATTTGCTGTAACCTTTATATGATGCCAAGTTAAACCATATTATTTTGCGAATGTAGTTTTTCTTGCTCATGATTGCTGGACGCTATGGTTCAATTTGTGTGGAAGCATGGTTTTATCTCATTACTTTTGCATCAAATTTATACGATATTATGGTTTAACATCGAACTGTCATTTTTAAGAGTACTCTATCCGTTAAAAACCTCCAAGACTGCGGTAAAAAAACTGGATAGTTACATTTTGCGAGATAAACTATTAAAATATAACTAAGATTTTATTCCTTCTAATTAATATATGTGCGTGTTGAAACTTCATTCTCATTTTCTTTCGCTAATGCTCATATATTAATGTATTTCCTTGAAGTAAATTCTTTTCGGTATAAGGAAAGTAAGGTTAAAGAACTGATTTGATATTTCGCAAGACACGTTTACAAGAAGAAAATAATTTGCAAGTTCATTAAGAAAATCATTACCTATAGTTTGAAAGCTAATAACGACTTTAAGCAGGATTAATTACAATGTTTTTTTAATTCTAAACTGTAAAACAGTTGTTTTTTTTCCAACGACACAAAAATATAATGTGAGATTTTTCAGCATATTTTAGCCATGACCCAAAAGCCTCGTGGTTCAAACAGATCTAAATATTTTGAAATTAACAAAGAAATTAAATTTGAAATTAAATATTTTAAATTAACATTGAATATCAAATGTTATCTTAAAACTATGCATTATTGCGTAAAAAACTTTGTTTTAAAATAACTTGAATTGAGTGAAATGCTATTGCTAAATGTTTGATATTACTAGATGCTTTGCTTTGTAATAAGACGCATGCATTTTTTTTAAGATTGCATACTTGCATTACTGTGTAAAAAGCATTATTTACTAGCATTGCACACATGTTTAACTGCACAAAATGTTTTATTCTCTAATAATACTCACTTACATTACTGCGTTAAGTTCATTATTTGCTAGTAATGCACACTAGTATGGATATTCTATAATAATGGGAATTGGAGTATGAAATAATAATAGAAATGGTGAACTAAATGTACATTTACATTTCCCTGTTTTACTTTATACTTTACGTAAAAAGTTCAAGATTTAAAAGAAAATTTATAGATTTTTTTAGTGAAATGCTTTGGCGAGCCTATCTTCAGAGACACTGCAATTCAATTTTAAATAGAGAGGTGAGACTTAACTANCAAATGTTATCTTAAAACTATGCATTACTGCGTAAAATACTTTGTTTTAAAATAACCTGAATTGAGTGAAATGCTATTGCTAAATGTTTGATACTACTAGATACTTTGCTTTCTAATAAGACACATGCATTTTTTTTAAGATTGCATACTTGGATTACTGTGTAAAAAGCATTATTTACTAACATTGCACACATGTTTAACTGCACAAAATGTTTTTTATTCTTTAATAATGCTCACTTACATTACTGCGTTAAGTTCATTATTTGCTAGTAATGCACACTAGTATGGATATTCTATAATAATATAATAATGGGAATTGGAGTATGAAATAATAATAGAAATTATGAACTAAATGTACATTTACATTTCCATGATTTACTTAATACTTTACGTAAAAAGTTCAAGATTTAAAAGAAAATTTATAGATTTTTTAGTGAAATGCTTTGTCAGCCTATCTTCAGAGACACGGCAATTCAATTTTAAATAGAGAGGTGAGACTTAACTAAATGAGTTTGGTTGGCCTGGTTTAGAATATATTTTTTTAGATTATGGTTTCTGACAGATTCCATATTCCGAAATCAGTTTATTTTCTTCTAATTTCAAATTACTTACGTGGTTCAAATCTTCCTTTCTATTTTTCTGACACCAACCTAAGAACAATCTTGCTTGAAAAAAACCATAAAAAAACCTTAAAGTTGTTTATAGCATTTTAACAATTTAAAAACGAATACCAAATAAATACTATTGAATACTTGAGAAGTAATTTAAAAAAAAAAAATACTTATGCATCAAAATAAAAACAGGGAATAAATTAGAAGAGTACAAAAAATACTTTTATTTACTTCAAATTATTATTATTATATTGATTATTTTTTTCAAATTGTGGAGTGTACAATCGAGACCTGCCGACCGGCCTGTGTATGGGTTAGGGAACCACCCTTGCATCAGAAAGGTTCTGGGTTCGAATACCGGGCAAGGCATGGATGTTCTTTCCTTCTCTGTACTATCTGCCCTTACTGTGGGGGCAACATTGGCCCACCTAATATGGTGCCGCTGAAAGAGAAGCCAACAAATCTGCCCTGTAAATGTCTGAATTGACGAAAATTTTTAACACAGGTGGGCATTGAAAAAAAAACAAAAAAAAACAAAACGAGACCCTGTATAACGATTTTTTCTTATCGCTATGCGGTGAAATTTTCATTTAGCATTTGAACTGGTCAAATCCGATATTCACGCAAACATCTTTTTATTCATTTATTTATTTATTTATTTATTTTTTTTAAATAAAAACTTGACTATATATAATTTCTTATCATTTGCATTTCACTTACATTATTACAACTCAAACAGAAAAACAATCCTTTCGTCTATCGAAAACAACCAACGGTCCTTTAAATGTTAAGAAGCAATAAATCCGTGCATAACTCAACAAAACTGGGCATCGGACATACCCTAATTACGCGGTGAAATTTCAATTTACCATTTGATCTGGTCATTTCCGATGCCATCGCTTGCAAAGTAGTGGGCGTTACAGAGGTTGGGCTGCTGTCCCTCCCACCACCGGCCATTACTGTTTCGGGTCCAAAAGAATAGAAAAAAATTGTCACGAAGTAGTTAAATCCATATGTATGCAAGAAAGGTGTTCCCCTACGACAGTAGCAAGCATGGCGTGACGTGAACCATGGCCTTCCGTGCACGAATGTTTGACGGATACAGTTACCGGTTGATGCCGCCTGTAAAGCCATTAAGCAATTACAATGGGGTTGTTAGTGAAAATGCTTTTGTTGTAATTAGATTGAGATGTTATCCGTAAGTTTTTGTTTTCACGTTTTGGAGGACTAGTTTGCTCACAATGGTTGTAATTAAAAGTGATTCGCCATTTGTCAAGTTGATATGATTTTAATTAGGTAAATGGTAGCTGTGGTGGGCGGTGTAATTAATATCAAATTAATATTTATTTGTACAGAATTAGGTTTTCCAAATTTAATGTTTTATTTAAATATGTTCTTGAAATGTTTTCCGTTTGTGTATTTATTAAAGATTAAAATGAAGGGAAATAATTAAATTTAATGTGCTGTCTTGAAATATAAATGAAGGGCTTATTTTGAAGTGCATAACAAACCACGCATTTACTTATTTAGTTTAAATATTAATTTTTATAGTTCTTTAACTAGCCCAATTTTCTAAATAGCGTTAAAAAGTATCATTTGATTGATATCCTAAATCGCTTCAAAAATATACAAACTGGTAATAACAGTCGACATGTTTCAAGCGCTCAAAAGTAGGCGCTCATTTTCAAGACTTACCAGACGTGAATGAAAAAAAAAAGAAAGTGATTTGAAATATGAAATTAAAATGGATGCTTACTTATGAGCGCTTACGACATATCGACTGCTATTTCCAGTTTGCATATTTATATTGCGAAGATAATTTTTAACCAAATGATATCTTGCAGCTTCAGTTTTTTGGGATTATTTATTTAGCATGAAAAAGTGTTTTGTTAATCCTAAAAAATTAACAAAATAGTACTAGAACATGAAACAATAGCTGTTTGAGTCTTGTGGTGTTTTTTATTTGAAATTCCAGGAACTTGGAAAATACCTATCTGGGAAAAATTTGATATAAGCATGTATGTTATCTTGTGGAAAAAAAATTGGCTTATTTATTTTAATATATTGCCTTCATCATATTTGTGTGTAAAATAAATTTTTGCAAAACTAATAAGTCGATTTTCCCGGAAAATTTTTCTTTTCTGTTCATTTGGCATATTTTAACCTTTTTTTTAATATTAAGTATTAATAGATATTTTTAATTTTTTTTTTTTGTGTGCGTATTAAATGTTGACCAGTGGATCTCACTGAAAAACATGCACGGCAATCGGGAATATATATGAGTAAAGTCAAGAAAAGAATTTTGAAAAACATATTGTTATTAATTACTGCACTAGTAGAAATAAAACTTTCACATTTGACGATTCAGCAATCCTTGAGTTGTATTTGAGAATCATTTTGTCACGAAATATATAACTCTCAAATATATGACGAAAATGCTTCCCCATTTACGGAACCTCATTCTAGTTTACTGGGGCAGATTGTAAACTAGAATGGGGACTAAGAAGATTGAAAATAAAGTGATGATAAATCCGACCAATTGTATAGTGGTCAAAGAATTGGCCTCGTACCAGGAAGATAGTGTAAAATATGAATTTTTACGGTAAACGACATAATTTGCAATTCAGCATGTCATTGAAATTAATTTTCGCATAAAGCTTAATGAAATCTCCGAAACTTGTTTCAACCAGTGGATTAATTTCTATTTGGTTCGCATCCCGGGTTCGAATCCCGCTTGGGTGTAATTTATCTCTCAATCTTTATTGGGTTGTTCGGGTATCATTGATCCACTTATGTGGTCCCCACAATAAAGCGATTATTAGAAAAGATACATCATTAGGCTCAACGAAGTCATTTTTATTATTATTGACAAAATCTTTCTTTAATTTTGTCAAAATTTGTTTCCTCGAAGAAATTACGATAGTTATTTTGTCACTTTTCGCTCAGAGCATATACCAGGAAATGGTTTCGTAACAAAAAAGAAGGTTTCGTGAAATTTGAGTATCCATTTTCTGCTGTATGTTCAATCGAATTGTGATATAATTTTACAGATTTTTTTCCTGGGTTGGAATTAAGCTATGAGGAAGGAACTAGTGCTTAAAGTTATAAATCTCTTATATGAACTGTTTATGGATAGTTATAAAAAAATGCCTCAGTGTTTCAGCTTCATTATTTATAAGATGAATCTCAAAAATAGTTGATAGACCGTCTCTTGCTTCCAGCTTGCAACACTGATGCGAAATATTTCTTGTCAATAAAGCCGTTTGACTAACCATTGAAGTTTTTTTTTCTCTCCTTACGTCAAGCAAGTGTGGGTTATGTCACCGTAAAAAGCCCTATAAAGCCTCCTCTAAAAAGCCCTATATCCCCTGATCCGCGATGGCTCAGGGGATAGAGAGTTCGCCTTCCAATGAGGCGAACAGGGTTCGAATCCCAGGGGATACGAATTCCGCATCCGGCTTGCACCGACCACAGTGCTGACGTGAAATATCCTCAGTCGTAAGCGGATCATGGTTTAAAGTCCCTTTGCCGTCAACCTAACTGTGGGAGGTTCTCGTGGTCTTCCTCTCCATGTAGCGCAAATGCGGGTTAGCTCCATCAATAAGTCCTCCACGAAGGCAAAATTTCTCCCAATACTCGAGCCAGTAGTTCCCTTGTCTTCTGGATTGGGTTCAAAATTACAAGACTACGGAGTTGAACATAAGTAGTCGTAAACCCATAAGACTGGGTCGGCTGTTCAACGACGGTTATAAAATAAAATATATTTGATTCCGGAATACCCTTATCTTCAGAGTTGGGTTCAAATTTACGAAGTTATAATGGGGAACAATGAATGCTATGCATCCATTATTCGATAGGTGTGTAATAATAGAAAATTAATTAAAGATGATGATTTAAAGTTAAAAAAAGCAAAATTTAACCTTTAAATATCGTTAATACTCTTCATTTGAAATAAACAGAAAAATTTTTACGGAAAAATGCTTTTTACGCATCAAACACTATTTACGAACGTTAGGCTAGTTTCTATACAATTAAGTAAAGAAACTTTTTTCAAAAGATACTGTTTACAGTTAAAAAATCATTGACGAACGTAGGGCCCGTACCTGTACTATTTTCCAACCTAGACAAATAGAAAGAAAATAACTCCAAAAGCAGGAAATGTTTTTCTGCTGATTTTGCATAAACACTTTACATAAATAATGTATATATACTTTCGCGTGAGTAACTTTCGTGTCTAAGTGCAATGAATACTTAAACGTCGCAGATGGGACCTTTTGAACATACTTTGTATCAACTAACGTAACGCAGAGGTGTTTAACCGAGATTTCCTTTCCTCCCTATTTCATTTCCTACACTTTCTTCATATTTTATTAAGATTGCGAACGAAATCCTATCGATGAAAAACGCTTTCATGAACATTTAGGTGTCTCGCCAGTAAAAATAGGAACTTATATGCGTAGGTGCTTCGAGAAATGCAATTTATTTACTGGAAAGCTCGACAAAACTAGATTTCGCTAAAGGGGTGAATTCGGAGAATTTTTAATAAATTTTTGAATGGTTATTTTAGATAAATTATGTTTGTGCTTAGCATTTTTTTTTTTTTAATATTGTTTAAAGCTTCATTTTTTTAAAATTAGAGGTGTTTTTATGGTACTTAAACGAAACACATTTGCGAAAAATAATGAAAATTAGAGGTTTATATTATGTTTTATCACTTTGGAATATTACTTTATGTTGCACTTTAAATTTCTAAAAAATCTAAATGAATTTAATAATTTTTAATATAAAAGCATTTTGTTTGGTTCATATTTTTTAAAAGCAAAACAAATAATTCTTTGGTTGTTTTACATGTATACTAAATAGACACTTAGTAGCAAATTTCCACAAATTAATAATTACTCCAGTTCCTTACAAAAAATTTTAAAATATTTAAAGATTTCCCAATTTTTTATTTATTAAGTTTTTTATTTAGTATTTCAGCATGTTTTTCAAAGAAAATGTTTTCTTGATAATTTCAATGATTACTGCTAGAAATTTGTTTATTCGCTTGTTTATATACGAATTAGGAGCATTTTCTAAAGCAAAATCAAAGAAAAAATTAAGAAAAAAACATCGTAACTTGCTGTAAAAATTTTAATAATTTTTAAAACGCTCATTTAGTGCTGAGTTTTCGTAACGATATAATTCTTGTTTTTAAAAAAAATTTCTCTATCTTCAGTATCTTAATGCTCTACCTTCAATAAAATTCTAGAAATAAAAATTCTTAAGGGTTCAAATAGCATGTAAAAACCAAAAAATCACTCACGTGAAAATGCACTTACGAGTTTTGTTTTTCATGCTTAAACATTGAAGATAGATATTTTTTTTTTTTCAGTTTGTTTGAAATTGTTTGAAGTTTCAGTAAAAGCCACGAAATGTTTTCGTAAATTTGATCAACTTTTTGGCAATGTCAATCTTAATGATGACCCTAAATAAAATCTAATAATCACATTTTTTGGTTTATATTTTTAAATTTTATCGTTTTCTGAACACAATAGGATCAAATTTAAAAATGATAAATATTTTTTAGATTTTATTTTCTCCTATTGAAATCCGAAATGATAATAATTTTTATTAAAAGTTTCTTTTTTGTTTGTTTTGTTTTGTTTGATCCAGACAAAAAACGACAATTAACTGTCAGGGAATATTAAAATAAAATATTAAACTGTAAAAAAAATTAAAATTTCCTAATCTTGCAGTGACCCAGTAGTACTTCACATAATTTTCCATTTATGACATTTTTTTTCTGCTTTACACTTAGTTTAAAACTCCGTTTGATCAGCTTAACCAGCCTATTTAGATTGCGTAATACTTCATAGGTTAGGTATATCTGGCAGTTAGCCCCTTTTGCTATTAAACTCCTCATTTTACCCTAACCTAATCAAAATAAAATTAAATCAGGTCATAATATAGGTAATAAAATTGAAATCACAATATAATTGAAAAATCTATTTTGACTATCTCGATTTTTAAATTATTTACGAAATATTATTTATTGTTGCATATTATTTTGATTTGTCATATTTTCGTCAGTTAATTAAATTTTGAAATTAATAAAGATTTTAAGTAATAATAATAATAATAATCGAGGATTATTTGAATTTTTACCGTAGATTGTAAGGTTATTAGTAGTGTTTAAGATATTTCTTGCTTTTTTTTACTCCTAAATATCTATTTTTTAAAACTGTTTTATTAAAAATTTGTACTTTACAGCAAATATCATCTAAAATCGAAATTCGAACATTATCTTAAATTTGAATAATTTTTATTTTTAAGTTCAAGAAAATTTTGTTTTAACTAGTCTCCCAAATAGGTTTTACTTTAAAAGTCTATTTAAAATTATGACAAATTGTATTTTTTGCTGCAATTTTTTTATTCATTACATTCAGCATTACGAAATCAACATCGTATTTTTCGAAAACATAATGTTCTATACATAGTGCGTTTGGTGAAGCATAAAGTAAAGCTAATCAATTAGTCTGCGAAGAGCATTAGCGGATTAGTTGAAGCATAATCAGCTCTTAAGGTACTAACTATTAATGACTGAATGCTATTACGAGCCTAATAGTACTTGAAAGCCATGTTACATTTATATCTAATTATTTCAAGTTATTCAAGAATTCTATAATACAAAGCCTTACATTAACGCTCGTTTGTTTTTAATTATGAGTAAAACCCAAAGTGCTAAATTTTCAAATAACATAAAAAAATATGTTTATTTTATAAAATCATAATATGTATATTAACGTTAATTTTTTTAAAAATTGTTTCGTGTTTGTTTATACAAGTTGGAGTTGCCAAAAAAGAAATACTAGCTTAACTTGAAAGAAGAGCTTAGAGGAAAATAAAAATTCGAGTGATATTGGGATAAAGTGTCAAAAAATTTGGCGTTAAGAACATATTATCTTCATAGCATGTTCTTAACACCTTTACACATTGTACAATTCTAATTCATACGGGATATTAAATGAACAAGTTTTTTGAATAGCTTTTGGATATTTATAGAATTTCTAAAGGAGCTCTTAAATTCACAAAATGTCACTTGGAACATTTCCCTCCGAAGCTCTTCAATTATGTTAGCTGTAGTTAATTATAAAGAAAAGTTTTTAATATATATTCATGAAAATTTTGATCTTGGTGTCGAACCCCTAAACTAGACCGTGACAGCTCAATACCTTACCCACTGAGTCACCAGGACTGACTATGACTTAACGTCCACTAAAATTTCTGTCTCTGTATACAAATAAAAATGTGACTAATTATTGACTTGGATAAGCTCTCTTAGATCTCTAAAAACATAGAAACATTTAAGAAACTGTGTGCAAAGAANATATATATATATAGAGAGAGAGAGAGAGAGAGAGAGAGAGAGAGAGATTTAATTTGGCCAAACCAAAGTGTTTCGGCTTTGCGCAGTTTCTTAAATGTTTCTATGTTTTTAGAGATCTAAGAGAGCTTATCCAAGTCAATAATTAGTCATTTTTATTTTTGTATACAGAGTCAGAAATTTAAGTGGACGTTAAGTCATAGTCAGTTCTGGTGGCTCAGTGGGTAAGGCATTGAGCTGTCACGGGCTAGCTTAGGAGTTCGATACCCAGTGACGGCTTGAAATCAGCCCATCAACCGATTGTTGAACTGGATGTTCTTGGATCAAATGGTATCAGGCCGCCTAAGGAACATTAAATTTTTTTCCATTTTATTTATTGTGGTTTATTTCTCTCGGATTTATACGACTTTACATGTACGAAAGTTCAACCGAGAGCCGGGAGACGTCACCTAAAGCTGCACCATTACCGCGCAAGTAATTGTATTTTATTTTAAAGGCACTTTTAAATACAATTAAATTTGAATTATTAAATCAAAACAATCTAAAATATAAACAATCAACATCCCTCGGAGATAAAAATAAATAAATAAATATCAAACGTTGACCGGTCCGTGGCGATAAAAAGTTTGAGAGCTCTGTTTGAAATCATTCGAGCTATTAACTTAGATTAATTGCAAGTAAATGTTCTCTTTCAAAATGCTAATTTTATTTCAGATGAAACTTAAGTAGCAGTATCTCTGTTTCTTTGAGCATATCTTGTCACCACTCAATTTATTCGTCACAAAATCAGACCGGAAACGACAGAGCAGGAAATAAAGAACACTTCTATGCAAACACGTCACCCGAGTAACCAGCCACGTGTGTGGTCGATATGCCCGAATCATAAAACATATTCAGAATTCAAAGAAAACAAAACGAAAGTATAAAACGTCTTAACCCGATCTCTGTTTCATTTCAAATCTTACGACACAGAAGAACAGACTCATTGATGCAAGGGAAAAATTCGAAAAAGGAAGAAATCCCTCCAGAAGTTCTTACGTCCGCCGCCTTGTGACACATGGGGTTATGGTCGTAAATGTAACGGGGGCTCCGAGAAGGGGCTTGTAACGAGAAGCCCCGTTACACGGGCTATTTGTTTTCTGGAGTTAGAACATCATGTACACTCATCTGTGTCAAATCTCCGGACTTTAGCTCTTTCTTCCATTTTATCCTATGCCAGGCTGGCTTGCAGATCAGCCATGAAATAAATGATATTGCCTTTTTGAAAAGGGAAGAAAAATTTCCCTTTATGACATTTATTATATATTTTTTTCCCCTTTTGAAGTGGATTTTTCCCACACTGATATGTTTTTAATGCATTATGAGAAATGTGATTTCGTAGGAGTGGGAATGCTATGAAATATTCCACTGCCGACAGAAGCGCGGAGAAATGATACGAGTTTAGTTGTTTTTTAAAAAACAGTTTGTGAGCTAATAAAAGCGGCAGGGTGGAATAAACTTCAATTATTTTTATTGATATTGCTTTTTAAAACCAAATGGATTTATTTGAACGTAACCCGTTTTATTTGTAACGGTTAAACATTTTTTTAGGGAATAAAAGCTATTTAACATTAAACTGAAACATGACGCTAAAATATCAGAATTTCTTTATTTGCTATTTCGATTGCTAAATATGTAATTGTACGTTGTGTACCGAGCTATGGTTTGGATGTTTTCCACGATAAATATGGTATTTTTTATTTGACATAACGAATAATTTTAGTTTGAATGCTTTGCGGATTTAAGTTGGTATATTTTTTATTTGATGTAACATAAATTTTAATTTGGATATTTTACGCGATAAACTTGGTAATTTTTTATTTGACGTAATGTACATTTTAATTTGAATACTTAGCACAAAAAAATTTGATATTTTTTTATATAACGTAAAGTAAATTTTAGTTCGAATACTTAGCATAGGTTGGTAATAATAAAGTTGGTATTTGTTTATTTAACATAACGTAAATCTTAATTTGAATATTTTTTGGAATTAAACTGGTATTTTTTTATTTGACGTAACGTACATTTTTATTGGAATACTTTGCGCAATAAAGTTTATATTTTTTCATTTAGCATTACATAAATTTTGGCTTAAATACTAAGCATTTTGAAATTGGCATATCATTACATCATCATTGGCATAATCATTACATAATCATTATCATATCATTGGCTTTACATAAGCTATAATTCAAATATGTTACTCCTTAAATTTGGTGTTTCACTAAGGGTAATACAATACTATTTAGATTAAATAGTTTGCACTTTAAATTTACTATTTTTTACTTTCTTTATTTTACTAATAAATATTTAATGTTACTTAATAAACTTGGTGAAATTCCGATAAATTTTAAACATAACTAAGAAAATCAATTGAAAAATTTTTTAGTACGTAGAAAAAAACCCCCTGATATTTCTGGAATTTGAAATAATTTTTTAAGTAACATGAATTTCCTTTAGATTTCTAAATAACCAGACAAATATAACTTTAAAATTAAATCCATGAATTAGAGGAAACTTCTAAAATAACTAACATAACTAGGAAAATATATTAAACTACTTTTCAAAGTAAAAAAAGAAAAGAAAAAAAAATATTTTTCGTCATCTCTATTATTTAAATGAACTCATAGATCATGAAACTTTAACCTTGGTTTTCAGGGACTAAAGAACAAATGAATTTTAAACTTGATTCATTAATTACCGGAAATTCTGGGAAAAATTTATATTGCTAGGAAAATCAACATTTCTCTGGTGTTTACAATCATTTCAATAATAATACAACCTTATATATATATACTGAAAAACTTTTTAGTGTCATTACAATGAATTCAAACAAACAGCAAAAACACTGAATGAACTGAAAAGAAATACGTAAAAATATATTGGAGTGAAATCGGACAATTTGTCATTATTTATCCAGTATTTAAATCTGTTACCGACATATCTAATATTTAAAATTATCTGATAGTTGCTGCATTCATTTATTTATTTTTTGCTTCCTGGTGAAAAGTAATTAAATTAGGATTTGAAATGGAGTCATCAACTTGTGGAAATTCGTGCAAATAACTAACATAGCTAAGGAACTCAACCGAATGCAACGTGCACACTTACAAAAAAAAGATGCAGTTGGAATTTCTGATAGCATTTAAAATAGGCTGATAGATTATACAACTTTTCCTTTTGGCTTTCGACACAACAAATTGTAGAAGAGGCCAGTTAAGAATGAAACGCCTGAATTACACACAGGCTTTTAAATTCCTATTAATAGTAAAAAAAAGTAGCATTCTCTCGACCACCAAGAATGTGAGTGTTAGCCCAATCTAATGCAATAAAAAAAAGAGCCTTGTCTCATCTACCAAAAATTCCTTGCCGGTAAAAAAACTTTTTAGTTCCATTACAAAACAAACGCACCATTAAATACGAACTGCAAAAGCCACTGAAACAAAACTAAAAATACTGATAAAAACTGAAAGAAAAATAAAAACGGAAAATACGTGAGAATATCTAGGCGTGAAAGCAGATTATCTGTCATTATAACCAATAGCCCGGACACAATGGACGATCTTTGCTCTTGATGCAGCAGACGACAAAACACCGCATGGATCCTTCATTCATCGGTCCACCCTTCTTGGAGGGTGGATGAAACATCTTTTGGCGCGTATTCTTTGTTCCAATGCCCCCTGGGGAGGGTTAAAAAAGTATGCACCCGTTAAAATAAAAAATAAAAGTTACGATTGGGCACTCTTCCAAAAGATTAATACGTGGTTGTATTTTTTTGCTGAAGATCGGTTTAGGACGACGAATTTTTTCTTGGAAAGTCCTTGTTTTGTTATATGCAACGAATGGTCCATTTTCTAGGAAGATAATGTAGTTTGGAGGAGTTTTTGTTTTCTTTTTTTTTTCCTCGCTTTTAGTGACGAGTGGACAGAATAAAGTGTTTTTCTATCTGGTTTTTATAGTATTAAGTATTGTGTTTTTTTGTAAAGTTTTTTTTCGTTATTTAATTTGTTTTTTCTTAGGAATAATTGTGTTTGTAAAGAATTTTAAAAAAATGAAGTAAATGATGTATTATACTAGCTGTAAAAAATTAAAAGAATTTTTGTGGAAATCCAATATTGTATTTTAACATCATTAGTTGATAAAGAAAGAAAGTTAAAAAAAAAAAAAAAAAAAAAAAAAAAAAAAAAAAAAAAAAAAAAAAAAAAAANTTTAGCATTTGTCTTAAATTCATCGAAATTAATGACATTTCTATTAAATAAGTTAGGCAATCATTCATTGTAGCAATTTTACTGAAACTTAAATTATCTTTTAAAATTTTATTAAATGGCTTTGTATACATTTGATTAAGCATGTCTAATAAGGGAAATATAACGATTGTTAAAATCATAGAATTAACATGAAATTAAGATAGTTTAGACAAATGAAAAAAAAAAATCAGTAAAATTACGCTTGAGAATTCACTCCATTATATCTTTATAATATGTTAACCGCTTTACTTAATTATTCTATATCTTGTACGTTATTACTCTGTGCTTTTAAAATAAAGGTGATGTCTTTGTAATATTTTAATCTATGAACCAGCAGTGGAACACAAGTGGTAAATATGATGCAAATCACAATTAGTAAATAAAAACAGTGGTTGCTCAAGGAATTGAGTGCTGACCTCCCAATGAGGTGACCCAGATAAGAATACCACCGATGGTTAGTCGATGCGAATTCTGCTCCCGGTTCGTACCGACCACGGTACTGACTTAAAATATCCCCAGGTTAGAATCCCATACCTTCAAGCTTTTGTTGTTTTCTTCTCTATGGAACGCAAATGCGGATTAGTTCCATCAAAAAGTACTCCCGGAAGGTAGTCCATTTGTCTTTTGAGAAAAGTTCGAAATTACTAAGCTACGGAATTAAACATTAACTGTCGTGAACTCAAAAATGGGTTGGCTGCTTAATGTTGGTTTTGGAGAAAGATTAAATTGACAAATAAGATTTTATCAATTTTATTTACTATTCTCTTCCTTAACTCTACAGAACAAATATGTAAAGCTTTTTTACTAAACTTAAAGCTAATAACCCTTAAAAATACTATAAGCACACCATGTGTTGCTGCTCCCTTAAAATGTAAGATAATCTTAAAAATAAGGTAGCAACAACATATATTTTCACTTTCGTTGGAGCAGCATAAATTCAAACGTCATAAAATTTTATTAGAGCGAATATCTGCCCATTAATTTGTTTTCTGCGTAATGGCGGGATGATACTCATTAAAAAATTTTTTTTATCCATTTAGAGCTCCTTGGGGTCCACACTAATTGGCATACTTCAGTTAAATTGGAATGTGAATTATTTTGATGTCAGGTGAAAAGAAATTATAAAGAAAAAAAAATCAGCTTCCGTTCAACTGATAAAAATGATTCTTTTTTAATTAATAAGGCTTTGAAAATTTATTTTATTATGAAAACAAAAAAACAAAAAAAAAATTCCTATGAATTTTATTTCTTTTTATGCAATCATGTAAATTTCTATGCGATAAATCCAATTATAAAAAGATAAAACGATATAATATGATTTTGATTTCCTATATTTTTCTAGTTATGAAAACAAAAAGCGTATTAATTAAAATTTTGTCGATGCCTAATCGTATGAATAAATGCAACTTGGCTGAATATTTTAATACCGTTATTTTATAAATGAAATGCTTCTAAGGCATTCTAAAGTACCGCATTTAATCAATTAATTTAATTAAAAACAATAATATATTTTACATTTTCTCAAATTTTGCTTTGTATGGCTTTTTTTTATTTATTTTTACCGAAAGTTTGATTAATATTTATAATTTTTCATGATGTAATAGGAAAGTTTAGCTAAAGTTTGGCAATTATAAAAGTTCCTTATTCTATTTAATAAAAGTTTAAAATAGTTGGATTCCAAAATGTTTGGGGGCACAATTGGTGAGCAATTTAAATCTATTCAAAGATATTTTGCTTAAAGAACTTCGGGGAATAGTTTCCAGAAATTATTCTCATAACTTTTTGAAATTTTTTTTTAAATATTGATGTTATTAACTATTTTAATGGAAAAAATGCTAAAGTAAAATAATCGGTGAGTCAAATTGAAAGTTTGATATTTACAATTAGTTATTTAAGTAACTTTTATTAATAGGTCAGCGTGCTTAGTTAAAAGTAACTGAACAAATGAAAAGTTTGATATATATATATAGATACTAAAGATTTAGGACTATTTATGGATTAAATTTTTTTTTATTTATTAGGTAGTTTACTTGGTAATTGGAAAAGGACATAAACAAATAAAAAGTTTTAATTTTGATAATTTTTTGTTGCTTAATTGTACTTATGTATCTTTTATTTATAAATTAGTGTTTACTCATAAATCAAGAGTGTTGTGAATTAGAATTATTGTTTTCAGTTATTTATATCCGTAAAACGGTTGAATAATATTATTTCGGAAAAATTATGATACAGGAAAACTTGTGTCTTTTTCCTCCCCCAATTTTTGTTTTTAGTTTTAGTTCAAAGTTTTTCAACCGATGGAGTTTCAGAAAGTTAACATTTAAATATAAGAAAATACTTGAAAATTGCAATTTCGAAATAATTTAATTAATGAAAACAACATTTTAAAATTTTCGAATTGCTCTCATCATTAGTCCCAAACTAAACAATCCAGCAACCGCGGACAAATACTCGAACTCGCTATCACATGATCAGTAATATAAGCACGCATGTAACATAAAAACAACTCAACTCATGCATCAAAACGCAATAGAAACAATAAACTGAACAATTTGCAGTACCATTTATCTGAAGTTTATTAACTAAATCCAGGTGTCCTGCGATGGAAAATGTATGACCTGTCACATAAATTTAATGAAAGAATTATTTTATAAATTTTTACCGTCTTCCAATTATAAATTTTTGAAAAACATCGGTCCAATTTAGGGCACTTCTGAAACTAGATATAGTTTGAAATGATAAAGACAAAGCAACGAAGGAGTAGACTTGACGCTTGCAATCTTTGTAAAGAGTTTCTTTAAATTATATTTCTTATTTTTGGCACATCTTCCCCAGTCATCTGGATTTACAACTCGCGTCACGTTATCAGCGACTGAATCATTTGTCTTTGCCTGTTAACTGCTGTAAACAGCAAGAGTCATTTACATTAGCTTCCAACAAACTTTTATCTAATCCGAAAAAGATTCTCACAGCTTACCTTTTAGCCATTTTCTTTTTCTTTACTAAGTTGCATTATTTTTTTCGTCCGAATTCTTTGCTTCGTTTCTAATTCTTTTAACTGCGTAATAGATGAGTATCGATAGGTATAAGTGCGGATAGTTTATCATATAGTTCGAGATTTTTTTTTAAAATATTTATTTNTTTTTGAAAAAGAAAAAAAATACTTCTTCATTATGTCAAAACACAATTATGTGCCGAGTTTCGTGCCTGGGCGAGGCTTCTGGGGCGATATATTGTGATTACAGACACACACACACACAGCCGCTTTTATTATTATGTATAGATAACAATATTTTGCAAATATTTTAACTGGTGAATAATTTCAAACATAACATTGTCTTGACTTGCTTTGTTTTATTGAGAAATAATATTAAAAAAAAAAGCGGATATAGCTTTTTTTAAAATTATTTTTGCTTTAATATATTTTGATTTCTATTTTTCCTTTTCGTTGTGGTGCTTTTCACCAGTTTCTTTCTAATTACAAAGTACTTCGCATGCTTCCGCAAGAAAGTTTTAACATCCCATTTTTTTTCTTCTTCTTTTAGTTTGGCTTATACTGTAGCAATCTAACTATTAGGATAAAATTCAAATAAAAGATATAATCATGCAAAAAGCATAATCAGCAATTTTATTGTTGTTATAAAATTTTAAAGCTTATGTAAGAAATATTCACTCAAATTAAGCTTTTATTCTTAATTTGAAATTTTTTTAAGTGTAATTTTTTTTCTAATTGCTTTGTTTCCAATTTTTAAACGAAAAAATTTCGGAAATAAAATTATTTTAATGTCTTACGTCAGCTCATACTCCTTCCTCTGTGTCAACAAAAATAAGCAAATCTCAAAGAACCTTCCCTTTATGCACGTAATATTTATATTTATGTGATTACGTTATATTTAAAAGAGCTCTAAATGAATTAAGAAAAATATTAGTAAAATCCTAAACTAGCCCACCTCTTGGCGGCTTTTTGAAATCTCGCCAAGGTGGCGCTTATTAATGGGATCATCGTTGCTTTTTGATTAAAAGAAAAAAACAACAAAAAATAAAAGCAATTTAAATTATTAAAACAATATAAAAATTATTACAAATTACATAACAAAACATATTATTATTACAAATTATAAAACAATTTAAAGGAAATAATAACGATGATTCTAACAGCATTCTAACTATCAGAAGCATAAATGGCGAAAAAATAACTTCCGGAAACTTAGTTTGGCGAGATTTAAAAAAATAGTTCATTTGTGTTATTTTATTTATATGTTAAATATTAATGTTTACTTATATGTTAAAATTAAACTGAAATTTTTCATATCTTCTCTAAAGCATAAATTAATTAATTTTATAACTATTACCATACTACAAATTTTAATTTACTTACTTTCATTTTTAAAATTTTAGACTTCTTTCTTTTTTGTTTTGTTAGTGAAGCTTTATTTTTTTTTATTTTCAAGTATTTGAGGATATTTTTTTTTCTTTGGTTATGTCCTCATATATCAACGTTTAGCTTGGAGTAACAGGATCTTAATAGAAAATTAATTTCTTACAAACATTTATTAAAATGTAACAAAATTAATAAATTCTTCTTTTAAAATTTGATGCCGCGTGCAGAAAATATTAATAAGAAAGAATTAATTAGTTTTTTATCAAAAATAATTTGCAATTTTTGAATGCAAAAATGGCTTTTTAATTTTAAAGCTTTTGTTTTGCTTTCCATAATATCGTCCAATGAAACTTAAGCTATATGAAGAAAAATCGTCGAAGGGGGGATATCAATTCTTCTTTAACCCCCTGAGAGCGTTCGCTGCTCAGAGTAATTAACCCGAAGGAGTTAATGACTTCTTTTTCAAATTTCTTAAAACTCTCCTTCACAATGTAAACAAGAACGAAAATTTAATTAAACTCTACGTCGAAACAGAATAAACATTAATGCCCGTTCTCTTTTCTCTCAGTAAATTTCAAAACGGAAAAAAAAATTTGAACGAAAAGCTTCTTTTGTCATTAGGATCAAATTACTACGTTATAACCTGAGTTTTCAGCATTTGGTCCTTTTAAACTTGAAAAAAAAAAGATGAGAAAACGGAAAAAACTCAGTTTTATTTAGTTTCATAACCCGGCTCACGTTACGAGCCTTAATGGGAAATCTTTTATTAGCTGTGTTTTCATTGCTTTAATTTAAGGCATTTTTAATTCATCTTTCATTAAATTAATTTGTTTGTTTAATAGTTATTTTCAGTAAGGGAGAAAATCATTGCGTCGTTTTGGATAATATGATTTAAATCGTTTTAAAAACTATCTAAGTGCTTTTAAATCGCTTTTTATTTCGTTAACTATCTGTAATGTGTTCTAAATAAGACCGCCTATATTTGAAATTCGTCGAAACAAGGTTGTTTTTTTACATTTTACTTAATTCACTTGAAACTGATCATTTTTGCGAAAGTTTAAATTAAAGAAAGTCTTTTCACTTTGCGAAAATTTTCTTTTTTAAATACAACCGAATCTGTATTTAATGTAAAAAAAAAATTAATTGGTTTCAATATTTTTTGAATTACAGTGTAGAAATTTGTATCAATGTTAAAAATAAGCAATGATAAATTAAAATCATATTTCTGTATTAAAAATGACTATTTCTTAATTGAAATGATACCCATTATTTTTGGAATTAGTTTGACTCATTTGGTAATTATTATTCTTAAATTCGTTTTTAGTATTGGAATATATTTTTTTTGGATGTTAATTATTTCTGTATTGTGGCTATAACTAAAAAAAATTAGATTTTCTACAATTAGGTTTCATTTTAAAATTAGATTTTCTATAATTTATTAAATACCTATTAATTATTTGAAGTCTTGCATATTTTTCTTTCATACATATACTTGTTTTTTTAAATTTGAACCTACTTCAATTCAACTCTTAATTTAATTGTTCAAATTGAACAGGTAAAAATAATGACGTACGGTGAATGAAAAAGAAAGAAAATGATATCGCCGTGAACAAATTTTGTTCTGATGATCAAATTTTCATTTTATCTTCAAGTTCCAAATGGTTAACGTCACATGTACTAATAAATGCAAACTTGATTAATTGTTTGCTCCTAGCACTAATTATTAACCCATTTTAGATCAATTTTTTTGAACTTTGCTTATTGGTTTTTTTGTACGTGAAAATCCGAGCATTAGATTAAAAGTTATTCAGAGTAATATTTTTCTGGCCCTCTGTGAGGCCCTGGAATGGGCGTTATGAAATTGAAAGCTTTACAAAGAATTTACATAGCAAAAGTTACAGCCAAGCGTGGACTTCCTGAAATTTGGGACTTTACATAGAATTAGCATAGCATAAGTAACAGCAAAGTGCAATGAAAATTGAGGCTTTACAGAGAAGCTTACCATAAGATACAATGCGATGCCACAATCAGTAACTAGCTACATTTTACAATAGTAGATCTAGTCTTAGACGTTATGAGAGTTAATATTATTCAGTACAGAATAATATAAATTTCACTAGATATTTAGAATTGATTTCTCTTATAAGGAAGAATACAAACAGATGACCAAGAGGTTCGAATCCTGATGATGGCTTTCAGACTATATTATTCATGGTGTTGACGTAAAATTACTCGAATGGTAAGCAAATTGAATTTTGGTTGCAATCTCTATGCTGTTGGACTAACAATGGAAGCCTTTTGAGATTTTCCTCTCCGTCTAACGCAATTGCGAGTAGTTTTTGCTCAAAATGTTATTCTCGAAAATGAGCTTGTTGCACTGAATAATTCAAGAGTTTCCTTATCTGAGTTGTGTCTAGAATAAAAAACATGTTCCATCAAATTTTGAAAAATCGATTCAAAAGAAACATAAATGAACAATTTGCCACGTTTAGCTGAGGAAATCATAAAAATTATTCTCATTCTCACTGAGTTTCTAAAGATATAACGTTTATCGTCCAATTACGCTGCTGTCTTAATCTTCTTCATCAGATGGACCCTTCATTGTTGCTAAAAATGGTGGTTACTTTAAAAACGTTGCTTATAGTTTTCAAAGTTAGCTTCACCATCTGATGACGAGCTTTGTAACTAATTTTAAATTTTGTCGAGGAAAAATTATTTGGTTATCCTAAGCAGAAAACACGACGAAGATACTTTGCTTTCTTCCATTTCTTTTAAATTCATCTTTCAAATCGCCGACAATTTTTAAGACTCAGTGTATTTGAAAAATGGAAGCTTTAATTCCGACATAAATTCTAAATTCTAATTTAATTTTAATTCGTAAAATTCTAAATGTAAAATAGGAAAATGCTTCACTGGGAACTGAATGACGTAGCATTAGGTCAGAATTACATTGTGTTGCGAAAGGCTTGGGTGTGTTTTGCAGAGAATTAGTAGCTGAAATACAAAGGTCGTAGCTTTCTCCGTTTCATTCAACAAAGAAGTAAGTAAGGCAGAGTTTGTGAAAAGAGCCAATCACCCCGCGTGAGTCGAACATTCCAAGATTTTTACAATCTTACTCACATCCATTCCTTTGTTATTTTAAGCCCTTGCTGTTCAAGAAGCAGTCAAGATTACGACTTCCTTTTCAGAGCTTTGTGTATAATTGAGAGCTTATTTTTCCCCGTTCTTCTTTCAATGATGAATGAGGGGTGGAGCGGTTTTTTTTTCTGAGCCTGTTCGCACCTCATCAGAATCGATGACAGGCACAGAACAGAAAAGCTACCGTTCTTGAATTTTTGTTTTGCCTTGGCGAAAAAAAAAGTCTAGGCATAAAAAAATGGAACTTTCAATTCTTGGTTTGGAAGGGTCGAAGGTGAAAGAATAAATATTTTTCTTCACCCCCACGCTAAATTTAAAAGCAGACGTCTATGGAAATATTTGCAAATGACGCGATAACAATTTTGACCACCTGCGCTGATGCAGGACGATAAAAATAACATTTGACTCAACGGTCTGAAAGTATTTGGATAAGCGTCTAAATTCGGAACTGACTTCTGCCAGTTATTTTGTTAAAACATTAATGGAAAAATAAACGCCAAGAAACTTACTGTGTTGTTTTAGCTGACTCTGAGCAGGAAATTACATTTAAATACTCCGCTTTATTTAGTTTCTCGTGAAACTAAGTAACTTTGTAGACATTGATGTATCACTCAGTTTAACTAATAGCATTTACTTCATACATAATTTAATATTAATTTCACATATAAATTTTAGGACTCTTGTGGTGTAACTACCACTACAAATATCGAATACTAATTCACTAGCATATAAGACATGCTAACTTGAATCCATCTTGAGGTATTTTGATAGATGAAGGTTGACACAGTCTATAAATAAAGCCCTTCATTGGTGACCCGGAGGTGATAAGAGATTGCCAATATTGATGGATGATCCACAATAAACAGTTGATTTGCTTAAAAATATACTGCTCGAAGAAAAAAGTAAAAAAAAATCCGGTGAAGTAATAAAAGTCTCCCAGTTAATAAACAAAAATGACGGAAAAAAATGAGAGAAATGCTATAAACAAAAGTGAAAATAAAGAAAAATGAAGAAAAAAAATATAATGAGCAAAAATTGATATAAATAAATAAATAGCATGAATCAACTAGTGGTATTCGTTCATCGAATTCTACCACAGATAAAATTCTGGAAGGGGAGTAATATGGTGTGACTACCACTATAAATACTGAATACCAATTCACTAGTATATAAGACATGTTAACTTGAATCCATCTTGAGGTATCTTTTGATACATTAAGGTTGACACAGTCTATAAATAAATGCCTTCACTCTGTTCTAACAAAGAATGAGATAGGTTTCTCCTTAAATTTTTCAATTGGCTACTGATTGATAGATGCTCAAAGGCCAACATGTCTACCCTACCACACACATGCATGTGTAATTTTTTTCTAATTGCCATAACTGAAGACCATGTTAAAACATGTTTAGTTGTGTTATGGAAAACCTAGCTTTTTCAAGTTTAAGATCATGTTAAGCAGTAATATGGAAGTCCTAATTTTTCAAAGTTTAAGAGCATGTTAGGTAGCATTTTGAAAGTTTGAGCTTTCCCAAGTTTAAGAACTTGTTAAGTTTATGGAGGATCTAGTTTTTCCAAGAACATGTTAATTAATTTATTATGGTAGACCTATCTTTTGAAAACTTAAAACAATGTTAAGAGGTACTATGAGAAACCCACCTTTTTCTGGCTCAAGAACTAGTTTTGGTAATCTGTAAATACGTAACTTCAATCGATGTGTATTGTTGACAGCTTTCTAATGTTTCTTCGTTGAATTTCTCAATTCAAAAAAATAAATAAATAAGAATATTTTTCACGTTTTTAAATTTTAAATAGACGTCTCTACGCTTACATTTTTAATTTCAATCAAATTTCTCCTAGCGTATTTTTTCACATCCTGAAAACTCATCAAAATTTAGTAAGAATCTAGAATCTTCTCAATTTATAGCTTCCATATAATAACTATAAGATGATAAAATGAGGGAGAAAAACATAATTCAAATTTTTCGAAGTTTAAGAACATATTCAGAAATACTAAGCGAGTTTAAGGACACGTTAAGTTGTATTATGGTAGATCTAGTTTTACCAAGTTTAAGAACATGTTAATTAATATTATAGTTAACCTAACTTTTCCTAACTTAAGAACAAGTTAAGTAGTACTATGAGAGACCTACTTTTTTTTCAGGTTCAATAACTATCTATGGCAAACTGTAAATATGTAACTTCATGTTGTTTGATGTGTTTTGTTAACAATTTTCTTCTGTTTCTTAGTTGAATTTTTCAATTCAAACATTTCTTTTTTATGTTTTACAATTTTAAATAGATGTCTCTTCACTTAAATTTGTGTGGGATATTTATAAAGGATATTCCCAATATACATACGTATGATTCTTAGTTATACATATGTCAATTGCATGAACAGTGATGGTTTAAGGCTAGCGACATAGATCAAAGTCAGGTCATAAAAGCAAGTCAGATCCATTCTGTATATGAGCCAATCCATTTGCCACGTGCATCCAGAAAAACCTAATGCACTTCGGATCGGGGATGTTAAGAGTCAGGGATCAGGGGCGAAGTCACGTGGGGTACAGACCGAGGCATTATTACCGTAAAATGGATTTTGACCTTACCTTCCACTTGCCTAGATTTCCCAAAAGACGAATTACTCCTAATAATCCTTGCAATGCAACAGGCAGTTACAGAAGTTCTAAAAATTTTATTGCATCAGAAATGGTGCCTCGTATCAGGCTGTGTGGTGGTTTGGGATATAAAACATAGTTCAAAGAGCAACTAGCAAAGTGCTATACTTCAAATGTATTGAATTATTGTCTGCAACTCAGGTATACAGATAGTTACCTGCTTTAAATTAGATCTGAATGGCTTATGAAAATCCTCCATCAAATTAAATTGTCTCAACATTTATGAAATTTAAGCTTGGAAACAACATTGAAATTGATATCGTTCTTAATTGTTAAAACTTACTCTTAAATCACATTCTGTTAAATTAGTAATAATAATAATAATATACATGCAGGCCTTTTGTTACGCATATTAATAAATAAATTAAACTAAGAGCTGCGAAAAAATTGGTTGTTCATTTTCACTACCGGACTTAAGATATCCACTTCTGAAAAAGTACAACATAAAAAATTCTCATTTACTTCCTTAAAGTTTCCAAACTGAATCAGAATGAATTCTTTTAGCAATCGAATGAATTCCCAAAATATATTCTGTTATATGACCACACAAGGTGGTACCAAAAACTACATCGAATATTTTTGGAATGCCTTGAACACATATTGCCAAAAAGGAAAACGTCTTAAACGCTTTTCAATCTTTCCTTTTTCCTTCCCCCCGCCCTTCATAAAAACGGAACAAAAACAAAAGATTAAATATAAGAAGAAAAAAAAAATGTATACAGGGGAGGACCAAAAAAATTCGGAAGATTGTGTCCCAGCTGTTTTTGCCACGCTGTCTTGCACAATAGTTTCCCCAAAGCACTACACAACCCCCGTTATTGATCGCCACTGGAAGCATACACAGTTGGAAAAACTGAGAGTGCTGGATGAAATAGCTGGGTGGAATAAAAAAAAACTCAGAAGACAGGATGTATAAAAGAGGTTCCTCTTTACAAAATGTCTGTCCTCACTTTTAGCTAAAACTCGATTTACAAAGGCGCAAAGAAAAAAAAAATTCACCCCCACCCCTAAACAAAAAAGACTTTTGTTCGGTTTGTTTGGTTATGAAATATCGGGATTAGCATGGTAGGTATTTCGCCCCCTTGTTTCTTTAGCTTTTTTGGGGTTTTTCAATTTCTAGGCGATTGTCCCTTTTGTATACACTTCAACGAATGCCTAGTTTTTAGAGCCAAGAACAGACAATGGGGGTGTGGGAAAGCGCCAGTCTGCCAAGGACTTGTGTTGCTTTTTCGCACATGGGGCTCTTTATCCTGCAAAAAGATTCGGGTGGGGTTGAATGAATATTGAATTTAATATTCGTCCCTTCTTTATTGGGGTATGAAAGAGAGGGTTACAGAGACGCTGCGAAGCTAGCTAAAAAGTTTATTAAAAATAAATAAAATAAAATAGAAATCTGCCAAAAGTTGAATGAGGGGATACTAAAGCGAACGTTGACATCTTCGAACTATTAAACTGCAATGAAACCATCATACAATCCTTTATCAGTACTACGTTGCTATTAAAAAAAACATAATCGTTTTCTGTTTCAATTCTGAAATTCCCATTGTATAAAACTTCTGATTCTGGAGTTCCTATTATTTTAAACATCTGCAAAAATTACATTAATTCTGAAGTTCCTTTATAAAACTTCTGATTCTGGAGTTCCTATTATTTCAAACAGATGCAAAAATTACATTGATTCTGAAGTTCCTTTATAAAACTTTTAATTCTGGAGTTCCTATTATTTTAAACAGATGCAAAAATTACATTGATTCTGAAGTTCCTTTATGAAACTTCTAATTCTGAAGATCTTATAATTTTAAGCAGACGCAAAAATTATCTTAATTCTGAAGTTCTTAGACTAAACAGATATTCAAATGTTTATAAATCTGATGTTACAACTACTGTAATAAAATGGTCTTCAAATCTTAAAAAGCTCTGCGTAACTGTTCTTAAAGAAACTTTCCTCTTAAACTTCTACATTTTTTCTGTTTGTTTTCCTGCTTTTGCGTCAGACATTGTTTCAAACACCATTCGACTGTGTTTGTTTGAATACGCATCATTATCCCATTCCTTCTTGAATTTCGTAATAATACAGCCTGTTGTGTATAGTCGCGTTCAGTTTTTTTGCCAAAAAAACTTTGTATTCAATATTATGTTTCCTTGTTCTTCTCTTTTTTGTTTTTCCACCAGTTACAGTTTCTAGCTCCAATTTTTAGTCGCGTTCATTCCCTGTGTTGTTAAACTCATATGACTATCCAATTTCAGCATTAAAACAAATTTTCAGTATTTACCCATTTAAAAAAATTAAACTCATAAAAAGTAGTAAATAATAATAATTTTAAAAAAATTAGAAAATTTGAGTTTGACCAAAGTATCTAATTTAAAGTACATGGATAATAAGATTTCTAAAATAAAATTTGCTAATCCTAATTTGACTAAATACACTTACAACTAGTTAATTATGCTTTATACTCGAACATGCTTGTATACATGTCGTAAGTTTATAAAATGAAAAAGTGTTTTTAAAGCTTTTGTTAAATAAGTCTTTTTTTTCTATTTGTTTTTCCAAGAAATACATAGGCTATTGCATCTTTTTTGAAAAAAATAAAAGCTTTAGGGGAGACATAGTTGCTATTTTATTTAAACAAGTCTCTACTTATCTATAGAGCGGTGCTTTTTCTTTGCAGGAAAATTTGTCCAGGATTTATTTAATTACCTTTTTTTCTCTTTCGTAAAGATAAGAAACAAGAGCTTAGGGATTTTTTATAGCAAAATTTATTTATACCAATCTATTTAGCGCATTTATAGACTGCGCAACTTTAGCTGTATCTATTTACTCTTAAATTTTTCAACTATGTATGTTTACTCATGAATAATGGCTCAGCATTAAATATTTCAAATCTACAAGCCATCTAATTAAGATTTAAGTCATTTGTGTAAGTTTACTGTTTGTAGAGTAGAGAAAAATGTAGCTTTTAAAAAATTTTAGAAATTTGAATAAAACTTAGGCTACTTAAGTAAATTATTTAGAATTAAATTTTAAGCTGATTTAGAATAGGCTAAACTGATAAATCGAGCCGCGATGGCTCAGTGGTTAAGGCATTGAACTGTCATTGTGAAGAACAGTGGTTCGATCCCCACTGAAGGCATGAAGCTTACCCAGCTTCAGATCAATGGTTACTAGTATGTCTGGAAAGTAAAGGTGGTCTGTGAGCACTGTTGACTACACTGCCACAATTATGCCGTTAGCCACGAAATTGTGGAGCTTAACCTCCATGGCCTTCCTGGCCCACAACGGGCTGTTGTGGAATGCTTTTTAAACTGATTAATCAGAATAAAAATCAAACGATTAATAAGCAGAAAATAGTTTAAATTCAATGTTGAAGATAAATTTTTACAGTTTCAGTTGTAGATTCTGTACTGATTTTGCTGTGCATCCTGGTTGCTTTTGTACTCAGTTACCAAACGTAGTACTCAGTTTTGTACTCAGTACCAAACGTTAATCATTGATGATACCGTGCTTTGCATAGAAATTTTAGTACAAATTTGCTCAAAACGAAATTGGTTAAAAAGCAATAAGTATTGCAAAATAAAAACTATACTTTTTTTGTGGAGGAGGAGTTGTTGGATGTTTTTTAATGGTATAAGTATTGATTTACATTCACAGGAAGTAAGAACACCTACTAGAGTGTAGTTATGATCCGAACCGACATTGAATATGTTACATTTTTTTGAAGCTTTTTTTTCGAGAATTTGTTATTCTTGTGTTATTAATAATCAAATACATTAAAGAAATATTCCCTTACATTCAACCCAATTACATGTATGTATCACAAGTTTAATGTTTTTGTTAAAAAAAGAGTTAAATTAAAATCATTTTTCCTCTAAGCGCTTTATTATTATTATTTAAAATTTAGTATTCAACAACAACTTAAACTCATTTTTAAAGTTGCTGTTTGAAAAAATCGCCAATCCTAACGCAAACCTCAAGCCTTCTTTTACAAATCTTTATCTAAATAGTGGTAAATCTGATGAAAAAACCTTGACTAAAATAGATTTGATAATTAAAAACCGAAGTTCTGTTTGCCTAATCTTATCTTTCTCTCAAGGGTGGTTTTAAATAATTGATTAGTTATTGGAAGATTAATTATTTTTTTCTTTTTTAAATCTTAACCACTAAAAGCTTTAAATTCCATACACACTTCTCAAACACCCCCACCAAAATCTGCTGAGAGAAATTACTGCTCTCCAGAGATAAACATTC
Organism: Parasteatoda tepidariorum; assembly: GCF_043381705.1. Taxonomy (NCBI): domain Eukaryota; kingdom Metazoa; phylum Arthropoda; class Arachnida; order Araneae; family Theridiidae; genus Parasteatoda; species Parasteatoda tepidariorum. The sequence continues at coordinate 68,759,158 of NC_092211.1, read as the reverse complement.
GAATCAATATCTGTAAACATCCATCAACTTATTGGCAAACAGTCTGCTTCCTCAATGAGCGTAATTTATTTTAACAATTGAAATATAAGACATCAAAAAACGATTAATCACTTTAGAGCCATTCATTCTAATTTCGCCATTGTTGGCTTCTATTTCCCGCTTTTCATACACGTGGTTTGAGCAGAATTATCCATAACGAGCTGATTCAGAAGATTCAATTGAGAATTAGAAGGAAAAAAAGTTTTATTTTCATGGTACTTTCGTCGATTTTCTGTCACCGACACTGCAGGTGCTCTCTCCCTCCCCGACGCTTTTATGTTGGCAACAATTGAATATGCAAAATGCAGCAAGATCGTAACAAACGTAACGAATTGTGAAATGTGTATTATATTAAAAATGTTGAGTTTAAATTTAGAATGAAATTGTTGATGGATGATTCAAGTTAATTAAAAAGGTTTTTTCCCCTGTTTTTTTTTATTTTAACTCTCTAATTTTATTCATGTAATGTACAATTTTAATGTGTGGTTTTAATTTTAAAATTTTGTTAAAAAAAAAAAACTCTAAGTTTGCAAGAATAGAGGATAAAAGAATTATGAAAAATAATTTTTTACAATTGGAACAAATTGTGCGCAAAACATTAACTGCGAAAAATTATTCTCGCAATAATATGGATCAGAGTAAATAATTTTTGACCAAAACTATCAGAATAAATATTTTGAGTGTGCAAAAAAGGGTTTAGAGAAACATTATTTAATAACTGAAAAAAAAATTTTCGTAGTATTTGGATTAGAATATTTTATGGATCAAAATTATCAGAATAATCTTTTACGATTGCAATAAAGGAGTATGCAAAACATTAATCAACTACAAAAAATCAATACATCAATGCTCGCACTAATTGGATCAGAATCAATATTTTGTTCCCCCAATTATTAGAATAAATCTTTCAAAGTTACAATAGAAGGATAGGTTCAACATAATCCACATTCATAAAACATAGTTAGCAATGTTAGGATTGTAAAATTCTATTTAACTTTTCATTTGGAAGATTTAAGCCATCAAAACTGTATCATAATATATGCTAGAGGAAATAATGAATAGATGTATATTACCATATCATACTGAAATAAATATTTACAGGATTGGCATTTTTACAGGATTAAAACATTTGAAAATTCAAAAAAAAAAATTATCATGGAAAATTATTTTTGCAACAACTAGAAATGCAGAATTTTACGACAAGTGGGTCTGTAAACAAATATTAAACTTTATATTATAACTAATTATACCTAATGACTATAGAAGAGTGCGACGAGCTCTTTGCATTAGCTTATAGCTCTGTATTTTTATTAAATGCCTAATGAGTCAGCCAAAATGAAATATAATAAATATCTTGCGATTGTCATTTTCGCTTTGCAAACTGTTTACTACTGTTCTTGCAACATAAAATCGAACTAAATATTTTAAATTTAGAATATTAAGGTGCGCAAAGTACTTCAAAGTTTTATCCAACATCACGAATTTGAAGGAAAAAAAAAATATGGATTTAAAAATTGTGTACGAAAATGCACTTAATATGAATTTAAACATATGTAGCGACTTTTGCCCAGTAATGAAATAGTTTTGATTAAAGTTATTTTTCTACATAATTAGAATTCCACATGCTCTTTTTATTTAAGCACCATAAAAATGAATTATATTTTGTTATTTCAGAACGAAATTACAATTCCTTATCTTTGCTTTGTTTAAGGCAATTATAAATCTCGTGGAAGATGAAAAGATAAACTTCTCACGAAATAGCTTTTTTACAATTTGTTTTTATGTTATTCAATAATTTTTTTAGCAGATAATGAATTAATTGTAAGTTAAATGAAATCTTAGTTAATATACGTGATAACTTTTAGACTTTATACCCCCTTTTTAGAAAAAGTATTACCTTTAAGAAATAAAGCCTTTAAAAGTAAAGTAAAAAAGTAAAGCCTTTAAAAGTAAGTTAACCATGTAATAAACACATTTATAAAAACGCTAATGCGTGTTTAAATATCATGAAAAATATTGAAGAGAAAAGAAAGCAATATTTTTATAATAAATATTATCCGGATAAAAGAGCTAGTTATATTATTTCAGAAAACATTTTCTAGAATATAAAATGCTAAGAATGCGAAAAATTTCTAAATAAAATAAAATAAGAAAGCAAACGGCTTTGCAAGAAACTATGCAAGATACGCTGTTTGTTTGTAAGAATAGAAATAATTAATGTTGATTAAAACTGAAACTATTCCCGAATGTTAACAAAAATGAACACTGAATTGTTCTAATTAATTAATTTCTAATTGTTAAAACGCTCCTTTAAAATAAATTTTAGTTATAAATTAATTTTTTTCGAATGATTTGAGGATTAAGGTTTAATGACAAGTCGAACATGGTTAGGTTGCTCTAAGTCGTATTATTTTATCATAAAATAGTAGGACTTAGAGCACCCTACATAATTTTTTTATGTGCTCAAGTTCATGAATGCAAAGTGCCTTACTATGTTTAGTGCAAAAAAAAATAAAGAAATAAAACTCGGAAACAAACAAAAACACGAGCTTGTATAATAAGATAATCCATGAAAATCAAGATTTCATTATAATTTTGCTTAGCTTAAAAAAAGTTAAATTTTATCCTTTATAATTATTAAAAAATTAATTTATCTTTAAATAAATCAAATAAATATTCGAAAGAACAACTCTAATTTAGATTCTCGTTTATTTATTTATTTTTTGTTACACTTTGTATGTTTTATTTAAACGCGGAAGAACTGATTTAAATCTTAATGTAGTTTCATTCAAAACTCTGCGCATAATTTTACATTCTGTTCGCGAATTTAGAAGCAACAAAAAGAAATCCCGGTGCTATTTGATACAGCGTGCAGGATAAGCCGAATGTCCCAAATTATTTTTAGGATTACTATACTAAATCGAGCTTCACATTGGCGAATCGGAATAGGCACTTGTAGATTTACTATATTCCAGAAACTCATTAAACTCTGCATAAGTTGAAAGAATAACATCCGGTTCATCATTACTGTCATCCTCGCAGTTGGCGTTTTCAATCTTAAAGAGGCCAAATCCGGGATGACCAAATTTCATCCGAAGTCCCATGGGCATTCCTCAGTCCCTCCATAGACAAATTCACTTCGTTGCACCATCTCCCCAGCGGAAAAAAGGGATTATACGCCGTTACGGAACCCCTTCTAAAGCCTAGATACACTTTTTTTCATTCTAGAATCCGGCCTTTTTCTAAAAAAATCGTACAGCAATAACACTGCAGAAACGGAAGAGGCTGTAGGGATAATCCCCCAGCGGGTTCTTGAGAAGGACAGGGAGGGGTGGAAGGGGACAGACGACAGATGATAACAAACACCGAATCCTAATGGTGTCGGGAGGTCAAAAAGGGCCCCTACTCTTCGTAATGAGGTGAGATCCCGTTACTCTGTTCCTTTTGTCTGGGTGGAAGCGCAAGAGCACGCTGAAGATGCTGCCCTCATCTATTCGGATTTTCTTCTCATTTGTCCGAAAGAAGATGTTCCTTTTTTTTCTGTTTCTCCCCCTCCCCCTCATCATCTTTGGGATCGTTTTAAACAAGTTGGTTACGGATGAGTGGTTCCAAAAGATTTGGAAGATGTGCAGCGGCGTAAAAAGAAGTGAAATGAAAAGATCGTTTGTCTGTTTTGTTTCTTCTTTTATTACTGTTTAAGCTTTTAAGAACTTTCAGAAGAGTCTTAAAAGAAAATCGGAGACATCAAAAAGTAATTATTGGTGCCTTAGATGAAGATATTAGCTTGAATGCATTGTACTAATGAAATACAAATACTTTGAATGAAAGTGGGGTTGTCCCGATGTGAAAAATTCAAATTTAATTCCTTTCATTTGAGCAAAAAAAAATTTCTGTGCTAATGTTTATGAAAAGATTAAAAGATAGCCGAGATTTCTGGACTGAAATTATGCTACGATAAATGTGTTAGAGTACTTGCTTTACGTTAAATTACGAATTTAATTTACTTTTAATGTAAAAGGGAGGAAGGATTTGGAAACAAACTTTGCATACTTATCTAATAAGCATTGTATGCAAAAAATAATAACACTAATTAGTTAAGAATACTAATAAGTTAATTTAGTTCAGTTTTTCCGACATCACGTAAGAAGTTAGGGAGTAAGAGTAAAAATATGTGTTTTTATAAAGTTTTTAGACCGTAAAAAAAATTCCGGATCGAATTACTGTAAGAAGTACTGGCATCTATGGTGCCTGTACTTTTTACTGTAAAATTCATTTTTACCGGGACGTGTTACGGAGCTTAAAAGCTGATATACAGTAATATTTACAGTAATTACTGTAAAATCACTGAATCACCCGAATTAAATATTACTGTAAAAATAACTGTTTAATATTTTACTGTAAAAATAATTACCGTAAAATCACTCGAATTAAATAGTACTGTCAAAAATCATGGTATAATATTCTACAGTAAAAATTGATTTTACTGTAAAATTGGTTTTATGGATGATATGTGTACAGTCCTTTATACCGTAATTTGACCTCGAATTTTTACAGCGTATTACTGCTTTCCATCTTATTATATATAATTGTAGCTGAATGATATTTCTCCTTCCATGTCTAGCCAACTGATTTTAATTTGAATTCTTCCTTTGCCAAGTTGTTTTAGACCGTCCTCTTTTTCGTTGCCTTGAGGGTTCCAATCAAAAACTTGTTTTGCTTTAAACTTCTCAGGTTTACTGAGAACTTAGCCAATCTGTTTCCATTCACGTTTCTCAATTTCTAATTAAGTTGGTTTCCGTTTTGTGTTTTAAAAAACTTCTGTGATGCAAATTTTAAGAAATCACTTCATACATACACTCAGATAAAAGGTATGGTCAAAACTACCGGAATATGGTGAAATTTACTTTGTGTTTTGCTCTTTAAAAAGCTCGATAATTTTTACCGAAGCGCTTTGGTAATGATTTTGTTAAAATTAACAATGAAATATGGTTCTATAATATATGATAGAATTTGCTTAGTGTGGTAAAATTTGGTAATTTTATCATGATATGTTAGAGCACGATATGAATTTTTTTTATTTGATTAAATTTACTATCCAGTTTTGAATTTTTTACTAAACGTGTGGTAATAAGAACTATAATTTTGAAAACCATAATCTGGTAAATCGTTATTATATGAACGGAAAAATTAAGAAATGAATAGTTTAAATGAGGTATATTTATGTTTTAATACCAAAATTATGTTTTATTCATTTATTTTTTAAAAAAAAGGAATAAAATGAAAAATATATAAACAGAAATGTCATTAGCATACAGAACAGTAATTTTGTCTGAATTTTTTTGTCCGAGCATTATAACAAACGTATGATTTTCTTGATCATTAAGTAAAAGTCTATTAAATTAGGTAAAGGCAAAAGTAGGAAATATAGATATACTTTACTAATCTAGTTAACTTTAAAAGTTAGTATTCTATTACTTTAGTCTTACATTTTTCTTACTGTAAAGCTTGTTCTCTGAAGTCATATAATGTACGTGACCTCGGAAACCCGTATCTTAAGTCAATTTTACCGTGAACTAAAATTAATCAGCGTGAAGCATAATAACTCATTAATCATAAAGCAAAATATCATATTGCAGTCATCTGATATAATTAAATGTTATTAAAATTATTAACCTTAATTGCATTGTAGAACACATCTTTTCTATTCAAAATAAATAAACATTAACTTTGTGCTGCATAATCAATTAAGCTAAAAAAAATAGTGAAAAAAAAGCACAAATAATGTTACATAAGCAGACATACGATCGTTTCGATTTCTCTTTTTTAACGATTGAATTCCGTATTTCGATACTGAAAAATTGTTTCAGTGTGGTACCTAAACAATCATCATTTGTGCTTTTTTTCGCGTTTTTTTTAAACTTTATTTTATTATTTTTTCATTTCTAGATATTATTTTAGGACTTCGATAGTACATCATTAAAGGGTTTTTATATTTGTTTATTTAAATAATGACAAGTAATAGTTTTTGTAACTATCCACAAAAGTATTAGAAATTACTTTTGAGAAATAAAATATTTCCATTACATTTTATGTACGGTTTTCTTTCATGCGACTTAAATACATGTTAATAATAACAGCAGTACTTCATTAATGACTCGTTGATATGTTTTGGATAGAGTCTTAAACCAATGACTTACTGATGAATTGTCGTTGGAATTATTTTACAAATGTTTAAAGAATATAGAAGAATGTGTCCATTTTATGCGTGGCTTACACGTAAGATGGAATTCTGTTTCCGGAAATTCTGATTTTCAAAATTATAGTTCTTATTATCACACTTTTATTAAAAAATACGAAACTCAAAAGCAAATTTAACTAAATAAATGGTTTTTATGGCATGCTCGGGGAGATTTCCGTATCGTAATCTGTGGCAGAATAATCGCCAAGTCTTGGCAACTTCCGGGCACCGGCCAGCGAGAAACAAAAAAGACACCACAGAAAGGGACCAACTGTAAAGGTATAACTCGTAACTACCCTCGGGCAAACATCTACATGTTTTTTTTTTTTTAAAATTGCAAGTTTAAAATCTATTTGGCATTATAGTTGGCGCCGCAGATCAGGATTCGGAAATATCCTCGCATGCTCTAGTCTAGGGTATCAGGATAAAATTATCGAATTTCACCACTATTACCAAATTTTAACACACATTATAAAACCGTATTTTGTTGCTAATTTTATCAAAATCACGACTTAGCGCTTCGGTAAAAATTACCGAGCTTTTTGGGGCGGGTTCCATTAGAGCCAGAAACACGGTAATTTTTACAATATTCTGGTAGTTTTTACCATACTTTTTTCTCAGTGCTATAGTACAAGTTTTTCGATACGTTACACATCGTAACTGCACGAAATAATATCAATTACTTCAAAGTAAAGGGAGCAAAATTATAAATCTTGAATTGTTAATTTATTGTTGGCTATTTTTTACTTACTGTTCTGTAACGCTGCATAATAAATAAGGTTATAAAACATTAACCGTATATTTACTGTTCTCTAACAGTATTGTTAATATACAAGATTACTATATGTCTGTATACAAGTAACTGTTTACAAAGTTACGCAACAGGTATTGTACATTTACTGTTCCAGAACACTGCAAAGTTATAGACCAGTGACTGTTTATTTACTTGTAACAGAACTGTAACTATACAAGGTTATACAACAGTTACTATATATTGACTGTATACAAATGACGGTATACAAGGCTATATAACAGGTACTGTATATTTACTGTTCTAGAGTATTGAAAAGTTATAGACCAGTAACTGTATATTTACAGTTCTGTAAAAATATAACGTAAATATGCAAGGTTATACACCAGTAACTGCATATATACTATACTGTAACACTAATTGTACTATTTTGTAATACTATACAAAGTCATACAACAGTAATCTCCTATTAAATGTTGTATAACCTTGTATATGTTACCGGCAAAATATGAAACGCCGGCATTCTATGAAATGCCTAGGCATTGTATACAATGCCGGGTGTTTTTAGGCAAGGTATGAAATATGAAAGTATTAGATACTTTCCCTAGGCATTGTATATAATACCTAGGCATTCTATAGAATGACATATGCTATTTAGTCAAAGTATGAAAAAAAAAACGCCCTGGTGAGGTTATTATGTAAATGATGTGCATTTCTCTAAAATAAAAATTTTATTCTGAAAAAATAATGAGAGTGCTAGTAAAATTTTTTTATTCAAAATGCGTAAAGAAAAATGAAAGTTGTGCAAAACATGATTTATGCCTTTATTATTAAGGGAAACAAAATTTTCGTATAAAAAATTCACATTTCAGTCACAATTATTTTCAGTTTAGAAACAAATATTGCACAAAATATCCATTTCATCACCTTTACTAGCATGGCCACTTAAGATTTTATACTTTGCCGGTTTCTCATCTGGCATTCTATAGAATGCCTAGGAAATGTGTGAAATATAAATCATTTAATACATTGCCGGCTAGTTTTAGGCATTCTATACAATGCCTAGGCATTCTATGGAATGCCGGATTTCAAACTTTGCCGGTAACATATATAGTTACCAGTTACATATATAGTCAGTTCTGTGATATTATACTTTAATTACTGAGGTCTTTGTTATTATGTATTCATTATTATAACTGAAAGAGGTTTTATGAGACAATAGTCCTGAAGGGTACTTAAGCTATTTTTAGTGACTTCCACATAATCGTCACCACTTTCACAATGACCTACTTCCGATGATGGGCGGGGTCCTGAAAAGATGAGAGGAAGCATCCGGACCTCTGCTGGCGATAAGAGTTGGTAGCAGTCATGCTCATCTGATTATATATCCTTTTGAAGCTAACAGATTGTTCCGGAATTAATTCCGTCGTGGGAGATCCTTCAGATGTTACTTAAGTGAAGATAACTTGACATTATCTCGATGTTTCTTCTTTGGCGTCGAGGGAAGAAAAAAAAACTTTTCTTTTGGAGTGTGATGGAACTATTATCACCGATTTCAATCTTCGGTGACCATTCAGTAGAATCTATTTTCTGTGTTTGGGGATTCTTAAGATGTTTACAGCAAAAGGCACCGAAAATGTCATTTAGAAAATTGATTTTTGTGTTCTAGCATTTCCTCCAATTGATTGTTCGTCTTAAATGGAGCGGCAGTGATTTAAGAATTTGTTGGGAATTTGAAAAAAAAAATATTTCAGTTGGCCTGAGGAATTATAGTAGAATGTGTGTGTATGTGCCATTAATTAAATGTTAGTTTTTTGTTTAATCTTCTTATGATTTTTTTCACGTGTTTGTAATGTAATTTTCGAATGTTTATGGTATGGTAACACTGGTTTATGTTTAAAGGACGCTATATACCACAGGAGAAACTTTTCTTCGCAAACTCTCTTTCACCTCCATAAGTAATTTAAAATGTAAGTGACTTGGAATCGTGAGTTCAGGCAAACGTAGAGTAAGCCATGAAGTTTTAAATAATGAAAAGAAATATTCAAAATATCAAAATTAAAAAACAAATTATGTGAGAAATACTCCCACAGTTGGACTGATCGTTAAGACACGGTTCCCAGCAGATCACCGAAGTCAAGCATCCCTGGCTACGGTCAGTGTGCGGGTGGGTGACCACTTGGATCAGTCTGCGTAGTGACCGAGGGTGTGCGGTATTGGTCCTCGAAAGATGAGAGGAAGCATCTGGACCTCTGTTGGCGATAAGAGTTGGTAGCAGTCATGCTCATCTGAATATATATCCTTTATATATATCTCCTCTGATTATATATCCAAGTCGTCGGGCTACCGAAGCGGGGGTGGCATCCCTCCGCAGAGGATCAAAATTGTGATGGCATGTCTTCGGATCATCCTCCGGGATGTTTCCCAGACCGTCGCCAATGGCCTATTGTGCAGTTCTAGTGCGATGTAAATTAACAACAACAACAGCAGCAATAAACAAATTATGTGAGAAACACTTAGGATTACGGAATAGGGAAGTTCTCTTCCAATAATTCGTTTGCATTTTGATATTTTAAACAAATTATGTGAGAAACACTTAGGATTACGGAATAGGGAAGTTCTCTTCCAATAATTCGTTTGCATTTTGATATTTTAAACAAATTATGTGAGAAATACTTAGGATTACAGAATAGGGAAGTTCTCTTCCAATAATTTGTTTCCATTTTGATGTTTTAAACAAATTATGGGAGAAATACTTAGGATTAAGGAATAGGGAAGTTCTCTTCCAATAATTTGTTTCCATTTTGATGTTTTAAACAAATCATGTGAGAAATACTTAGGATTACGAAATAGGGAAGTTCTCTTCTAACAATTTGTTTACATTTTGATATTTTAAACAAATTATGTGAGAAATAATTAGGATTACGAAATAGGGAAGTTCTCTTCTAATAATTTGTTTCCATTTTGATGTTTTAAACAAATTATGTGAGAAATACTTAGGATTACGAAATAGGGAAGTTCTCTTCTAACAATTCGTTTGCATTTTGATATTTAAAACAAATTATGTGAGAAATAGTTAGGATTACGGAATAGGGAAGTTCTCTTCCAACAATTGTTTGCATTTTGATATTTGAAGCAAATTACGTGAGGAATACTTAGGATTACGAAATAGGGAAGTTCTCTTCGAATAATTTGTTTGCATTTTGATTTTTTTTATAAGCAAATAAAACTTTATGGCTTACTCTAGGTTTCCATGGACAGACTTTTTCTATGCATTAAATTTTAAGCTAGTTACGGAGATGAAACAGAATTTGAGATGAAAAGTTTCAGCCGTGATATAGCGTTCCTCTTAATTTGTAATGTGAGACGCATGCTCTGTGGAAAGGCCTCATTAAAATGTCCACCCAGCTAGGTAACCAATTCTGAAGATGAGAAAGCTTCTAAATCAATCAACAAATTGAATAAAAATTGTATTTGTGTTATTTGAGTGAGAAACCAGGAAAAGTTTTTCCATGTGGAATTCGATGGATAAACAAGTTGGATGACGAAACTTTTTTGTGCATGCAATAATTATAGGCATGTGTTAGTTGAAATTATATTGTCAGCTGTTGTTACACTTTTTTTAATCGTCACTAAAAGCAAATAATTATTGACCGCAGCTCAGAATTACTTCACTAAATAATCCAAATTCAAAATTAAATTTACCTTTGGTTTTATCTATTTTATGTAAGACGAATTTTTACCCTTAATTGCTATTTTATATTATGTTTTAAACTAATGCAGCATTATATGGTTTTAAACTAATGCAACATTATACTTTGTATACATTTATTTTTAGTCATTCTATATTTTATAAAAATGTATAGTTTGAAAAGTTCGGTCATATAAATCTCAACTAAATAGCAGCTGAAAGTAACTTAATTAATTTAAATTACTTTAACTTCATGACTTAATTTAACTAACAGTGCTTGCAAATTATGAATTACTGCAAGTGTGAGATACATTGTGAATGGTGAACTATTCAAACTTAAAACGGTAACCAATTCTCCAAAATGACTTCTGCACTTTTTATATTATTGCAAGAAATGTTATTAATTATGTTATTTCGGGTTTCTTGTCTTTTAAATTTAGATGATATGAAAAACTGTACACACCTATTTTTGATAACAGATTGATTCAGAACAACTATTGTTGAATTTTTTTAATTATTTCTAATTGTTATCACTTTTGGCTAATAGAAATTTTTATTAATTTTATGTAATAAAAGGAGCATAGGAAAGAAATTATTATTTGATGAAAACTTCATTTGTTTTAAAAATAAATAAAGTAATATAGTATGCATATAATAAATAAAATTACATAATATATAAAATAAATAAAACTATATAATATATATAATAAATTAAATAATACATATAATAAAATAATTTTTATCAGTTTTTTGAATAATAATATTTAATGTTATAGTTAGACCTAGATACAGCTGTTATAAACTCATCCCTATTTAATTTTACTCGACGATTAATAGTTTATAAATCCTTCAAAACCTTTGTTTAAACCTTTTCATCGCCATTTTCAGCACCACTAAACGAAAAATAAATATTTTAAATCCAATATTCCATCATACCTTTTTATATTATCACATTATTATTTTAATCTCGGGCTTTAATACGGACTAAACAAACATATTTCATATTGTTTATTCAAAATTTATTACCCATTTTTACGCATGAAGGCCTTAAACACGAGGGTTAAACTCTTCTATACGATAATTCTACATCAATTTGCATATTAAATTCTAGAGCTTTCTCCCCTCTCCTGGAAGGCGTCCCAATTTATCATCGTTAGACGCAACGATTCCATAAATCACAAAAGACCGAAGCTCTTTAAGGAAAAATACACTTCGCTGAAGTTTAATAGTTTTAACATTTGAATAGCAACTGAAATATAGAGCTCTGAACTTAAATATTAGATCAATTTTCAGTCATGTGTTGTGATAGAGACCATTAATTGCAACTAAATGAGTTGTATTTCTTGAAATTTGAATGTCATAATCCGGAGTTGAGTGTGAAAGATTGATGGTGGGATATTTTTGGTTTTCGAAAAAGTGGGGGAGGTTAAAAACGTTATTATAAATAAAACACTTAAGAAGGTGGGAACAAAGCGTGAGTCTTTTGTAAGTTATAAATAAACATCTTTCCGCCAGTAATGATGGAAATTTCTACGAAAATTTTATAAATACTGTATTTTATCGTAAATTTATAGATTAAACTCTACTTTAATGGAAATTACTTGAATGTAAGACCTTTTTTATTAGTCTGAAATTTAAAAAATATATTTGTAGTGTCAAAATGGCTCAAAAAGAATTGGAAAAAATATATATATTTGATATACATCGCTCTATATTAGAATGTGAGAAATTTCGAATCAAATTATGGTGAAAAGTACCGTCACTGTCCATTTTTTCCATAGCATGTCACGGAACAAAAAATCTGTTATATCTTAAATTTTTGCTATAATAGTGACCGTAAAATCAGTGAATCACGCAAATTAAATAAATACGGTGTAATATTTTACGGTAAAATGGGATTTTACGGATGATGCTCTTAAAGTGCCGGAACTTTATACTGTAATTTGTTATGGAATTTTGTTATCAATATTTAGTGCATATCGACAACCACACTTCATAAATAGTTTTAGAAGGAACAGTGTAACTTAAAAATTAAGCTGAATTTTCTATACAGCTATGTTTTATGGCTGCGAAATAATACGTGATTTTTTTGACATTTTTTTGTCATTTTCGAATAATATGATATTTTTAACTGCTGTGAGTTTGCAACAGTCACTTATGATAACTATTAGGTCAAGTTTAACCAGCGCTGTCTACGCTTATTTCGAAAATGGCGCAAAACGTCAATATGGAGAAAAACCATAGTTTTATGAAAATGTAGAGAGTTTGTGGTCTATTTTTTTGATATTTAAAAACTTACTCCAATGTTGCATTACCTGGGCTCATAAAAATTCGCAAAAACGGAGAATAATGCAGTGATTTTGATAATTTTCATAAAGGTGGAAAAATATCGCCCAAATTAACGATTTAAAAAAAAAGTTTAATAACTATTAAAATATTTAAGTTATTCGTTCGTTCTGAAACCCAGATAATTCTTCACGGCAAGATTTTGTTTAAAATCATCGCATTGCTTCAAGTGTAAAGGACTTAAGACTTATGTTTTTTAATTCACTTGGCGGTAAAAACAATGTTAACGTCGGTCAACGAAGAACAGAGTTGACTGTAAAATGTTGTTTTAATTTTAAGTATAGTTCTTATTTCTGTTTCGATATGAGAAATATACTTGCGAATTTAGCACAACTTACAAATTACTTTTATCAAAATGATTTTATCTAAAAACTTTTACTTAATGTGTTATATTTCATTTTCTTAGAACAAAAAATGTCCGTTCTTTATAGTAAAAAAAAAAATTTAAATGAATGATTTTAGACGTATTTTCACAATTGTTAACTAGCCTAATACTAGCCTTAAAAAACTAATTTTCATTTTTAATTAACTATCAATTTACTATCCAAGCAAATATTATTTTAAATCTTATTTTTTTGAAAAAAGAAAAAATACTTAAAATTTTATCGCACCTTAGCTCTTAAAACTTAACCTCTAGGTATACAAATCGTCAACTCGACTTGCAAGTGACACTAGAGTAGCTTTATTTAAGTATACTTTAAACTTCTATACAATTAAGAGTACTAACTGAGTCATAGATATTAAATTGTGTGTAATTGGATATTATCAAGTGAATTGAATGTTAAGTTACTAGAATTGAAATGGAAGTTAATTATCCCTCTAGAGTAACTCCATTTCATTGTTAACAACTAAATTAAGTTAAATAGCTAAAATATGCATATTTTGAATGCGATGCAATTATCTTTTTAATTTTAAAGCCATAATGTTTAAAGTTGATAACTAAAAAAAAATTATTCAAGGAAAAAATATCCGTCTAAATTTTAGCATCAGATTCAATCATGAACTTTACCACCCTTATTAAAAACATGCTATTACTAAATAGATAAAAATTCAAGGAATAAAATGGTATGACCATTGAGGGGAATTAATTATCGACTATGTCAACCTTCATCTATCAAAAGGTACCCCTTGATGGAATCAAGTTAACATGTCTTATATACTAGTGATTTGGTATTTAATATTTGTAGTGGTAGTTTTGCCACACTATTCCCCTTCCAGAATTTTATCTGTCATAGAATTCGATGAATGGATACCACTAGTTGATTTATGCTGTTTTTTTATTTATTTATTTTCATTTACATCAATTTGCTCATTAATTTTTTCCCTTCATTTTTTTGCTTATAGCATTTCGCTCATTATTTTTTTTTCTTCAATTTTATTTTTTGACCGGGAGACTTTATTTACTTTGCCGGATTTTCTTTCTTTGTGCAGTATATTTGAAAGCAAATAAACTGTTTAATGTGGACCATCCATTGATGTTGGCGAGTTCATATTACGTCCGGGTCTCCAATGAGGGGAATTAATTATCGACTATGTCAACCATAACGTGATATTAACTTACCAACATTGATGGATGATAGTAATGTGGCACAACTACCACTACAAATATGAAATACGAATTTGAGGGGATGTCAACCTTCATCTATGAAAAGGTACCTCTTGATGGAAACACATTAACATGTCTTATATACTAGTGATTTAGTATTTAATATTTGTAGTGGTAGTTGTGCCACGCTATCCAATTCGGTTACCTGATGAATGTACATCTAGAAGGTTATTTTATGACAAGGTCATCTGGGAATCGACCAAGGAGATGAACCAAATTCAGATCGTCCGATTCTGTAAATAAGTGCTTCCTCGAACTGAACTGTAAACTGTTAAGCTGTAGAAACTATAAAACTTTGCTGAGAACAGGTCAGTACAGAAGAGAATCCTCGAAAAGACTAGGGCCCACCTCGAGCTGTCGTGCCATTGATAATAGTATGAAGTTTGAGCACCACGCAAAGTTCGTTAAAGTAAAAATTAGATTAAAACATAAATTTTTCATCATATGCAAGATATTTAATAACATTACATTAAAATATTGGTAATAAAATCAAGATTTTTATGTGCTGTACATCCTTAAATCGCTTTTTTCTTCTTTTTTTAAATGCACTTTAACGCAATACTTAATATTTCTATTTAGAAATAATATTACTACATTTTCGTAACAAAAATTAAAATTTTTTTTATGAAGTCTCAAAAAGAATACGCTTTAATATTTTCATCATTTGTAATATCAATATTTTTTAACTATTTTTTTGGGCCTACATTCTTTTTATAGAACTGTTTAATAACACTGGCAAACATTTTTTTTTCCTGTTGCATTAAGATTTGTTGCCAATATATCTTGGATACTTTTGTATGGCTAATTTCAAATCTTAAATTGGTTTCTCTTACCAAGCTGCAGTTTTTATTTCTAAAAAAATGACATCTTTAATCTATTTTTTTTGTCGAAATGTACAAGTTTAAAAATGTTATATATAGCAGGAAGTCACGTGAAAGTTGTGACAAACTTCTAAAGGAGTTAGGGCACATTATTAGGATTAAAACTGCGTAAAAACTCATGCCTGGATGAGTCATCATAAGCAGATAGGGGCGCTTGTCTATTATCAACTGTTTATTTATGAACAGGCCATAATAGGGAAGCGTTCCAAGCCGTGTATGAAGACAAGTCAGAGCAAAGGTTTCTATGCAGTTTGAATCCTGATGATGTGCCCTTAACTTTCCTAGAAGTTTGTCACACCTTTTACGCAACTCTCTGTTGTATATAGCGTTTTTAACTTGTATATTTCAACAAAAAATAGACTAAAAATGTCCTTTTTAAAAATATGCAGCTTTAGCAGCAAAACTAATCTCAGACGTGAAATCCTCACTCCCGTATTAGGCAGTATCAAGTATTTGCATAAATGCAACAAAAAATTATTTCCCCATTTTTACGATCCGTTCAATTTCAAAAAGCGATTGCTAAGTTCTATAGTAACATCTTTACATTTCGCGCGTGCCATCAACGCTGATTTCAATTTTTTATTCTGAAACATCCATGCATAGTCACGGACGTTGTATTCGTTGATCTATTTCAACCATTTATCAGCTTCAGACACATGCGTGATCCGTTCGCAATTACTCTTATCTACTTTTCAGAACTAGCATCACGCACATTTACGAACCCTAGCTAGATGTGCATCAAATAGTATGCCAAGTTGGCGTGCAAAATGTCAAACAACATTATTATTTTAATTTATACGATGAAAAAGATCGATCCTAAGTTTTAAGTTTCATCATTTTCAATTCTGTTCTAAACATTAATTATCGTGGGAGGTTATCCATCATGGAAAAATAACGATGATGACATATTTCACTTAATGTAGATAATGCTGTTTTTTGTCTAAAAGTAAACAAAACTATGTATTACTATTGAGAAATATATTTTCTAGATTTAAGTAACTGTTTCTTATTTATGCATTATTCTCGGTAGGAACTTTTTATTTACTTTTCGCTCTTCGTAGAAAATAAAAAATAATAAATTACGAATTTAAATCTTTTTAAGCATTTTTAAAATCCATCAAATAATGAAAAAACTGTACAGACATGAAATTTGTTCTACAGCATAATAACATAAATAATTTGTCCACATGAAATTTATAATGTTTAATATCAATTTATTGCATCATAATTAAAGCTTTAAATTTCTATTTAAAATTATTCGATTTAAAGTTTACTTTGTACCAAATATAAAGTCAATATTACACCAAATGTGTTTTAACAATTTAAAGCATTAGATTTCTATCTAAAACTATTTGAATTAAAGTTTTCATTGCAACAAATATAAAGTATCAACTTTCTAGTGGACAACATTCTATTCATTTGATTTTAAATTTCACCGAATATCAAGCTTCAAGCTAGTGTTTGATTTGATTTTACAGTGTGGAAAATATAAAGAATCGAATTTCTACTGCAAAAATTCTAATTTAATTTTGTACTGTACCTGATGTAAATAATCAAATTTCTAGTGCACAATATAATTTAAAACATTGTACCGAAAATCAAGCCTTAATTTCTAGTGCACACAGCCCTTTAGATTAACCTCATATTGCATCAACTGTAAAGTATCAAATTTCTAGTGCAAAACATATTGATTTAATTTAACATTGTACCGAAAATCAAGCATTAATTAATAGTGCACACAACATTCTAGTTAAACTTCATATTGCATCAACTGTAAAGTTTCAAATTGCTAGTGCAATACATTTAATTTAACATTGAACCAAAAATCATGCATGAATTTCTAGTGCACAGCATTCTAGTTTAATTTCCCATTGCATCAACTGTAAAGTATCAAATTTCTAGTGCAAAAAAATTTAATTTAGTTTAACATTGTACCGAAAATCAAGCATAAATTTCAAGCGCACAACATTCTAATTTAACTTTATATAAAACATTTAATTTTATATCGCGTAGACACAAGAAAAATAGACGTAGCTTAAAAGTAGGTTTGGCACAAAATGCATGTGGAAAAAAATAGTTACAGCTCGTTGAAATAAACAATTCATGTTTCATAAAATTAAAGGTGTTCAAAAGGCGTGTTAAAAAAAAATAGACCAGCTTTAACTGGCCACTTTAAAAGGGATATAGCTCAAAATGTTTAGCGAAGAAAAATAGAAGTAGCTTAACAATTTGGCATAGCTCAAAATGCGTGTTTAAGGAAAATAGAAGTAGCTTAACAATTTGACATAGCTCAAAATGCGTGTTTAAGGAAAATAGAAGTAGCTTAACAGTTTGACATAGCTCAAAATGCGTGTTTAAGGAAAATAGAAGTAGCTTAACAATTTGACATAGCTCGGAATGCGTGTTAAAGAAAAATGAACATAGCATTTGATTCAATTTTTGAACTTTATTTATGATTATTGTTATTATGATTATTGTTATTTTAAGAGAATCAGTGAATAATAATTATTTGTAATGTTTAAAAAGGCAAGCGAATTTTATATTGATTTGATAACCTTTTGACTTTTAAGTTTGAACTTTTTCAAGACATGATTATTTTTAAGTAGTGGTGGTTTTAAAAAATTGTGGACCTTGTTTCTACAAAATAAATTCGAATTTTGTACGAATTTCAGTTTCCTTACGCAAATTTTGAACGTGTATATTTTTTCTACCATACATTTCAGGCTATGTATCTTTTCTTTTATACGCCTTTTAAACTATGTACAAACTATGAAAAATTCACCTATTTTCAAAACTTATTCACTTATTTTCAAAAGAGCCATTTTTTATAATAATCAGCATAAACCTTTTCTCAGAAATAAATAAGTAAATAAATTGAAAAAAAATTATATTAGGATTTAAGAGAACTAAGAACTCTTTTTAAATTGATTCAGAAATATTTGTTTCATTACGAAAAAAAGCGTATAATTATTTATTGAAATATATAATTATCTTTCCTCATACTGTCGAATTAAAAAAAAGCATTTATTAACAGTTACGAAATATTTTTAAATAACGTTGCGTTTTTCGCTTTTAAAGATAATTAATGATTTTTCAAAAGAAATTCTTAGAAAGTTAATTATACGTTATCCTTTTTCTATTTCTTATATTTTCTTGTGAGAAAAATGAAACCTTGAAAGAGCTTAAGATAATTCCCTCCTTCAAAAATTTTTTTTTCCAAGCTAATACGAGTTCTTAAAAATTACTAAATTTTACTTCATTGTGAAGTACTTTTTCGACAGAATCCCTTCTTTTTCTATCGACTCAATTAAGCCTCCTTATGGAAATATGAGAAACCGAGTTTTTTTTCCTCGTTCCCGAAAAAAGGAATGAGCTATAACAATAGTTCTAAGATTTCAGTCTAATTCGAACATATTAAAAACGAAACTTTTATCACCTAAATTAACTCGTCCTCTATCTCCACCAATTTCATTCACAATAATTAAAAAATGCGTTAGCAATATAAAAATCTACTCTTAGGGAAAATTTAAAAGTTTTCTCTTTTATTCCATTTAAGGGAGAAAAAGTTATGTAATGCCCCTATCCTTTACCCCCTTTTCGGGCATTAATCCCCCCATAGCCCCTCTTTAAAGATCTCATTCCCCGCAAAATGACACCGCTACAACCGTCAGGGATTAAAAATTTCATTAACAAACTTCCTGCCTCATTAAGAAATTCATTATAGAGATTTGCGAGGGCTACGACTGCTCCATCTTCGATGAAATAGTACCTCTGGCGTATTTCTGTTGGCGACGGAGGCTTCTCTATGGCGACTGAATTTTTTCTTGTCTTCGTTTGGAACCCCGTTGGGGATTGAATTTTAATTAAATTGGAAAGGAATACACAGAAACATATTCAATGTTTAAGATTAAGAAGGGTGATTAAAAGTCGGGAATGGGAGGAAGAGCTTAAATTACTAACTCCTCGGAAAAAGGAAGATAATGAATTAGGAAAAAAGTGAAAAGTCGGGTTCGGGAGTGAAATAAAAATATGGAATTTTCTGGGGACGACTTTTCCTGGATGGTACTGATTAGGAGCATTTTAAAAAGTACTAATTCAAGTCCGGGATTTAAGTACATGACAGATGCATTGATGTGATCAAATCAAAGTTGACGCTTTTTAATTGCATTCTCAGTTTATTAGCAGTATTTTTTTTTCTTCCTGCGTAGTTAGATGCATTTATTCTAGCTTTTCAATATTACCTCAACTGCACATAAATCAGTTATTTGAAAAAAAGGAAATGAAATTATTATTCATGACTTAAGTAGAAGTATTTATTTATTTTTTGGATGAATTAAATGCGAAATTTTTTTATCTAGGATATGATTTTCCAAAAAATTGACATTTTCAAATCACGGATTATTAAAACTTAAAAGTGCTTCAAAAATTGTGTTAAGTCCATCTTTTGGCTCAGTAAATGAGTGACATTTTTTACTATTCCTGCAATGAAGTTCTAACGACAGAGCTAAGCTTAAGAAACTTCTCATACTAAAATCATCACGTTATTGCACATAATGATGTGTAGTATTTTTTTAAAAATATTTTCCCGTATAATAGAAATGTCGTACTGCAAAGTAACAGCAGATACTGTTACCTTCCTCAGTTTTGAATTCAAGTGAATGAATCCAACAGGATGGTGGAAATAAACAGGAAAAACTTGACTGAAACTAAAAATTCGCTCTTTATTACCTAAGATGCGGCTGGATTGTGAGATGAAAACCTGGGAACAAACTTTTAAATTATACAACTCGATGAGTTAAATAAATAAACAGTTTCAAAGAACATTATTCCAACGAACATAACACTTTTAATAATACATAGTTTATTAATATGCTGTAAATACTGAAATATTAATGCAAAAATTTTAATAATGTTAGTGTAATTAAGTGGAATGTTAGAGCAGTTTAGTGAAATGTTAGAGCAATTTAGTGAAATGTTATGTAACTTAGTGAAATGTTAGTGTATTTTAGTGAAATGTTAGTGTAATGTAGTGAAATGCTAGAGCAATTTAGTGAAATGTTAGTGTAATTTAATGAAATGTTAGTGTGATTTAGGGAAATGTTAGTGTAACTTAGTGAAATGTTAGAGTAATGTAGTGAAATGTTAGAGTAATGTAGTGAAATGTTAGAGCTATTTAGTAAAATGTCAGTGAAATTTAATAAAATGTTAGTAGAAATAGGTTAAAGAAAAAGTTTCGGACAGACCAGACAAATGAGATTATGGTAATATTTAA
This sequence comes from Parasteatoda tepidariorum, assembly GCF_043381705.1. Classification (NCBI taxonomy): domain Eukaryota; kingdom Metazoa; phylum Arthropoda; class Arachnida; order Araneae; family Theridiidae; genus Parasteatoda; species Parasteatoda tepidariorum. The sequence goes on along the minus strand of NC_092211.1, from coordinate 68,738,334 downwards.
AAATTTTTGATAACAGTAAATGAGTAATTTTTTTATATGCATGGAAAAAGGGAAAAATTATGTACTAAAAGTAAAAGAAACAACTTTCCATCCCAAGCCAATCTTTTGATATTTTTTGTTTGGACAAGATAGTATTTGGTTTCCCTCCCACGAATAATTTAATTTTAAATCATGCTTTGTTCTGTCTCTTAAGTTAATTAAAGATAGTAAAAATTAATAGTTTTGAAAATTAGGACTCCTGTTCATACGTAGTCAAAAGAGTCAAATAATTAACCTGAATTTCAAATAAGGGTGTATTAAATTGCATATAAAATTAAATAAGTTTGTGTTGTTATTGAGATTATGTAATAAAAATTAATGTTAAGAATTAAAAGCTAATTAAATTAGTAAACGAGATGAGTGACTAATGCTTTTCTGCACTAAACAACGCTTTTCTGCACACAAGAATTGTTACCATTAAATAAAGTGTTATCATTTTTTTGCACCAATCGACTTCTCTACTTACAAATATAGCAAGCACTACTGCTAGTTTAAATTCGTAAATAAACAAATAAAATAAAATAAACTGCTTTTAAAATAACGCCGACAGGATGTGTAGTGGTCAGGGAGCTGACCTCACGCAAGAAAGATCCTAGGCTCGAATACCGGCCATGGCATGAATGTTTTTTCACTATCTGTATTATTTGTCCTTACTGTGGAAGCAAAGTTGGCAACGTTTTTCCTTATTTTACTATATTTATATTTTGTTTACCACCCATGAATTTAAACGAATATCGTAAGAAAGCTTAATGTAAATAGTCTATACTATAACAAAAAATAAATATTCTAATGTTTCATATTATCGGTTGCATATTACGATTGCGAATTACCCTCTAATTTCAAGATAATTTACCCGATATTAATTGCACTATAATGACAACTAACTTCCTTTTAAATAATAATTTGCAGTTTTACCTTGTTTTTAAGCTTCCTCCGTTAAAAGAACTGTCTTTTTTTAAGTAATACTTGCACTTAGAAACATCGTTTTCCCCACCGGTTCCTTAGCTGTCATGTATAAAAAACAAAAACAAAAAGTGCATGAATGTCTTTAAACCAAACAACCATGGGATCGATACCGCTAATGTCGTAGAAAGAGGCACACTTTTTCTTCCTTTTTTTCCAGTTTTCTCCTTCAAAAAACAGGAGCATTATATTTTCTTCCAGAAGAGGAGGCACCTCCTATATACAGGAAATTAAGAACTCCTGTTATCGAGCGGTTGAATAATGTTTCCTTTTAAAGGCAGAGGTACAGATTTCTCTCTGGAAAATAAAGGAAACTGGAAGACAAAAAAGTAAACTCTTCAAAAAGTGGAGAGTGAGGGTAAAGCGGCAGTGGCAGAAGTTTAGAACAAGGCTCCGAACAAACCACGAACAACGTTTAAAGAGATGGCGTGATTTATTGTCTTGCAGGCATGGCATTGTGAAGCTCGAGTTGATTCTCTAATCGTGTTTGTTTGGAAAATGCGATTTTAAAGAAGCTTTTTAGTTCGCTTTCAAGTTTTTGAGGGAGGGCTGCGAAATGTAGGTCATGGTACTACCGGCATTCTTTTCGGACTCAGTAAAGATTGGTCATTGTATTTTTTCACCAAACCATTTTTCTTCTTCCAGAAAAAAGAAAAAATATTAAAGCCTGGTGGAAAAGCGTTTGTTTTTGATTCTGTTAATATTGTTTCGTTTTGGCAACGCAAGCGATTTTAGATTGAGTTAAAATAGAACAATGATCTTTGACATCAAATTATTGTAGTTTTTCTCTTTCTTTAGAAATTGGCAATTTTTATACGTTAAGTCCAGATAAATTTCTAAAAAGAGTTTTTGTTTATCAGCATTTTTTGTGTCTTTCATTTAAAAACATTGTTTTTTTTCTTGGACCAACTTCTATTGTCAAATATTTTAGCGACAAAAATATATATTTAGTCTTCATGGGTTTTGTTTTTGGTTCAGAAAAATCAAATTTTCATTATGTATAGATTGAAACATCCATCCTTTCTTAAAAATGTAAATGAAGTTATTGTCCCAAGCAAGCAATCTGTTCTCCATAAAAAAATTTAAAAAAAAGAAAGAAAAGAACATTTGTATTTAGATTAAGCTTCAGTATGAGAAAAACACGTTGCTCGGTCTAAATATTGTTGATTTCATTTGATTTCTTTTATAGAAATACAAATTTCAACAATCTATTTCAAATTAATTAATTGCAATCAATTAACTGCTAATATTATGGTTAAATTTGCATCATTATTTCAAAGTTCGTTCAAACCAGATAATTGGAATACCTGATCACTTGCGTCCTATTTTTGTTCTGTCAGACGGTCAGTTTCACTCGTAAAACTGCATAATTTGGACGTCATCAGGCTTGTAAAAGCCCTACAATAAATCGCGTATTTATAAACTCTTTACCTGGTGCAAGATTTGAGATACGTTGGATGATCTCGTACAAACATTGTAAGTCATCAAAAGAAAATTTTCAAGGAATTGAAAGAAAATTTTTGGTGCAAGAATTGAGGCATGTTACTCTTGTTCAACTATTAAACTTAAAATAGAAAAACTTTCCATCTGATGCATAAAAAAAGGAATTTTAGAAAGCTTCGTTTAAATATTGTATTAACGTAAACATTTTTCAAAGGGTAGCCTCTTCAACTGGTGTGAAAAGTCAGTGTTGTACTCGTATAAGTTGCTATTCCTACGAATTTTTCACTGTCGAAACTCTTCAACTAATGCAAAAATTAGTTGAAGCAAAAGTCTATACTTGTCTTACACTAGTCTATACTAGTATAAGACTAGTATAGTCTAGTATAGTCTATACTAGTCATATGCTAAAGTTGAGGGCAGTCCGAAGATAATTTTCAAGATCGGAATACTTCTTCGGTTGAAGGATTAAGGTATTTAAGATAGTCTTGTGCCAGCATTGAAGGTTATTCTTAGAGATCTTACGCTGGCCAAACTCTTCATCTAGTGCAAGATTTAGTATATCTTTGATAATTTTATACAAGTATTGAAGGCCTTTTCAAAGAAACTTTTTAATGAAGTTTTCTTCCATCTAGTGCTATAATTAAAGGACACTTTAAAATCTTATGCAAGAATTAATGGTGTTCCATATTAGTTTTCCAATGGCCAAACGTTTCTGGTTTAAGAAGTTAGCTATTAAAGAAAGCCTTTCATATGTATGAAGAATTACTCCCTAGGGAATTTTCAATGGCAAAACTCCTCATCTAACGATGCAAGAAGTGAGCATTTAATGTTAGTCATACTTTTAAAAAAAATGTTCCGATTCAATTAAGCTTAATATTAATTTAATATACTTTAAACCTGGAATTTCGAAATCATTTATTTCAAAGCAGTTGCCATTACTTATTCTATGCATGTAGGTTCATTCTTCTTCTCCCCCCTCTTCGATTTTGCCCGAAGCAGGGAATAAAAATACTCCGATATTACCAAATCATGCAAATCTTTTCATTCCATTTTTTGTAGTTTCCCGGAAATCTCCCAGTTTCTCAGCAGCAGGTGCATTTCCCTGTATTTCAATCACATGAAAGACTTGCTGATGATCTTGTGCTACTTTAACAGATTCGAAATGGGAACACTTTTGCATCCTGAATTAAGCCCATCAATATATTATTCAGACGTTATTATTTTTCTGGGCCTTTCATATTTTGGAAATATCTGGTGTTACTGCATTTATCATTCCTAATTTTACCAATCACAATACGTTTTACATTTCACTGTTATTTTTTGGGGCATTTTATGTAACTTGCAAACAAAGACAACGAGATTAATCAGTGAATTTCACTTAGTTCTTTTTACCACGGTTTTATTTTTGGAATTTAGATTTAAATAGATTTAAAGTTTCATATGATTCACTCTAGAAAGCATTGCAGTATTCTCTCATCAGCCCACTGTTAGCCAGGAAGGGGTCAACAGTTTTGAGACCTGTGGTATGATTGTGGTCAGCGTTACGCATATGACGTCGTTACTTCTTTACTTCCTAGATAAGCGAGTACCCTTTATTCTGAATCTGGGAAAGCTTCAAGCCACCACTGACGATCGAACCTCAGTCCTTTTGCAATGACATTTCAATACCTATAACCACTGAGCCAGCGTGATTAATGAAAAACTTAAACCTTGCTAATATATATATACAAAGCTTTAATAAATCAAATTATAATTTAAAGTTATCATTTAAAAGTACTCTATAAGTAACTAAAGTTTTTTTACTTTATTTAAAATTACCATACTTATTAAATTAAGATATCAAAAATTCATTATTTTAAAATTAATTAAATTTCAACTCAGTTTTTTTTTAAATTTAAAATAAGCCTTATTTTAATTAACAATTTAAAATTCCCTTTCGTGCTTTTCTCAAAATACTAACAATTTTATTCAATATAATTGATTTAGCATATCTTAGAAATTAAATAAGCATATTCTTATCACTTTGAAATTCATTAATTTAAAATTATTTAATTAAGTATAAATTTATCTCTTCTATTTATCTCTTCTATTTTAGTAACATATAATCTTTATTTCAACGAATATTTTAAAAACTTGTCTCCAATAATACCAATTGTTTTATTTATTAAAAAAATAGAAATGTCTAGTTCTGTTTACAAATGAAGCCCTTTTCCATTCTATTCTGAATCCTAAATTTCCTTGGATCTGAAGTGTTTAATCACGCTGTAAGATAACTAGCAACTTTAATTTGGAGTGAGCATCATTTTAATTTTGCATTTTTTTTTCTTGCCAAGTCCCAAAACATTTCTCTGTATAACGAGCAGCCTATACCTCAATCGAATATATTAAATTCAGAAAAATTAAACGAATAAAATCGTCGAGTATTAATCCTCTGAAATAGTGTTGATTTCATTTTTCTGTTTATTTGATCTCCCGTTCGCAGAAATCATTAAAATTCCCTCGAGTGTTAACTTCGACAGATCAAATCCCCTCTTCCATCTACAAAACTCTTTCAAAATTAAATTCAAGGAGCGATATTAGACGTATCAACGTTATTAATCTACGTTTTTTTTCTTTCTTTTCTTCGTTTAACATAATTCGTGACTGCATCTAAAAAAGAGATTCGACGATTTTATTCATTTAACGGTGCAAAAATAAAAATACTTACATACAAGAGAACGAAAAAAAAAAGAAAAAGCAAAAACTCATAAAAATCATAGCAGCATCTCCGGAAATTCGAACGTAAATAATCTTTTCCAATAAATGATCTGTAGTAATAATCCTTTTCCCCCCAACACCGTATGCTCCTGATTTAAAACCCTATCTCTGCAAGTTAATTAATTCCAAATTCCTGACGAAGCTGGATTGCGGAGTTATTTGAAAACTTCCCCACCCCCCCGTTTAACTCTTACCCTGTCTCTTTTAGCNCCCCCCCCTCGTTTGAGATCATCGAGCCCTATCATTGGCCAAGGCGAGAGCAACGCTATATCTTCTCTTAATTAACTCCCTGGAGAATATTTTGCAAAGATCACCCCTACCCCCCTTTTTTAAGATAGGGGGTAATACAACTATATATGATTAAAAAAAAGCATACACGCGTAATACTTTTTTTACATTTTAATAAACATTATTTTAATTTTGAGAAATATACGATATTATTTTTATGGTTGTCAACATTTGATGATATTAAACGCAGATTAAAGCTCCGAACATAGTCGTTACGTTACTTTTTCATAAAACGTATATTTTTGTAGAGAAAAAAAAATCAACTATTTCATGGATCTTTTGAAGTCTTGGAAATTGGATTTAGTTTATTACGAAGCAAATTGCTCCGAAAAGATTTAAAACAATTAAATGAGATTGAGAAATTTCATAATTATTTGATAAACTTCTNTACTTTTTTCATAAAACGTATATTTTTGTAGAGAAAAAAAAAAATCAACTATTTCATGGATCTTTTGAAGTCTTGGAAATTGGATTTAGTTTATTACGAAGCAAATTGCTCCGAAAAGATTTAAAACAATTTTAATTAAATGCAAATGCAATTTTTTTTTATGGAGTTGTGGCTGTTTAAATTATAAATGAGATTGAGAAATTTCATAATTATTTGATAAACTTCTAAAACAACAATGTTTTTTCTCACATTTAATGCGTATGAATTGATCGTTAAAACATTTTAATTAAATGTGTGAAAAAATAATGATTTGGAACTAATTAAATCAGGCAATATTCAAAGTTTTACAATTATTTAACGAGATTAAGTAATGAAGGCTTAATTTCCTTCCATGCTTTGTTTTTTGAATATAAAAATGAGTATTTAATTTCGTAAAATGAAATGGTATGAACTTCACAATTTTTTAACAAAATTAGTCGACATGAGAAGTTTTTTTACTGAAATCACTTGGAATTCACTACATTTTTGCAGTAATTTCATCAGCTTAAGATCGTAATCTCTTTTAACTTAAAAATTTCCTTTATAAATAGATAACTATATTGATTTTTTTCTTTTAAATAGGAGAAAATTATCCGTAAAATATTTTTTAATTTACACATTTAGTTATTATATTGTTGGAAAATTATTAATGCACTGGAAATCATTTTATTTTTCGCAACATTTTATGGAAATTAATTTGTATTCGCTGTTTTGATAATTTCAAACAGAATTCGGCAAAACATCTTTTCAAATTGAGTGGGGGAAAAAAAAGACTTTTATATGGAACAAATTTTAACATATCATCTTCTATTTTTAATTATTATTTTAAGAAGATTTCAATCACCGATAAAAAAAAACAAATAAAATTTAAGTAAAACTTTGTCTTAATTTATTGGAATTAAGCACTCACTGATGTTATTGGTAACCAATCGCGATGATGTAGTACTGCTGAATTTAGTGTTTTATATAATATTTTGTGCAACTTGAAATCGAAAGTTTTATTCCTTTTGGAGCAATTAAAAGTTCAAATTTGCGCATTAACAATATTTTGTGAAACCTGAGGTAGCAATTTTCGTCTGTTTTGATGCAATTTGCATAAATGCAATTTGCAAGTTAACAAATTTTCATGATCTGGAGTAGCGAGTTTCATTAGTTTCGGCGTAATTCAGGGAAACAAATTTGTACTACCTGACGTAGCGAGTTTCACCAGTTAGACAAGTTATTCAATGTGTTATTCAGAATAACACATTTGCATTACCTGGAGAAGCAAGGTTGGGGCGTAATTCAGAATAACAAATTTGTACTACCAGGAATAGCGAATTTCATCATATTGTGCCCAATTCAGTGTAACAAATTTGTACTACCCTAAGTAGAGAGCTACATCAGTTTGAGCTCAGTTCAGAGTAACATGGAGTTGAGAGTTTCTTCGATTTGGACGTAATTCTTCAGAATAACAAATTTGTACTACCTGGAATAGCGAACTTCATCATATTGTGCCCAATTCAGAGTAACAGGTTTGTACTACCCGAAGTAGAGAGCTTTATCAGTTTGAGCTTAGTTCAGAGTAACATGGAGTTGAGAGTTTCTTCGATTTGGACATAATTCTTCAGAATAACAAATTTGTACTACCTGGAATAGCGAACTTTATCATATTGTGCCCAATTCAGAGTAACAGGTTTGTACTACCCGAAGTAGAGAGCTTTATCAGTTTGAGCTCAGTTCAGAGTAACATGGAATTGAGAGTTTCTTCGATTTGGACGTAATTCAGAGAAACAAATTTGCACTTTTGTACTACCTGGAATAGTGAGTTTCGTCAGTTAAGAGTAATGAATTTATAAATTCCTGAGTATCGAGTTTTATCGGTTTTGAGACAATTTGGAGTAAAAAATTAGCGTATTTGAAACAGAGTGGAACAAAAGTTTTATGAGTTTGTAGGCATGTGGGAAAAAATATTATTATTATTTGATGGAAATCGTATTCATTTATAAAATTTATTTTAATGTAACATAAACAAATTTATATATGATTCATTCTAAACTCTTGCCGATTCTCTCCTTTTTCAAACAATAAATAAATAAAAAAAAGAGTTTCTCATGAAATTTCACAGGGAAAAAATTTCTCGCAAATATGGGAAATGATTTTAAATAAACGTTTATTTTAGACCAAGTATGAACGCTCCAAAAACATCGTAGCAGAATTGAATTTAACATGGAGCATTTTTGTGAGAGAAAAATTCTCTTTCTTAGAGGCTCTAATTAAAAACTCTGTTTTGACAATTTAAGCAGAAAGTTTCGTAGCCCGTATCAAGTGGAAATGAAGACTTATGATGGCATATAAAAACGAGTTTTTTCTCCCTTTAAAATAACACTTTTTTTTTCATTTTTATTTCTAAAGTCAAATTTCCAATTTTTAGAGGTTTTTTATGTATGGCCGGAAACATAAAAAAAATATGTTTTATTAGGACCACAAATCTATCAAGAGAAAAACTTCAACATGTGCTTCGAAAGATGGTATCTGTGTCTCTCAGAATAAACATTCACATGTGCGAGAAAAACAGTGGCTAAAGAATGCGATAGATTTTATCTATCTTCCTCTTGGTTTGTGGATTTATAAATTCCAAAGATTTTTTCAGTTTTGGTTCTACACGTAAGATATCTATCATTTTTCACTACGTTTGGTTCCTTTCAAATAGCGGAGTGTGCTGTTTGTTTTTCTTTTGCATGTGGCTTACATATTTGTTTCTACTCTTGTGCTTTAGCACCTGAGCGATTTCCTTATTTAGGGTTTAGCGGTTATAGAATAGAAAAGTTTGAGCAACTGTTTCGAAAAAGGGTGTTCAATTTTGTTGTAGTGATAAAACCTTTCGATTTTTTGTTTTTGCTGTCATATTTTTCCGCTTTATATTCTTTTGAGTTAATACTTATACAATATATTTTGAATTAATAAGTAGCGTTTTTAAAAAGTGTTTAAAGGTGCTTATTTTCGATTTTTGTACTTTTTAAAGACCCTAAAGGTGCTTTTTCATTGGGTGTTTTTAAAAAGTGCTTAATTTTCCCTTTTTCAAAATGAGATTTATTCTTCACTGTGTTGATTTTTGCTTCGAATTATGCAAAAAGACGCAGTTCTCATTGTTCTATTCAACGTTTTCACAATTAATTCATTCCCAATCTATTTCGGCGTATTGTCAGTCCGTATCGTATGAAAACGCCATTCATTGTGCACGATTCAAAAGTTCATGATTTTTGACAACTGTCAAAAACAATGGCAAAAGTTTTTTTTTTCTTTTGACATGACGGTTAAAACAAGATAAAACCGTTAATTGTCAAAAACTTTCCAACAATGCCTAATTACGATATTTTTTTAAAGTGCTTAAAAATATTTTTTGATTGCTTGAAAAGTGCTTAAAAGGTGCTTATTTTTTGTTGAATAATTTGGCTATGCACCCTGTTATAGTGTTTAGCTAACGCGTGTGTTATGCATGGAGCTCTGTCATCACCCCTTTATTATATATTTTTAGTGCCTGGTAAATATTTCTGGTAAAAAAAATCCCCATAATTCTGGATAATAAAACCAAAATATCTAATATTTAAACCACTCATTTCTTAATTTTAAAGTTTATATTGTAACTGTTTACCGAAAATTCTGGTTTTCAAAATTATATTTTTCATTACTACATTTTTATTAAAAAATACAAAACTAAAAAGTGAATTTAACCGAATAACTGGTTTTTATATATTTCTCTATGGTATCACGATAAAATTAACGAATTTCACTTCATTTCCCAAATTTTATCACACATTGTAACCATATTTTATTGTTAATTTTACCCAAATCATTACCTAAGTGCCTCGGTAAAAATTACCGAGCTTTTTGAGGTTAATGAAAAGATAGAAATGCGGTAAATTTTACCATACTGGTAGTTTTACCGTACTTTTTTTCTTAGTGCACATTTTAGAGTTTCAAATTAATATTTAAGCGAGAGAAAAGAGGGAAATCTTTTTATCAAAAATTAACTAGTGACTTGTGAGAAAGGCATAAAATTTCATTATTTGAATAAATGCAAAAATTTGTATATCTTTTAATTCAGAATTTCTTAAAAAATAATAAATATATTATTATGTGAAATTATGTTTAGATAAACCTAAATGTGTGATTGTATTTCTGTTAAATTATCTTCCATATTTGTCTTCCGTATACATGTACTTAGTCATTTGTCTTTTGTATACATGTATACAAAAATATCTGACATACATGTTTTTAAAAAGTATACACTATATTATATGCTAATTTAATAATTTAATTTATTATTAGTATTTTGAAAATCAATTGGCACACTATCGAACAAAGTCTTCATAGGTATTTATCGTTAAAATATATCACGAATTTCTGTCAGAAGTATTTCCGTATTTCTTCATAAATATCTTCTTTATATTTGCGTTTAAAATTAACTTAACGTGCCTGTTTTTAAATGATTTACATATTTGTTTTTAATAATATCTTATGTTTTTGCATTTTATATCAGTGTTTTAAAATTTAATATATTTTTTAGTGATAATTAAACAAATTGCTATAACTTCGTAAACGAATGTGACCACAATGGAACAAAGTCATCTAAAAGATATTATTTTATTTTCTAGGCGCTGAATGAAATGGTTCTTTGATTTGTGATTTGAAGTGAAAAGTGTGGTTGGATGAAACGAAATGGATTTAAGGTGAAACTATAAGTATCGATTGTTAAATGAACCATGCAGCACCTTTTAGAAAGATTACGATACGAGAATTTTAAGTGCTTCTTTCTGTTGCTGATATTTTCGTATTCTCTGCAATGCGGATCGGCTCTCGACCTCAGTAAGTACTATTTTAAAAGGATTTTTATCTCTCAGTGAATTTTTACGCAACTTATTTTATCTGGAACTACAATAATATTTGGAGGAATGCATTGCTTATGGAAAGTTAAAAATAGGCAACTATTCTTTCATCCAGTCTGAGAAATTTCACTCCTTTTTACTAAATCTTTAAAAATCACCACCATCTGGCATTTTAAGTTTACAGGGTGTTCAAATATATTATAAATTTCAAAAATGCATATTCCTATAACGGTAAAGTTTTCAATATTAATAACAACAGTACTTCTTGATTCCTAGATTTAGTGTAAAAATTTTTAAACAGATGGCGCAGCCAAATGTTAATATCAGAAAAAAAAACACTTGAAATTACAGGTTTGAGAACTTCGAAATTTTTTATAAATGAAAACTAATTTATAACATTTTCGAAATGACCACGATTAGCTGAAAAAGGAATTAATTTATAAGCAAAAGAATATAGCATCTCGAACCCACTTTCATTAACACTTATGTTATATGAAAACAGAGGTTTCACAGTGGACTGATTGCAGGACACGGTTCCCAGTGGTCAAGCCTCACTGGCAGTGAACAGTCTGCAGGCGGGTGGCATCGGTCCTCGTTATTCTATTGTAAAGTGCTCGACTTCGCGAACAGGTCATCAGGCTACCAAATCTGGAATCCATTTCTACAACAGAGAATCAAATGTGTGAGGTAATGTCTTCGGATCAGCCCAACAACTCCTGGAAGAAAAAAGGCCTCTGCACCTAGCCTCATTTAGTTATCTGTCGTAACAAATATAAACTGCGCGGTGGGTGAAAAATAAGAAAGATGTCACTATGTTCGTGCTACTAAGCTGCGCAGTGGTGGTAATTACGAACGATGTCATTACGTTTTGGACTACTAAAGGATCAAATTTCTTGTTTATGGTAACCCGTGTAAGGCCTTCTTTTTTCTAGGAGGTATTGATCATCCAAAAATGTTTATCAGACCATCGCCAATAGCCAATTGTGTAGCTCTAGTATGATGTAAATAAAAGACTACTGGAAATGCTACATAAAAATAGCCATAACTATGCATCAAAACGAAACAGATATGATGGAACGAATTAATTGCGCCATCTATGGGAAAATTTTTGTAATAAAAACTAGGAATTTTGGTAGAAAAAACTTATGGTCTCTCACATGAATTTTTTATAAAACTTGTTATTTTTAACAGTTTCAAGGTTATAAAATTCTAGAAACCGTCAATATAATGTAGAAGAATAGTGTATCAGCTAAAAATTAGTGACAAAACACATTAACTGATGAACCCCAGAAAATCAATTTTAGAATTCATAGAAAAACTGGGAAGTTGTGAATGAAATTTCTTTGATATTTAGAACCATCTTATTTGCCGAAGTGGCGTAATTAATGTTCCTTAAATGCAGCTTACTACCATTCGTTTCTAAATCCATACATCAGAATGTTTTTCAAAATAGATTACTTAACATCATTATTTATGAAATATTATACCTAATTTCGAAAGTCTTTTAATTCTGCGTTTTAAATAAGATAAATTTAGATTCGAATGGATTTTGAGGTTCAAATTTTTACAAAGAAGTTTTAAATGGAATAAAATTGCTATGTCGTTCAAAAACTTATATATTTAAAACAAAATAGAAATATTTGTAGTTAAACTTACAATACAAAAATGGGAAATTGAAATTGTTTTATCATTACTTTTTAAACCTTTCAGAATTGAAACAAATGACTGATTTAGAAGTCACATTTGGACCAAGAAAGATTTATTATAATACGCAGACAAATACGTTTTAAACTTATAGAATGAATTTCAAGCTGTACAAAATGCTTATTTCTAAAACAAAATGTGCTTCCTTCTAAAATAGCAATATGGCTGCTTGAAATCAAAGCAGTTATATAATAATTAAATAGTAATACAAAAGCGATGTTAATAAGTTATATTCACATCCAAATAAGTTAATAATACAAAAGAATGTAAAAGCTATAGAATTAATACTTGCGAACATTTCACGTTGTCCAAAAAGTTTTATTTCTAAAGCGAAATATTAGCATATATAATGACATTCCGAGTAAGTGCAATCAAAATAATTGTATCTAATCTTCCAATTTTACGCTGTTAATAAGTCATTTTTACACCCGAATAAATTTTTATAATGCACGGGCATCAGGAATAATCGATTGTTCTACATAAAAGCATACAGCGCTTATCCCTACTTCAGTTAATTTAATTCAGGAAAAGCTTCAAAGTTGAGCTTTAGTGACAAGAAGGCGTCTAACATTTCCTAAATCAATCCAGAAAAAAAGCGGAAGCGACACGATTTTTTTATTTATTTTATTTTTGGCTGACAGACTCTACTTCATTCGTGCTGTCCTTCAACAAAGGATTTCACTATGAAGCCAGTCATCTTGTTCACAACTTGAAGGAAAATCTTGTCGTTTGACATCCGCGTCTGTTTATGATCTGACGCTTTAGCCTCATCTTCTTTCTTTAGAAAAGTTTCATCGCCAAGCGTCACTTGTCTTTAAAACTGATCTAGAATATATTACAATAAATAAAAGATTTAACATGTCACTGAAGCGAAAATAAGTAATGCTTTCTTAACATGGTTTAGTGAAAAGTTTGCTGTAAGTAGAATTGATTGAACTATGTTGTATTTTAATTGAAAAATTACGAAAATATTGTCGTAAGAAATCTAAGCCGCCTTAACAATGCAGCATGGATTGACTAGAAATATTCTATTTGTAAGTAGTCTATTTACATTCCAGATAGATTAAATAAAAAGGAAAAAAAGTATTTTTTTTCTTCAAATTTCGTTCTAGTTATTTTATTTAAAGTTTTTTTTAAAATTGCTTTCCTATTTCATTTCAGGTACTTAAATGCCTTTTTTAGTTATTTTTTTTTTAGTTATTATTTAGTAATTTAAAGAAGTTATTTTTTCGTAGTGGAGTAATTTTTAGTGCTTTATAAGTATGTAGAAAAAATGTATCTATCGAACTAAAAATAAAAATATATCAAACCAAAATGGAAAAACATTATAATAAAAATATAATAAAAAATTAATACTTAAAGAAGATTTATGATCTGCTTAGTTCAAACCTTTCTGTAAAGGGGAAACTTCTAAAAATGCTTCCTTATAGTTAAGATTCATAGAATGTATAAATTACAATTCGAAAAACGCAAATTAACAAGTTCTAAAGATAGGCAATTTCGATACTATAAGGGAGTACTATCACCGATACCAAGATAATAGCAATAAACTATTGTAATGTTTATTTTAGTTTTTTTTTTACCTTTTGTTTTGTTCTTCGTTAAATCTGCTGCAATTAAAAGCAAAATTTTACACCTGTAATAACCAACATTTATTTCTGTATCATCGCCCATATTTCAGAAGTGTGTACTTTTATTTAAAAAATAGAGTAACAAAAACTTTAAACAAATAAATAAAAGAAGCATTATTGAACGCAATTTTCTTTAGAAAATAAAACCCCTATTTAAATTCATAAAACACCGACAAAAGAATTCGAATTGAAAAACCTATTTTTTTTTTAATTCTTTCACTTCTTTTCATTACAAAGCAATGTAATTTCATCTGATAAATAGATTCAGACATCAGGAATCAGCTAATTCCCAAAATCCCACTTAAAAAAACGATCCTCTAAAAATACCATCTCGTCTTTATTTGAAATTCCAATTAAAGATTCTTACATCTCTTACCTTTTTTTAAGAAAAAAAATAACGGAATTAACTTTTTCCACGAAGAAAACTCAATCGGAATGATATGTGATGCTTTAATTGAACATCCTATCCGAACATTCATTACATCCAAATGCACTTCCTAGGAATAATCCTTCCCTTACCAGTTTGACAATCAGATGAAAAGAGCGGAGAAGAGCATCCCTCAATTCTTCGCTCTACTCTGTGCTTGATTCCAATGCAACTTGGCATCCATTAGTGAAGTTAATGCACATACTCTTTCACGGGGCTGAACATATTCGACTCCCCTCTCTGCCCCCCACACAGGGAACACGAGTTCGCCCGCCGGGGTTAATTATACAGTTTCCATTACGGCACAGAATTGAACTGAAGGGGTTTGCGCGAAGATTGTTGGTGACAATTTCCACTTCACGGAAAAGAGGGTTGTTGTCCGTCAAAGTTCTGTCATGTTGTAGATTTGCATAAGTTTGGACTTTCAGAAATTAAGAGCCATGCATTTATGACATTTCTGACCATTTTATAACATTGGAAATGAATATTTCTTGCTCGATAATATTGTGAGCATTTGCTATCTTATTAATGCAATTACCAAAGCTATTAGCGTAATTTGCGGTGGGTTTAATCAACTACTAGTTCAGTTTTATTTTGGTTGTTAGCTTCTGTTAAACGAATTATTATGGAATCTAAGTTCTTGGACAATTTAAGAGAGTTGGATTTAAAATAAATGCAAATCTTCAGATTATAATTATGATGTATTAATTATAGAGTTTCCAATATGGCTCAAAATTGAACTGATGGCATTTGTGCGAAGATTGTTGGTGTGGCAATTTCCACTTCACGGAAAAGAGGGTTGTTGTCCGTGAAAGTTGTGTCATATTGTAGATTTGCATAAGTTTGGACTTTCAGAAATTAAGAGCCATGCATTTATGACATTTCTAGCTATTTTAGAATATTGGAAATGAATATTTCTTGCTCGATACTATGGTGAGCATTTGCTATCTTATTAATGCAATTATCAAAGCTATTGGCGTAATTTGCGGTGGGTTTAATCAACTACTAGTTCAGTTTTATATTGGTTGTTAGCTTTTCTTAAACGAATTATTATATTAAGCATTTATGACATTTCTGGCTATTTTATCTTCGGTAATATTCGAAATGAATATTTTTTACTCTATAATATCGTGAGCATTTGCTATTTTATTAATGCCATTACCATATCTATTAGTGTAGTTGGGGAGATTTAATCATGTAATTCAATTTTATGCTTGCTGTTAATTTATGTTTAGCTCAAATTATTATAGAGATTCTGAATTTTACAAAATTAATCGAAATTTAGATTGATAATAACTGCAATTAAGATACAATATCACATTTTCCCCTAAAATTATTATTCTAATTAAAACTCGATTATATAAATTAATGTAAGGAATTTTCCATCTGTATTTTAAAAGATTAGTGAAGATTTGTTTTAACGTGAATAACAAATAAAAATATTATAGCAAAATGCTATTAAATACAAAATGCAGAGAACTTGTTTATAATATTTATCTATCCTTTAACTACAAAACGAAAAACATTGAAAAAACTTCATGTATTTTATTACAAAAGTTGTCGTAACTAAGCAATAAATATGAAATTCAGATTTTTTGTTGGCTTAAATTCACAAAATGAAAAGCAACGTAGAAAATAAAATGCAAATAACCAGGATATGTACTTCTACTTCTGTGCTTACTACACTGCTTTTTGTTCTTTTAATCAATTAACTTTTACGAACGAAACAGGGGCAACGTAATAAATTAAAAATAAACGCAGTTTGGAGTATTTTTTAGGCCTATTACACTGTTTATCGTTCCTTTAATCAATTAAGTTTTACAAACGATACAGAAACCACATAATGGGGAAAAATGTACGTAGTTAGGAATATTTCTATTTAGGTTTATTACGTTACCTTCAATTTATTTTATTAAATCGTTATTCCACCTAAACTAAACTCTATCAATTGATGTATAAAAATGATGCAATTCGATTTTTCAAATAATTTTTGAAAATCTATCTTAACATGAATTACAACTAACCGTTTAACAGCACAGTAATTAAACGACAAATATAAACGTTAAAAATTTAAGTATTGCGTTCTACAGTAAAATGCAACAAATAATCTCGAATAAAAACTATGGCTAACAACGTTAAAGAGTACAAAATATATTTTTGTGCTCTCTAACGTTGTTAGCCTTAGTTTGTATTTTAGCACATAGGTCGCTCACTTGTGTATTTAATCTCGAATAACTTAGCTTTTCTATCCAAAAATTTTGCTAAAACACACTTAAAAGACATTAATTCTATCAATAGCATTAACGAAATAGATAAGCAACGTAATAAACACAAATAAGCATGCTTAGAATATATGCTTTTATTTCTATACTTATTGCATTGCTTTCAGTTTTGTCGATGATATTAAAACTTAAAAACTACCTCAAATTTTATTTTTCTACAATTTTTATTCAAGTTAATTTTAACTACTATATCATTTAATGCAAGAAAATTTACAGCAATCTCTTTCTTGATTTTATGGCGATTTATGTTAAAATGTTCTTCAAAATAATCACAATATCTTCAGATAATAAATCTCAAGACTTGAGATATTAATTTTTTTAAATCCTGTCGTGTTGCTCCTTATTAAAAAATATTGCTCTAAATTATGCAAAAACTCGAAATTTATTCAAGAATTTCCCATTTTTATCCAAGCCCTCCTAGGACAAAATGAGTTAAGAAAAATTAAGTAAGTTTCTCCATACGTCACGTGACCTGCATTTTTTACCCTCACTCCCTGAAGGAAAACCCTGATTTCCATATTTTGCGTTCAATATTTCTTGAAGTATGTAAAAAAAAAGTTTAATAACTGAGAAGTCTAGTGTAACGGCTGAAGGGAAAAATTTTTTACACTTAAATTTTATATTTCATTTTTCCTTTTTTCTGCGAGAAGATGTCATTCAAGATATAAAATATGGCGATAAACTTAGTTAATCTGGTGCAAACTGAAAATTAATCACAATTAAAGGAATAATTTCAGGCAATTTTTAATTCATCCATTTTAAGAAAAGAAATTTTGTGTTTTCGAGTTGAAAAAAATACAAAATTTACACTTCAGTTTTATATTTTAAAACTTCATACTAATGATAGTAAAACTAATTGAACATATGGTATTGAACTTAGTTAATCCAATAAAAACTATAAATTAATTAATATTTTTAAAAAATTAAATCAATTTCAGTTTAAGCGAGTTAAAAAAAACTTGGGGGTCTTTAATTTTTAAGAAATGTACAAAATTTGCAGTTTAGTTTTAAATTTTAATATTTTATTTTAATGCTTGAGAAATTAATTGAGCTAAAATATGTTGATAAATTTAGTTAATCAGATGCAAATTAAATCATAATATTAAGATTATAAATAAAGTTTAGTTAATTTTAAGGAAATATATTTTGCTTTCTTTCTTATAAAAGATATGCAAAACTTATTATTCAATAACATATTTGAAAATTTTATTTCCTAGTCGGTAAATTTAATTTAAGTATGGTATGCCGATAAACTTAATTCATTTCATGCAAATTTAAAATTCATAAATATTTTAAAACAATTTCTGTCAATTTTAGTTTGAACGATTTTTTGAAAGGTCTTAATTTCAAAAGGCATTAACTAACTTCTGAACTTTACTCAATTGTTTCCCTTTTCAAAGTTTTTTTTATGCCAGTGAAATTAATTAAAAAATTATATCTTTCTAATAAATTTTTTAAAGATTTAAACTAAAAATTAATTTCAAAAAATAAATTTGAGTAATTAAAATTTTTACAGTTGAATAATTTTAAGAAAAGAAGTTTCTGGATCTTTTCTATTGAAAGACATGTGAACTTCAGTACTGTGTTTTTCTTAACGGTCCGGCAATATTTCGACTTTACTTCCAATAAGGCATAGTTATAATAAATAATTATAATAATTAATAATATTGATTAATTAAGGATTAATTCTAATGATTGGTTATAATAGTTAATTATATTGATTAATTATAAAGATTAGTTATAATATTTAATTATATTTATTAATCACTGATCAACTGTAATAATAAGTTATAATAGTTAAATATGTTGATTAATTGTATTAATTAGTTATATTAGTTAAATTAATTATAAAGATTAATTATAAAAATTAGTAGAAGTTTGAAAAAGAAGTATTTTGAAAAATATTTTTTTTTTCATTCATATTCAAAATTGTATCGATAATTGGTTTTGAAAATTAGTGAAATTTCAAAAATGAATAACTATTTCTCCTATATCTTAACTGCAAATAAGTGCAAATTTAAAAAATTCTTATTTGGAAGTGAGCCGTGTTTGGAAAACAGAAAAAAACACCGATGTTTCATGCTGTATTTCTTAACCATAAGTTATTAAAAAGCTGATCATAATATTTTTCACATATTTCAACCTAAATTATTACAAAACAATGAAAAAAAAAACACGAAAGAATTTTTAATGAAAATTTTGAGTCAAAGGATTGAGGATTATACAGTACTGTCAATTCTAAATTAATCGTCAACTCATTTTATTCAGACGAGTTCGAATTATTTAGTCAACCGTTAAAATAAAAAACATTCTAAATTAATCGTCAACTCGTTTTATTCCAGCAAGTTCGAATTACATAGTCAACCGTCAAAATTAAAATCATTCTAAATTAATCGTCAACTCGTTTTATTCGGGCAAGTTCGGATTACATAGCCAACCGTTAAAATGAAAAACGTTCTAAACTAATCGTCAATTTTTTTAGTCTCATTTCATTCGAACGAGTTGCACCATTTCCAAATAATTTTTCAACATGCCCCGTTTTCAGTAAAGACAGAGAGTGGTATGATTAATGCAGCAGACAAAGATATAATTCGCTTTGGTACATCTGCTTAATATCATAGGAAACAAATATCCTAGATGGAAAGATATTAAGGAAATATCATTTATAAACTGTGATTCAACCCCTGTATATTGTGGGAAGGAGGAATTTATCCACATGGAACCAGCTGATCCGCCCACTTCGCCCAGCAGATAAACAGCTAAACCCTAGTGTTCTCTAATGTTTCAATCCCCACCCCCCATTCCCCTGAAACAAGAATATGGTGGCACGAAAATTGTACACGTGTCTTTTATCAGAAAATATTTCATTTTTGCGTCGCAACACAATGAAAATCTCATAAAAATTATTTTTGGAGAGAGTTTTTCGAGGCTCTTCACCATTTTTCTTTTATTCTTTCATTACTTTACTTACGGTATTAAATTTGTTTTGTATCTCAAAGAAATATCATCAAATATACGACATTAATGGTTCTATACAGATCGAATAGGGATTCTACATTCATATTAATTTACAAGGCTAACCCTTTGGCGCAGAATTTTTAATGAAACATATTTTTCATTCTTTTTGTTCAAAATAAGTGAAAAACATTGTGTTAAGTATTTTAAAAACTTATGGTAATGAAATACAGCATGAAACACAGGTGTCCTTTTCTTCATGAAATGTGAAATCTTCCGAACCAGACTCCCTTCCAAATTATATTTTTTTAAATTTGCACTTATTCGCTGTTAATTAGATCTAAGAGAAACGGTTATTCATCATTGAAATTTCTTTTATACAATTAATTTATAATATTTAATTTATAAACAATTTGATCATAAATTTCTTTATTTTAAAATTTAGCATTTTAAAAATTTATGGTTATGAAATACAGCATGAAACACAGGTGTCCTTTTCTTCATGAAATGTGAAATCTTCCGAACCAGACTCCCTTCCAAATAATACTTTTTTAGATTTGCACTTATTTGCTGTTAATTAGATCTAAGACAAACAGTTATTCATTATTGAAATTTCTTTTATACAATTAATTTATGAACAATTTGACAATAAATGTCTATATTTTAAAATTTAGCATTTTAAAAACTTATGGTTATGAAATACAGCATGAAACACAGGTGTACTTTTCTTCATGAAATGTGAAATCTTCCGAACCAGACTCCCTTCCAAATAATACTTTTTTAGATTTGCACTTATTTGCTGTTAATTAGATCTAAGGCAAACAGTTATTCATCATTGAAATTTCTTTTATACAATAATTTATAATATATAATTAATAAACAATTTGACTATAAATTTCTTTATTTTAAAATCTTATTACAATGTCTCACATAAGTCATGTTTATCCATCTTTATTTGTAATAGGATAATTGAGCAGATTAGCATTGTCATCAAGAAATTATTATAATTATTTTATAAATAACAATACGTTGATTCATAAAACGTATAGAAAATAACACTTTAATTTCGGAAACAATAATATGTTACGATACTCAGCAAAAAAAAAAAANGAAGTAAAGCAAATAGTATAACTGTAAACAAAAGAAAACCCCTAACAAATATCTTGACCGTAAATTTATTTATTTCATAACTTCATTATATACCTTTCCCATAAATATCTTTCTATCCGACTTAAATCTTATTTATTTGTGATGGGTCAAATTAAAAGAGCCAACAAATGCCAAAATGTGCATTATAAATGCGCCAAAAGATCTTCTGGCAATATTTGGCCTGTTCTTTTTTCACCTGTAATGACTTAAGTGTATGGTTTTGCTATTAGCAAAAGCCTAGTGGTCTTTATCGTAAAAAAAAGTGTCTTTATGAGTAGCTGAATAGAGGATGGACATGGCAGAAAGTGACTTCACAAAAACCTTCCTAAAAGCTTTTGCCAATTAACGTCGCCAGTAAGTTAACAAGTCCATCCATCACTTTATGTTGTTGATTGAAGACTATATTCTCTCCGCGCCAAACTTGTGTTTTCGCATCCTAATAACGAACTCTTGAAGCACAAATTTAACAACGAAGGAGCGGATATTTGAAAGGACTTATAACGAAATGTGTTTATGTATTTTTCTCCTCATTATTTTATAATACTTACTCAGCGATTGCGTTAAATGAATATACCTTTGTTACCATAACGAAAATGTACTTCGTATGCTTAATTGGTGATAACGATTTAAAAAAAAATAAAGAAATGCCTTAGCTAATATGTTTACTTGTCAAAATTTGTAATTGATTTATTTATTGCCGAATTCGCTTTTTTGCGTAAATATTTGTTTACTTTTTGAAGCAATTAACCCTTTTGAAACTCATTGGGAAATATAATTTAGAATCCTGGAATAAAATGTTCGACATTTTTTTTTCAATGCCTGCCTGAGGAATGGCCTACGTCACAAGTACAGAGAATGAACATCCATGCCTTGCTCGTGATTCGAACCCAGATTTGATGCAAGACCAGTTCTATAACCACTACACCGGCCGGTCGGCAAGGCTGATGTTTAAAGGGGAAAGTAAAGCTCTAAAAATAGGACACATTAATAACTTTTCATTTAGGAAATCCATTTTTGCGTATTAAATTGTAAAATCGTTGATTCGAGGGTCTAAACTGAAATATATACTGATCAATTACTGCAGGAAATATTTTAAGGTGCAAAATCAGACACAAAAACGTATTTTCGCTGAATAAAAAAACATTTTTCTTTGACATATTCAGAATTTTGACCCCCCAAAGACAAATTTTGAAGCTAAAAGTATAGTCTACATATAATAATTAGAGTATTCAAAGTTGGCCCATTCAATTGTATGATTGAATCTCAGTACGTGACAATTGAGATCATCTCATCAAAAGTTAAGGTTTTTCGGTTTTACTTTTGGGAACCAAGACGTGTTGCGTATCAAAGTACACAGTTCATATTTTCGAATGCGTATTTTTCTTTAGAAAAACTGCATTTTGAAACAGTTGTATTAATGTTAATATGAGCAAAAGTATCATAATAGCATCAATATTCATAAAGCAAACTTTAATTTTCTAAATCAGTCCGCGTGTTACCATCATGCATTTTTCTAAAAACTAACCTATTTGTATAACTTTTAGAAATTTTTTTTTTTCAGTTAGGACGCAATTATCTTTGTTATTATTTGACTTAAAAATTTGTCATTGGGCATTAAAAAAATCATATTTTATGATCTGTAGCATATCTATGCAATACTTCATGCATTATTTTTTTAAGAAAAGCTTCAACATCTCTAAAACTCAAATTTTTATTTTTATAAATTATTAAAATGGCATTTATTTATTTTTATATATCGCTTATGATATATTAATTGATTTATAAAAGTAAATCATTGATAATGTTTTGGTTTAATTTTATAAATCAAAACATAATAATATTCCCTTAAGCAGTGAATATTCTATCTCAGCTCATATTTTTAATATGCAGTAACTTTGATAATGCTTTTATTAAACTTTGATAATGCTTTTTTTAAAAATAAAAAAAGTACTGAACCAAACAGTGGATGAAATTATAAAGTCTCCAGTTAAGTGACATTTATCTTTTGTATTATTCGGCTCAAAAACTTGTCTAGTCATCAAAAAACATATTTAAGAACCTATCAAAGTGGCACAGATTTATGGTAAAAATGATTCAATTTTTAGTTAATAAATGTAATTTTTTAAAAGAAATTTGTGCCTTCGATTTAAAGTTATAGAAATAAATGTGTCTTTATTAAAATTGCATTACTTGTAGATCATTTCATCTGATACTTTACCTTATCATAAAAAAATTATTGATGTGTTCAGCTATAAAATTTAATTTTATGAAAAGCACTATCTCATATGAAAACCTCCCAGCCTGTTACTTGATCATAACATCGCCGGCAATCTTTTTCACCAAACACTATCAATAAAAATCTCACAGTTTTCGATACAGCCTTTTTACTGTAAACGGCAAGAATCGAAGGTTATGCCACCCCCTTAGCATTCAGATATCGATCTGCAGTGATAAGTGACCATATTCAGGTACTTAACCAAATGACCAGTCTTGATGGGTGATAGATCAAAAAACACAAAACGGAAAATTGCGAGTATGTGTCCGGAAAAAAAAATGTCATCAGTGCGTAGAATAGGGTTTTTTCCTACGAGTGGGTGTGTCCAGTACCGGACAAAGCGCACATTAAGGGGATTGACCAGGATCGAGTACTATCATTTTCAGCGCGTCCACTTCCACATTTTTGACAAACACACTGTCAAGGAAGCTTCTATGGTCAAGATCTATGACTGTCTACTTGGAGAGTTTCTGATCCCTACGCAATAAGGGGAGTTTGTTGAACCGGGTGGAAAAGGGGGTGTCTAAAAATAGGGGTGGCGAGTGTGTTATGGATGCGTGGGATTGAAAACGCATTATATTCTCTCGGACGCTGGTCAACAAGGGGATGCTATAGGCACCAATCTCGATTTTTGTGAATGATAGTCAACATAACGGTTCTCTACAGCTATGTTTTAGGGATGTAGCAGGAAGTGTTTTTCTTCCTGTTTTATTTATTCCATCGTATTTTATAGGAATATTAGTTTTTTCCACCATTTTTCAAGTATTTCTATTCATGATGTCGTTTCCTGATATTATTGGCTGTTTTGTAACCTTCTTTGACGCCAGAATATATATTCTTAATAACTTTTCGGATTTCGTTGCTGTTTGGTCATTTATTTCACGTCTGGCGCCCTCTATTCTGTTAATGAAAATTACTCAAAATTTCAAATTAATCTTTCTAAAACCTATAGTTTTTTTTTTAAATTTTATTAAGAAAAAGCGGTTATGATTTATTTTTTTGTTTAGAGGCTTTAAAATTGTTTAAACATTACAATTCAATATCTTTTTTTTATCATTATTCAAACAAACAAAAATTACAGATAATTATGAGCACATGTTGACCTAGCGTGACATGAATGTCACACGAATTGCGAGAATTCTTCTTATTTGAAAAAGGACTGCTTTCGCATCTAGCAAAGGTTTTTTATTGTTTTCAGAAATAAGGGGTAGATAACAGAAGAAAATATTCATTAAGTAAAAATAATAAACGCTATTTTAATGTGAGTTTTTTGCGTCACGGCACATAAACAAATTTCTGCGTTAATGGCTTACAAAAAATATTTTTTAACGGAATAATCTTTGGATAACGCTTTTTATAATTGCGTACGGAAATTTTTCTATTCTTGCAAATAGTAAAAATGTTGAAATGTTCCAAAAGTGAAATTAATATTAAGACATTTAAAATTTCGAGAGTTTTCTGGACTCTGCCTTTGTAAATGAATTTTTATCATTGCTGTTCCAATTAATTTTGGGGTACAAAATTCTGAATTCATCAAAAAAAAAAGAAAGAAAAAAATATGTGCTTTTTCTGAGAAAATGTATTTCCTTGTCCGATTCAAGTTGTACTCTGATGTTCTGTACTAATTAATTAACATGTTATTTTAACCATTAATATTGCATCTTGGCACTTGAGTATTAAATTATTATTAAGTTGTTAAGAAAGTTCTGCATCACTTGCGAAAATTTCAACTTTAATGAATTTTCATTTTTTGTTATTGTTTTTTATTGTTCTTAACTTGTATCTTAACTTGTGTAAACTTGCATCTATTAGCTCTATATACCTTTGAATAAAACTGAACTTCGGGGTTTAATTCGTTATTGCTGTAAACGAGATATTTCAGCAAAGGATGCTGCAAGAGTGTTGTAGAAAAAAGTTATTCAAAGTTATCACTGAAACAGTTATCACTTTGAAAGTCTAATTATAAGATAAAGGTTACGCAGAGAGATCTTTTGCACACTTTTCAAGGTTGTGATTATTAAAATAATTTATCGATTACAAATGGGAGTAAACTAAGCTTTAGTGATGAACATCTAATACCATATTATATATAATTTCTTGTATACATGTACTTCTCTTAAAGCAATAAAATACTGTAAACAGCAAAATAATATGTAATACTACCAATTCTGTATTATTTTTAGGCATGCATTACATACCAAAAACAAATATGGACGTATTTCAATACTACAGTTTCATACTAATGTAAATATATTGCAACTAAAAAAAACTAGTGAGCGAAAATGAAATATTCCCAATTTCATTTCAAATGAGAGCAAAACAAATAACGAAATTGCGTTTTATAATTTAACGTAAAAGAGTATAAATTTTTACACCAAGCTTGTTTCAAATTTAGATATCAAAATGTAGCTCTCGAAATTTTGTTAAACTTCACTTCGCACGGAAACGTACGCTAAATTTAATATAGGCGAAAAACAGCACTCCTGTCAAAAACGTTCTAAATTACTGTCTGTTGAAGTTTATTAAAAAGGATATATATTACATTATCCAGCTCTGCCAGGAATTTATATCCTACCCTGCATTTAAAACATGCCCTCGGGTTTTTTTCCCCTACTCCTCACCACTGGGGGAAAATAAATAAAACAAAAAGAAAACCAACTCAATATCAAACAAACCAAAAAAAAAAGGGTACCTTTAAGTCTGAGGGATATCTAGCATATGGACGCAAGGTACCGTTCCAGACAGCGAAGATGAGGAGCTAATCTTGTTAGCATTGATGCTAGGAGATTAGATCCCATGGAAGAAGACTCGGAGGGATGAGAAGTGAAGTGAAGTGGGGGAAGCCCCTTTTTCGCCAAATCCAATCAATTGGATCACACTTTTCTTTTGCTCTCATAGCAGCTTTTTACTTCTTCGTCTCAGTGAGAATGGGCACTATTTACCGTGGGCAGGATTTTCGGTGCAGGATGATAGGGGTAAGGTGGAGAGTGTAACATCGTAATTCTTCCGTCACAATTATGAGTGAAGTGTATGGAGGGTTACTCATTCATTAAACGTGTGACTCTGAGTGGCACTATAGAGCTGTAAGCGGGATTCGGTGAACAATAGTAGTCGGAAATATAGTGGTAGAAGCTAATTGAAGTGAATCGTTCGTTTCGATTATTGAATTACTTTTGCTAGAGTGAGCAGATGGCTAGTCACAACAACCTGTGTAGTCCATTGTTGTTAATGTTTTATGACATATTGTCGTAATAAATTTATTACAGTAATTTTTTTTCTTCTTTTTGCTGAATCAGATCACATCTGTTGAACATTTTAGTTGATGAAAATGTAATTTTGTTCGATACTTTTAATTTAGATAAACTGAATACATATTTGCTACAATGAGTACATAACGAAATTTTTAAATAGGGAAAGATTCGTTTAAACTTGGAACTACACACCTGGGAAAGACTTTAGGCTCATTACAACATGAGGAATTGTGGTATTGTTTTGAATTATAATATCGTTCAAATTTTCAGCATCCTTAATATGATGTTATGTTGAACCATATTATCGTTCTTCTAAAATCTGATGGCTGAATACTATGATTCTATTTGAAGTTTGAATGTAAAAGTGGTTCAATTTAACATTTTAGTGAAATTTTTGAAAATTTGCTCTGTTTTATTGTTCATGGTATTGATATTATGTTTCAATAGTTAAACGATCTTTTTAGTACATTGTGTTATTTGCTCTGAAATATTTAATTGTAAAAACTTGTTGCCCCATTTTACAAATTTTCAAAAAAGCTTTCCTGAAAAAACTTTTTTTTTGTATTCATACAAAATTTATCCCAATTTACGTCGTTATATTGAATAGAAATTGAACAAAATGGTTGGGTTTATTAAAAATTTCTTTAATATTCAAGTTAGTTATTTCGCAGTTATAGATTTATCGAATGTGAGTAAAGCTTATAATAATTATCTGTAAGCGCTAGTAACTCCTTTTTTTTCAGGAAAGCTTAATCTTTCTCAAGTAAATTGTAAAAAAGTTTTAGTGTAATAGTTATCACCATTTTTGATGTAGAGGTTAACCATAATTTTTATTGTGCATGCAGTCTCATTTATTTAATTTTTCCTGTTATAGTTTTATTTTTTATTTATTCATTTTTTGCTTCTTTGTTACGCATATAACGCTGATAACGCATATTTTCATGCGTATTAAAATCAATTGATAGATTCCAGAAAAAACGTTTCGTTTGAAAAACAAGCAAATTTATAGCAATATATAGCTAATTCCTTTAAACAATTTTTTGTTTGTTGTTTTGCTTTTCTGTTTTTAGTTAAAAATATACAATTTTGTACATAAAAATAAATTTAGTTTGGCTCAACGCCAAAAATTGTGGTAGCTATGCATTAAAATTTTTTTAAAGTGTGCTTAAAGCCTTGAATACTGGTAAAAAGTTCTTTAGACCAGTCCATAGTAATGGTTTTTTTATTTTTTTTATTTCCAATGCAGCAGGAGATACAGACATTATCCTAACGCCGTGCAGAGATCGAAAGAAAAGAAAGATACAAATATAGAAAGAGAAAGATGAAATATACAAAATACAAAAACAAAAGCAAAACATCAAACACAAAAACTAAATCAAGAATTTAATGGGTTTTTTTTAATAAGAAATTATTTTTAAATTATTGAAATATTTGAACTTTAAGAGATTATTTTTATACGTAAATAAGAACTTATTTTTCATTAAGAACCATATGATCTTTCCTAGAACGTTTAAAAAATAATATTAAATAGTCTGACACACTCTACGCCATCTCGTAATCAAGCCTTATACTAAAGATACTTGGGTACTAAGATTTTCCTTAATTATCTTGATAGTTAAAATTCCTAATTATTTTATCCCTTTAAGATTTTTAAAACTCAACAACGTCATATCTCCTTCCTTCATTATAAATTATAATTAGATACTTCATAATTTTGCATATTTTAAAAATTTCTTAATCACACTCACCATTTTTACAAATTTTAATATTAAACTCTGAACATATTTAAAAAGTTATTAAAATCTTTATAATTTGTTTCCTATTTTATAAAGACGTAGATATGCAGTGTTCAATATCTTATTTATTACTTTACCATTACGGAAGTCGATATTAAATATGAATTAGGCTTATCATAAGCCTTCTGACACATAACTGGAATCAACGCTTGCCAACATCTAGGGGATAATTTATCACGACGAGTAAGGAATGATTAATAGTATTTTGTAGCTGATAACAGTACTCTTGGGCCTAAAATCAATGTTTTATTCCAAGTACGGTACATGGAATGTTTTTTAATCAACAAACTAGATTAAATAGATATTTTAAACATTTCAAACATGGTTAACGTGGCGTTCTAATTAAGATTGAAACAAATTGTTTTTGTACATGATATATTAATCTTTTGAAATATATATTAGAATAATTTTTAATCTCTGTCTTTTCAAAATAATATATATATATATATATATATATATACAATAACATACGTTCAANATGGAACCTTATGACAGAAAAAATATAAATGTAAAAACTGTTGTATTGTCACCAGGTTTTAAACCTGGAGAACCTATTTCACAAGCTATTACACTAACCCCTATCCCATACCGTCAAATAATGTAGATGGTTTCAAAATCTGATAATGTTAATATAAGCACATATTTTCTTAACCAGTTTTGAGCTTATAAAACTGCTTATAATGTCATTGTGGATGAGTAGGAACTACGTTGACCTACTTATGTCATTAATCTAAATTAACTTTTTCCGTATAATTTACTGTGAAGGTTTAATAGTATTGTGGAGATTACATTTTATAGGAATATTTAACTTATAGGTCAATTAATTTTTTTTACATTGTGATACACATAGTATGTTATTCTTAATTAGTACCTCTGAAATTTGTTTCAAGGATTTTTATTTATATTTACAATGTTTAATTAGATTGATTAGCTAAAATCGATGGCAACATACAGTTTAATAAATGATTTAACAAAAACTTGTTGCGGGATAATTTTGGATACAAATTCTTAGAATAAAAAGCCAAAAAAGGATAATTTAAATTTTTTTTATCCAAACATAAAATCGAAAATGAAATGTATAAATAAAGTACTTAAATGTAAAAAATAAATACTAATTTAAAGCTATTGTTCGCCTCAAAGATGGGGTTTTTTCGTCAGTTAAAAATACAACTGTTATCATAATATTTATTTATTTATAATTTTAAACTGTTCAATTTAAAGCTTAACAGTAATTTTAAAAACTTCGTATACTAAATTTAAAAAATTTGTTAGAACTCCAGTTTAAGTAAATTCATATTTTTAACTTTCTTTATATTTTAAAAAAAATAACCCTGCTTGGTTTGTTTTATTTCAAATCTAATCTCGGGGTACAATTCTGATCCAATTTTGCTTGTCTTATAATATCTTACTCTTATAATCTTTCCTTCTATTAGAATGGAGGAAATATTCCTTGTTATTCCTATCAGAATAGCTCTTTTATTTTGTGGTACAGTATGTAATTTTCGTTTAATATCCCCTGTCTGTGTTCGATTTTCCGACCACGCAAAACTTAGGGATCCGTCACGGAAGTTGCCCATCAATTGATCGGTAAGGCACTTCCAACAATTTGTAGTTACAATATGGTATATCATCTTTTTCGTTATAACACCTGTTTTTACATTGTATTTACCTAAGAACATATTTTAAAACTTCCCTTAAAAAGTGTGGTTTCAAAGTTTAGTTTGATTTTTGACGAATGATGTGTAGCTGTTTTTTATATCGATAAGGAAAGCGTGTTACAGGGTTTTTGTAGACCAGGGTACCATTTCTTTGAATGCTCTTAGGAAAAATATACGAGAAAATAGGTAGAAGGAAAAAGTGCACCAGGAGGAGATTCAACAATAGTATTTCACCACACCAATTTCAAAATTCAGGTCCCTCGGAGAACTTAAAATGATGTTATTGTCACAGAATTTCACGTTATCTGTGGTTTATGGCATGACTTGGGGTTTTTATTTTCCATTCCAATTCTCAAGTTTCAGCCTTGAAAGTTCTCTAAAATGGCATGTTATTGTCACATCATTTCATATTCTGTGGATTATGACTTAACACAAGGTTTTAATTAAGACATTTCAGTCCTGAAAGTTCTCTAAAATTGTAATGTTTTGTTTCATCATTTCTCGTTAAATATGGATTGCGGCAATATTGATTATGGATTGAAACACCAGGTTTCAATCAACCCTTGAACCTGGTCAACCTTTACGTCAGCCTAATGGCATAACCCTGATTTTTAGTTTTCCATTCCAATCCTCAATTTGCAGCCTTGAAAGTTCTCTCTAAAATGTCATGTTATTGTCACATCATTTCATATTCTGTGGATTATGACTTAACACAAGGTTTTAGTTAAGACATTTCAGTCCTGAAAGTTCTCTAAAATTGTAATGTTTTGTTTCATCATTTCTCGTTAAATATGGATTGCGGCAATATGGATTATGGCTTGAAACACTAGGGTTCTAACAACCTTTGAACCTAGTCAACCTTTACGTCAGCCTAATGGCATAACCCTGAATTTTAGTTTTCCATTCCAATCCTCAATTTGCAGTCGTGAAAGTTCTCAAAAAGGACATATTATGGTCACATCATTTCACGTTAAGCATGGATTATGACACAAGAAAAAGTTTCAATTTCAATCTCCAATTTAAAAAATTTCATTCCTCAAAATTTCTAAAATGATATAGTGTTACATCAATATACGTAAATCTTTGGATTATGACATAACCCAAAATTTTCATTTCCCATTCCAATTCTAAACTCCAAAAAGTGGTCTATATAAGAAAAGCACCAATATGAAAAAGTGATATTTATTTACACCAAGTGCATGTTTCGTTCCGTTGCCTATCACTTCAGCTTTTAAAAAACAGTATGAATAGACTTTCAATCTAAACATAAATATTTATATCATTGAAATATTGCAATGGAACTACCTTGTTTTTCTAAACTAAATACTAATAATGAAACACAAGTGGTAAAAATACAAGTGGGAAAAGGAACCGTCTTAATACTAATAATAAAACGAAACACTAGGCGCAAATGGATTAAGTTGTAGTCCTGAAAGTTCTCTAAAATGTCATATTAGTGTCACATTATGTCACATCAATTGTAGATAAGTCAGTATTTTTTTTTTACCATATCTCCAAGTTCTAGTCTTTTATTTACTCTGAAATAACATGTTAATAAAATTTAAGGCAACCTACCGTGAATCAACATACACATACCTTTCTGTCAGAGTTAGCAAACGTTCTAAAATGTAGTTCGGAATAATAAATAAATAAATAATAATAATAAAATATTTTAGTGCCTAATGCAAAATCACTTGTTTCCATCAAGCTCAAAAAACAAAATAACCAGCCAAATTCCTCGCGTACCAGTCCCTAAAAAACGTTCCATTCCTTGAAGGGGGATCAAAAATTGTTAAAGAAGAAATACTTCAAAACCACCACTCGGTCGATGAAATCTTGTTTCCGGAAAAGGGGAAGGGGTAAGGCAGGTAGTAAACTGGAACGGTGTCTTGTTTACGAAAAGCAACAAGGATCAGATTGCATCCTAATCGCATCACCTTTCCACCTTCCGTCCGAAACCGGAGAACACGAAGATGCGATGTTTCTGAGGATAATTATGCGCCAGGGGCTAACAGGGAAATGGAATATAATTCTGTTATAGGCGGTCGACGGATAATTGCCATTCCCTTAATTGACCTAATTATCGGAGGTCGATTAAGTGATTGGGGAAGAAACCTCTGAGAATAGCCATCCGTTTTCTCTGGTTTCGGTTTTCTTTGTTCCTTTTGAAAAAGCTTGAGGAGATTGGAGGTGTAATGGCGTGGGGAGGAACTAATTAAAAACGTGGCTTCGAAAAGATGGAACCTTGTTTGAAGAAAAATTAATCACATTTTTACTCGTTAAAGTGTGAAAGGTGGAAATCTATCAACGGGTAATATTTTACATGATATCGGCAGCGTCTTTGTTTTAAACTTCCAAGGATCATTTGATATTATTGACTTTGGAATCTAGAATGAATTTATTGGGCTCAGTGTAATTTGTAGGCGGAAACGAACTCTGAGATTTATAACTAAGTAAACTGAATTTAATTTTAAGTAAAAATGTTTTAGGGTCCATATTACGTTTTACATATTGTGTCGCAATTTTATTTACTTCATTTAGCGTGTTATTTATTTAGTTTTTAAGCAAAATGGAATTCAACTATCACTAGTTTGATTACATTGAAATGTGATGCATTACAGAACTTTCATTGTTGTTGTAATGTTACAGTAGCTATTATTTTATTCGCAGTTAATTAATTTTTTTAATTCACTTCATTCTTTTCATTGATTAAAAAAGAAAGAAAAAAAATTTAATAGCAATGAATAACAATAAAAATTTCAAATTTAATAGCTTATGAAAGTAATTTAATTTCTGCTAAAAATATTTTTCAACTTTATTGTTCTAATAGTTCCAAAAATTAATGCAAACTCATTATAAATTTTAAAACTGTTAACGGAATATAATAAAATATAATGAAATGAATGTAATAAAAAAAGGCTTCTTCTTATACTCATATATTCATCTTCATCTTATATTCATATATAAATACATTACTTTTATGATATAATTAAGAAGAAAATAGAAAATTAATAACATAACAAGGGTAACAAAATAAGATATAACACAATAACAATACTAAAAAATAACTAATAAACTAATAACAAAAAATTAGATAAAATGTAAAATCTTTTCGAGAGGTAAAACACAAATTTAATTACATAGTCTTATTTTTTGGAAATTGTATCTCTAAGCCATGATCCGTCTACCACTGAGGATATTGTACGTCAGCACTGTGGTCGATGTGACTTGACCTCGGAATTCATATCGACAACTATGGTTGGGATTCGAACCCAGGTTATCTCATTGAGAGGCAAGTGCTCTATCCCCTTATTGACCACGGCTATAGTGATATGGAAGGAGGAGTATGTGAAGAAGATATTCGTTGGCTGCCGACAGAATTCTAACCAAGGACCAAATATTATCGAATATTAAATATTATCAAAATAATTGGTAGCCTTTCCTTGGTCAATATGTTCACGACTGCTTATAAATTTTTATTTATATGTTTAGGGATCCGCCAAAAGATGCTTGGTCATTTAGGGTTCCGTAGGCGTAAAAAGTTTGGAACTGCAGTTCTAGAACAAACTTATGCTGTTATAAAACTCACATCAATATAAATCTGACGCAAAAAATATAATCATTCTGAGGCAAAAATAACCCTTTATCAATAAAAGAAACCCGATTCCAATTTTAAGGAAGCTCCTTCTCTATTCTATAAATTTATCTTTAAAACTCTATGTGACGTAATAAAAATATTTAACAATATCTCTAACAATCTATCGAAGATCGCATTATTATAAAACTTCCATAAAATATGTCACCATGATCGTTTTATGTGTTACTATTTCCATCTTAAATCACCATTCTGTATAAATCATACAGCTAAAAATATGAAATTCAATTCATTTGCTTCCAGACACCGTTAAGAAAATTCATATTTTAAACTTTTCACCTCCAAGACCCGAATATTGCCAACAACACAAAATATATATCCTTAAGGAAGCAGGCAATAGTATATTTTGGCGAAGAATGCACAGCTTTTTTTGGCGCAAGCCACCAAAGTTCATAAACAACAGATAAACTCCTAAATATAGCGTGACTGTTATATTACACTATATTTTTTTCCCTCTTCTCAATGAAGTTTTTTTTCTTCTTTCATCCAACCAATCTTAATGATATCGTACGCAGACGGTTCTTTACGTTCTATTCCCTTGATATAACTCATTTTCTCTTCTCTCAATTCTCTTTTCGAGTTTTTTTGGTTTTTACCGTTTTTTTCATTCTTTCATTGTGCCTTACTCTGTTATCGTTTTTTTATTTCGCCATTTTCTTCCTTTTTTTTCTCTTCTTCCTCGTGGCATCCGCAAGAAGTCCTTCAGAAAAAAAAATGGAATAGAAGACTATTTCATACTTTTATGGGTTCTTAGTGTTAGGCAGGAATATTTATATGCATTTAGGAAAATATCAAGCAGTCATAAAGTAATAAACCTGAATATCTAATAGTCTGATGTAGACATTTTTAGTAAAATAGAAATGCATAGAGTTAAAGGTTATATGATTTGCTCCTTCGGGTTAAAATGTAGCAAAAAACTACATATTTTATTACTTAAAAGATACATTTTTATAATTTCACGATAGCATATAAGTATTTCTAGAAATCAATGAATAAAGCTAGTAATTTCAGTTAATATACCACGGGAGCAGTGTTTTAAAATTCATCTTCAATCATATGTTGCATTTTTAACCAACTTTATACATGATGATATAATTTTTTCTGTTTAATTTTTAGTGTTATTATTGACCTGCAAAATTTACTTTTGAAAAATTTATTCAAATATGTCTACGAAATATATCGAGATTAATTTAATTAGTAATTTTTTAAGAAATAAAATTTGATTTGTCTAAATATATATATTTTTTACTCTATTAAAAAAAAAAAAAGTCCGAATTTTACATTATTTCCCTGCCTTTCGCCAAGTTTCACTTATTTAGAAACAGTAGTCAGTCCGATTGTATTTTTTTTTTTTTAGAATTTAAATTACAATTAGTATAATTTTTAGTGATGTAGGGAAAAGCAAGTGCCAAGTTATTTTTTGAATTTAACTACTAGCTACGCTGGTTAACTGGTTAAATAAATTTAACTTTAATAACTCTAAATACACAAACAAAAGTTCAAGAAGAAGCATTTCTTTTACAATATGGTTTTCTATGCTTTAGACTGAGTATAAAACTACGGTGGCGCAGTTGAACTGATTGGTGTTAAGGAGAGTAATCATTGGAAAATTTTCAATCTTAGCTTGCAGAAGACAATATCAAATTTTAACATTCTAAGAATTTGAAATTCTTCTGCAAAAATGCATTTAATAATAAGATATCTTCCATTATTACAAAGATACGTTTTAGAGATGGAGATGTAACAATTGATGATTAAGAAAGAATTACAGGAAATCAGATATTTTCAACGGATATTTTCAAGAAACACTTTGTCATGTCATGCGAGCCTAAAAGATTTCTGATCCACAAAACTTAACGAACGTGTTGTTATGATATAATGTATGACAAGTTGAAGATTTCCTATGTACTAAAAATGCTGATTAGAAGAAATCATTTTAATTTCCTTGCCTTGTCTTTCCAATATGCACTGTTAAAAATTTCTCGGTAAAAATGGTTAAAAAGCAATTTGTTTAATTGTTATTTTATCATATTCAACCAAAGCAGTCAAATAACCCTAAAAAAGATGATATTTAAACGGTTAAGTTTGAGAAAAAACGTTTATTGATTTTTACCTAATAAGGTTCCATAACCAGAATTCTATTCTCGCCTTAGGAAACCATTTTGTTCCGAAAAACTAGGTACATACTGT
This sequence comes from Parasteatoda tepidariorum, assembly GCF_043381705.1. Lineage (NCBI taxonomy): Eukaryota > Metazoa > Arthropoda > Arachnida > Araneae > Theridiidae > Parasteatoda > Parasteatoda tepidariorum. Next base: position 68,702,576 of record NC_092211.1, on the reverse strand, counting down.
TGCTGAGAGGGTTAATTATTCGATCTCGTGACCGACTGAAAAGGGGTTCGAACCCTAGCGATGATACCACCATATTTCTTCCATTCTTTCAATACATGAAGAGTTTCTGAACCCTTCCATCGGTGACCCTAACCTATTAGAATATGAAACTATCATTCATGCATAAATGGCGCAGCAGCCGCTATGTTTGTTAAATGCTGCATTTCGAAGCTCTGTCATCAAGGAAAATAAAAAAGAAATAGCTTAAGTGCCTAACGCTTGAAGCAATTCGATGATTTTTAACTATATATATAATCTTGCCTTGAAGAATTATCTGGGCTTTAGAACAGACAGATAGCTTAAATATTTTAAAAGTCATCAAACATTGCTAGTTATCAAAAATTGCCAATTTGGCTAAATTTTTTCACCTTTATGAAAATTATCAAAACCACTGCCTTATTCTCAGTTTTTCAAATTTTTATGAGCCCAGATAATGCAGTATTAATTTATTATTGGAGTAAGTTTTTAAACAGTAAAAAAATTGGAGCACAAACGCTTTTTACTTTGACAAAACTGTGACTTTTCTCCATATTGACCTTTTGCGTCATTTTCAGAATAAGCGTAGACACGACGTTGGCTTTAGATAGGCTAAACTGGATAGGCTTACCAGTCATCATGAGTAACAATTGCAAACTCACAGTAGTTATAAAAATAGTATATTTTTCGCAAAAAAGCAGCATTTCACATTACGCCTAAGCCTTCAAAAAACAGTCTTATTTTTTCTTCTTTTTTTGCGGTTTAAAAATTATGCTTGTTGTAAATTGTTGCAAAACTGTATAGTTTTGTATTCACGGTTTTTTAACCATACTAGTTGTAAACGGTTTCAAAACCGTAAAGGTAAAGAAACGTTCTTAACCATGAACTTTATGGTGAATCGGATGCACAGACTGCTATCGGTTTTTTTACCGTAATTTCAGAAGGAAAATTTTAACAGTGTGCCATGAATCAACTTAACGAATCCCTTATCAATTAACAGAAACTAATTCAAATGATACTATAAGCTTTTTTTTTAACAGAAAGTTTCTTCTTTGTTGGAAGAACTGTAGGTCATTGCTCAGAATGATACCGTCAAAAGAATTAAAGTGGCATTCTTTGAGATTTTTCATCCATCTTAAGAATTTCAATTAGGCAGAAAATATTGCTGGAAGTCTTGTCTTCCAAACAAATAAACAGCAGGGTGTCTAAAATTGGCCCATAACTGTGTTTTGCTGGGCGGTTGGATCAGACACAAACTGAAGGTGACAGATGGTTGGATGTTTGCAGACAAGTCAATTAAACCAGCACAGCTGTCAAAATGGAAGAAACCGGTAAAAGTAGTCAAAGGTCAAAACTGGGAAATTGGAGTAAGACAGCTGCTTAAGATGATCGATGTGTGATCCTAATTACACCCAGTAATTGGGAAATGGGTGTCAGTCAACTGTCTCAAAGAGGTTGTAACCGCGGTTTGTACCGATCCGAGCCACTTATAGAATCCCAAAGTTGTTATGCATCACTGGAAAGCCAATGTTTTGAAAGCTGGAAATGAAATTCTCTCAGCTCTTCAAATCTGCTTTGCTGAAATAATTGACAGCTTTCCTGCAACCGATTGGAATTCTTGAATACATAGAATACAGGAATCAGCATATTTAAAAACAACTGAGATTTTATGCACAGAAAAAAAGTTTTTTCTTCACGTTACTTTAAATCGTATACATTGCTAATTAATCTTCTAATTTATTTTACTGTCTACTTGTCTGTTCAAACTTTTATATTCAGAAAAAGCTTTCTTCATATTATTTTCTGTTAGATAAATTATATATTTTTATCAATGCGCTGTTAATAAGCAATTGATGCACAGAAAAAAAGCTTTTTACTCGTGCTCCTATTAGTAATGACGCTTCTAATTTTCATTACTATATTCACTGTTTAAAAAGCCCGTTAAGAAAGTTAATACGGAAAAAAAATTTGTTCGAGTGCAATATATTCTTACGTTTTTCAAACATAACAAGTATATGTATTTTATTTTATAATCGTCGTTGAACAGTCGGCCCAATTTTGGGTTTAGGACTACTAAAGTTGAACTCCGTAGCCAACTCGGGACAACTTATTGGAAAGCGAAAGCTCTCTCAACTGAGATAGTATATATAGTATATTGATTTTCGTAGCTTAAAAAGCTGACCTGACCGAAAAGAAATTTAAAAGTAAACAAGTACAACCCCTTCTTTTTTTGAACACTGCTCACACTTCAGAAATTCAAGTTGTTTATTAGCTCAGAAATCTCTTGACAAAATCCTTCATCCACGAAACTGGAACTTTTCTATCGCATACCTTCGACATTTTCATCTTTTCGTTCTGCCATACACGAAACGAATGACTGAACGTGTTATAACATCTTCCGAAGAATTTCTTTTCTTTGCACAAACACCTCCTTTTCTTTCTTTCTTTCTTTTTTTTCTTCCCAGTCTCACTATCACGCTTTGCGAAAAACTTGCGGATTAGTGGTTCGAGTACAACACGTTCCAAAGGTTGTTTTACATGGATAACATTTTCTAAACGTGGCTTTTTCTACATTCTTACCATGTCTTATGCATATTTTGAAAAAAAGCGAAAGTGTTTCGCTTTCTTCTTTTCAGAATATGTATTTAAAAGTGATGAATAATTGATTTTCATTACTTGACATTCGGAAAATGTTTGAAGGAGTTTTTTTATAATTATTTCCTGTAAAAGCATTTATTCTGCCTATCTTGTGACACGTTTTATTCTTAAATTTAGTGAATAAATTATCTTTAATTTTACCTTCTTTGTTTTCTTAAAAAAACTCTCTTTGTCTTCTTCTCTCTTTGTTTTCTTTTTCTTTGTTTTCTTTTTTTCCCTCACAAATGTTTTAAAACATATTGTTTCATAGAATTCCATTAGACATGCAAGGAAATTTTATGGGAATTTTTTAATTTTTTTTTATTGTGAAATAGTTGATTTTTAAAAAGTATTTCTGGTAATATTAATATCTAAAAATTCCTTCCATTACTTATTATTTTTTAAAGTCAATTTCCTTCAAACACAACCTTTCGTTTCAATTTCGTTCAACATTTATTTCTATTTTCTATTTATTTTATTTTTATATAATATTATTCTTTTCCTAAATGCTATAGAACATAAATAGCTCTGCGTTTTCATTTATAGAATGCTGTACGTAGAAAATTTTTAAGGAAATTTAACAGCTTTTTTTTCTCTATCGAATGACTTATGAGAAACTGAAAAAATAAGAAAAGATTAATATTTCACACATCACCTAGGCATTCTATAGACTGACTAATGGAAAGGTTACAAGTATTTTATGGAATGAGTATTGAAAGACCTATAGACTTTTATATAATAACTAGACAAAGTATATAATAATACAAATATTTCTTACTTTGCCTAAAAACATCAAGCATTCTATAGAAAATCTGAATTTCATACATTGACAATGAGATATATGCATTTGTTCCATTAATGTATATGTAGAAAATGCCCTTCCATAAATAAACTAAAAAGTATTAGTTAAGAAAAAAGGTAAATGTATGAACGACACTAAGACAACAAGAATTTCAATACCATCTATAATGTTGATCTTTTTATTTATGAAAGAAACAATGCTCACATCATTTCTAACGATGATGAATATTTCATTCTTACACTAATCAAATATCTCAAAGACCTTGGGGTTCTGTAACTTCTTGATAATATCATTTTGCGAGCACATTTTTTTTCTTTTCTTCGTTGCACAAATTAATAAGTTTGCTCAACGGATGTTTGACAAAATTTACGTTACATTGTTCTTTATTTGACTATTTGTGAAATGCAGGTTGCTTAGTATTATCTTCAGATAAATAAGACAATCCAGAGTATATAAAAGAAATTGAGATAATAAATTTCTTTTCAATAGAATGTTGTTAATCTTGAGAAATATATTCCATTGAGAAAAACACAACTATGCATATATTTTATTCATCTCCATTATATATTACTTATATACACTAGCATTTCTGTGAATTAAATAAGTACTGAAAATAGAAAAAGCATGCTTTATACTTTATACCAAATGATATGATCGTTTTAAAAGTTAACTAGAGTAGATAGGTACTGTACTGTCTTCATTTCCTTAAAAACTGCACTATTTACCAATCTAGATACCCAGTACATTTTTCAAATTATTTGTTGTTTACAGATTATAATACTCTTAACAAATTCAGAATAACGCATACTGTTAGCAAAAATCAAGATTAATTATGCTTTTTACAAATTATTAAGAACTTTTCTGTTAAGAAATCTAGAAAAATTGTTCTCTTTACAAATACAGATGATTTGCACTTTTTACAAATATTTTTCCACCTTAATAATAATTGCAGTTCAAATTATTTGTTTACAGATCATAAAACTCTTAACAAAACCCAACATAAAGCATACTGTTAACAAATCAAGATTAATTATACTTCTTACAAATTATTAAGAATTGTTCAGTTAAGAAATCTAGAAAAATTGTTCTCTTAACAAATACAGATGAATTGCACTTTTTACACAAATATTTTTCACCTCAATAATAATTGTAGTTTGTAGGAAAAATTTAGAACAATTCGATTAGCAATTCACTAATGAAAACTTACTGGCTATAACTTACTTAATAACTTGATAGCATTATTGAGTGTTTAAGTGTTTGGATATTACATGTTAAGTATTAAGTAATTGTATAAGTGTTTGTATGTTTATCGTGTAGTAACTTATTTACCCTTAGAGCTAATAAATTCGACTAATAGATTACTGAATGTTCAACGTGGGATTACTTTAAAAAAAAATCAGTTCCATGGTCAATCATCATAATATCAGTTCAACAGTAAAAATTTAAAATTACGGTTAAAGTGTGAAGCTAATAAATGTTTCTTGTTAAGAAGGATCTTAGCATCTTATTTAGGCTGTAACAAGTTTAATAGATATTATCGTTCAAGACACTTAAAAATTTTACTGTTTATATAATACTGTGCAAAAATTTTGGACATTAGAAAAGTAACTAAAACTAATTGAAAGAAATGAAAAAAGCAGAATTTGTAGCCAAATCGTGGTAAATTTAGAAGCAAATGATTTTAAAATTGTACTAATAGTGTTATTAATACGTTTTTGTATGATATATAAAATATTGGGATAGTAATTATTAAGCAATTTCTTTAACTACTAGACTTATTTAATGAGATACAATATTAGGTTATTACTTCTTACTATTAATACAATTTTCAAATTGTTTGCCTCTCGATTTGGTTGCAAATTGAACCGGTAGTTGGTTACAAATTCTGTTTTCTTCATTTCTTTCAATTACTTTGCAGACGTTTTAAATGAAAGATAACTAAAAAAGAAAACTAAGAGAATGAATGGGAAAAAATGATTATAAAGTATTACTTATCAACTTCATAGCAGTGACTGCAAATTCGGCTTTCTTTAGGCCTAAAAATATTAACCTAAATATATTTAAAAATATCTGATAGTTGACTTTTGTTACTTTGTTAGCGTATAAAACAAATGATAACTGAAAAAAAAAATGAATGTTGCGAAGGAAAAAAAACGTAAATAATACTGCTGAAAAAAGAATATTTCATTGATTTTAATACACATCACCCTAAACTTCATAAAACTGTCATTGCTTTCAGGCCAAATAAAATTCGTCCGTACCAGACCTGATTTTTAAACAGACCTAAAAAAAAACATTTCTCAGCCAAACATTTTGTTCTTAGAATATTTGCCTCATCCCACTTTCGAGCATCTTTTCATTCTTTCACGTGAGTAGAATAATAGCGAGAAAAGAACTTTTTTCTGGTCACATATCGAGACGCGTGTGGTACGAATAGCCTTATTGAGAAAGAGGGAGTTTTCGAACGAAATACAGAAATGAAAAAGTGGAAAAGAAAAATGAAAAATAGAATCATGTTCTTTCAACTCGCCAAATTGAATGCAGTGACAGACATCTCGAATACACTTTCTGATACCGAAACTCTGGTAACGGCGCGAAAAGATGAAGAAAAAGATTTTTCTCTTCTTTTTTTCTTCTTCTTGCAATTTCTGTCATGCAGAACTGAAATTCGAAATGTACTTTATAAAATGAAACCAAAACTCGTGAAAGTAATTCCGATACTTGTGTCGGTTTTTGCTATTGCACATTAATTTAAAACTTCGAAATGGAGAACATGTTAAGAGCTTTATTTTTTGGTTTTGATTTACACTTTTGTAATTCTGGTTTAGAAAAGAGTTTTTTTTCCCCTTTGGAATTGCCTTTATTGTTCTAGAGAGTTATTTGAATTCCTAATAATAAAATACTTGTGACGTAGTTTTATTACGTTTTTAAACAATGATCGTTATATATAAGGGATTACCAATTTTGACATTTTCAGTTATTAATAGTTAAATATAATAAAAAAATGGCTCTTTTTAAAACTTAAATGAACTATCAAATTTCGAAAAATACTCTTAAATTTTTTTCTTGAAACTTCTTTTTTGAATTTCTGAATTACGAATTGTACTTAGAATAATGAAACAAGGTAATTTGATACTTGTACCGTTCTTTTCTATTGACATTAATTTCAAACTCCGAAATGGAGAATATATTAAGAGTTTTATTTTTTTTGTTTTGATTTACGCTTTTGTACTTCTGATTTTGAAAAGAATTTTTTTATTGGAATGACGTCCATTATTCTAAAGCAGTGGTTCCCAATCGTTTGTTGCCTATCACCCCCCCCCCCTCTAAAAGTTGGCTAACATTTATCGACCCCTTTTTCTTTTTGATTAAAAAAACGATTGTTGCCAGTGAGCATCAAGAAAATTGAATATATGCTAAACTATACCTGATTTTAATTTAAATTAAAATGTAAATAATGAAGCGATTTAATCCAGTTACTTTAGGAAAAAAAATGTGAACCTTTTCAAATATTTTCCAAAAAGAGGCGATATTTGTAGCGAAATAATTGAAACAAGAGTACAATTTTTTTGAATTTATTTTTTTTAATGTAATCTGGAAAAATTGAATCTTCCAATAAGTAAAATTGAAACTCGTAATGTTCTTTAAAAAATAAAACTAAGCTCGAAAACTGTTGATGTATATTAACTTTAAACTTCGAAATGGACATCGTGTTGAAGGTTTTATTTCCTGATTTTGATTTGCACCTTAGTTATTTCGAATTTGAATGGAATATCTTCCCTTTTGATTTACGCCTATTATTTTAAAATGTTAATGGAATTCCTGATGATAAAATACTTGACTATACATGAAGCATTGTTTCATTGCTTTTCAAAACAATAAATGACTCTAGCGTGGGATTATCAACTGGAATATTCGCAGCTGTGTGTATTTAGTTATTTACATCTTTTTTTTTTTACTTTTTTTTTACGTTTGCGTAGTTTATGTAACAAGAATATTGATAAAAAGGTTTTTTTGATGCAATAAGATTTATAATAATATTATTGGAATGTAAATTCCTGCACAGATTATTAAGAGGGGTCCACTCGAAAATTATTTTGAACCCATTTGCCTCTTTATAGGTATTGATATTACATTTTTAGATAGTATTTGTATTTTGACAGGCGTCTTTGTAGGTTTAAACTATATTCTATTTGTATCTTTATAGGTTTGTTAATTATTGGTAATTTTAATAATTGATAATGTTGTAATAAATAGGTTAAGAAAAAGAAGAGCACGTTTTCAATTAATTAAATAGTGCTTAACTATGGTCTCCTCGATATTACAGAGAGAGATTTGATATTGGAAATTTGCCGAAAATGAGCCTTTTAAAAATTTCAACCAAGCGTGCCAAACCACAAAAAAACAGATTGTCTCAATGATCAGACGAACTTTAAAAACCCATATGTCGTTGTAATCTTAATGCAAACATATTGGATTGGATTGAATTTTTTTTTATTAATGCAATTATGCTGGTAAAAAAAAAAAAAAAGAGAAACAGGAATAAAATATAATTTGTCATTCTTTTTCAGTGACTACAGTGAAATAATATATCGAATTGCAAACTAAAGAATTTGTTTAATGAAATTATGCGTTAATGCATTAGGAAATTAACGCGATACAAAAGTTGTCAAAAAGTTTGCAATTAACAAATTTCATACTTTTGATGACAAACATTACGTTTAAGATACCTTTATAAAGAAAGAAGAATCTTCCTCATTCGAAGATTCATACGAAATCTGCAAATCATCAAATTTCTATAATTCAAACTTAATCAAACTTCGAATTTATCAAAAAATGAGTGTTTTGCGTGATTGCAACCAATTTGACAGACCAAATCGTGATGCCGAAATAACTGTTTAACTTGAAAAGTAAGTGTTGCTGATTAGTAAACTTTAAAAAGAAGGCTTAATTTTTAAGACTATTTTTTCTATTTGATAACTCAAACAAAATTTATTTGAATTTTTCCTAAAAATGAAAACTTAATTTAAAATTTATTTTCAGGCTTCAAAGTTATTCTTCGAGCTATAAAGTTTGTTCAAAAACTACAAAAGATAATTTCTTGGATAGTTTATAATTTGTTTTTATATTTATAAGCAGCAAGAAAGTAGTAGCCAAACATGTTTAAAATTTCCTATTCGGTTACTAATTCAAACGGGAAGGTGATTTCAATATTTAGTGTTGGGATCATTCATTTTTAAAATTCTAAGTACGGTTATTTTGTCAGATTTTTCCATAAAGTGTTTAATTTACAGAGGTCTCAATCTATTAAAAAAATTTATGTATTACAATTCATAAGCTGTGTTACAATGTAATACACTTTTAAATTTAAAACAGCCATTATTCAAATCAAAAGAACTTGCTACAAAATTTCCCCCTGATTTCTCAGTCTGGAAATCTTTCTCATTATTTATTCTAAACTTGCCTCAAGTTTACAATTTTCCGAGTATAAAAATGCGTATTCAAGAACTTAAAATAAACCCAGAGAAGTAATTTTAAGCTTTAATTTCCAAATGTTTGGAATTTAAATTATCTATCTTTTTCTTTTCTCGATCAACCATTCCTTTTCTATAAATTTCATTATCGTTTTCACTTTCAGCAATCTCCATATCTCAACATAAACAGCAATATCACCACGTGTTATTTTCAATCATTCTAGAATTAGCAATCATTCATTTGCATAAACTTATCTTCGTATTTGAAAGGAAAGTAATTCAAGGTTCGTAAACTAAGCTATAATTTAATGTATTCCTTTCTGAAAGGCGCCTGGAACAAATAATGTATTCAATGTAAATCAGAAAAGGATGGAAAATATTTCGGATCCAGCTTAAAAGAGAAAATGCTCTTCGAATATTTTTATCTCCCTTTGATATTCATGATCAGTTTTGTTGTGATATATTTAAATTGATATGCAAATTGCACTACTCCTAACCTCTACCCTCTACGAATTGAATATGTATGACAACACGTTAAGAAGTGGAAAGAATTTGTAAAAAAACTTCCTGTATTTCCTTGCGTCAGAACATCGTCGAAGATTTGTAAGAAGAGAATTAACGACTAAAAAATTCGTTTTACTCAATTAAAAAAAATTGTAATTTCTCATTCGTCGTAATATGTTTTTATGACGCAATTAATAATTTTAGAATCTAACATGCTCCTGCACTGCAGAACATTAAGAACCATAAAAATTCATAAAAAATTGTGTTTCTTTAATACGATAAATAATATTATTCAAATTATGTTATAAAGAAAATAAGAATTTTACAAAAAAATTGTTTTGATTATAAAAAATTAATAGTTTCTCATTAATCAACATAATTTTTGATAATATGATTTAAAATTTTTTATTTATCGAATTTGTGTAAAATTGCGAGTCAGAAAGGAAAAGGTCGGTTTTTGGTTTTACCTCCGACTACAGAAAGGCTCCAGCAAGTTGGCAAGGCGGTGTGTTCTTTGATGAAGTGCAGTTTTTGCTAACATTCGCATCTTTAGATTTGGTTTTGCTTGTATTTAAATTCTCACATTTTTATTTACCTTGTATTGTGTAAATCGTATAATCTAACAGATAGAGCCGTGATGGCTCAGGGGAAAGAGTGTTCGCTTTCCAATGATTTGAACGCTCCCAGCGATTTCTGGTCGATACGAATTCCGCATCCGGCTTGCACCGACCACAGTGCTGACGTAAAATATCCTCAGTGGTAGACGGATCATGGTTTAGAGTTCCTTTATCATCAGGCTAACTGTCGGAGGTTTTCGTGGTCCTCCTAGCCATGTAACGCAAATGCGGGTTAGTTCCATCAAAAAGTCCACCATGAATTCTGCCATTCCTCGATCCAAGAGTTTCTTTGTCTTCTGAATTGGGTTCAAAATTACAAGGCTACGGCGTGGAACATTAGTAGTCGTAAACCCAAAAATTGGGTCGGCTGTTTAACAACGGTTATAAAATAAATAAATAATTCTAACAGATAGTTTTTAGTAACTATTAGACTGCATTTTATAATTTTAAAAAAAATACCAGAATATATTTTTCCTTGTAATTAAAGTCAGAAAAATATATATATATATATATTAGGATCACCAGTGTCCCATCTACTACAAAGGGTTAAAGAAATCTAAGCCCAAAAAAAGCAACAAAATTCTTCAACGGAATCTGCTCACTATATCCCAAGCAACCTGTCTTTAACATTTCACATGAATCCTTGTAGCAAACTGCACTACTATTGCATTCAAATATGATCTCAAAATAAAAGAGGATAAGAACAAAAAACAAAAGGTTGTACATGTTGCTATGCACCATCCAGAAAATATTGCACTGCCAGAACATCTCTTTCAACGAAACTTTTTCAAAGTAAAAACAAAATAAATATCTCTTTCTACAATGCACTTCCTCAAACCAATGTCGTTTCGTTTATAAATCTCCTCTAGTGGTTCGGCATCCTTTTATGTTTCATATATTTCAAATTTGGAAAAGTCCGCGGAAATATATGCGCCCATCACATGATGAAATAAGAATATTATTCCCGTTTTCCCATATCCTGTTTCTCTTGTTCGGCCGCCTTGGGTATCCTATTTCTTTGTTTTTCCAAATGATGTTTCAGGAATAAAATGTGGAAATGGGAATTTATATTTTACACAGCTTTCTTTCGGGGCAGGGGGAATTTATGCATTGAAGAGAGGAGGAATTCCATTTCTTGGAATGTGTATTAAAAGTTTTCACGGTTCAAGTAAGATTGCAACAATATTTTACAAAGATAATCCCCTTTTCTTCCTAAAATATCTTTTCTCTCAGTACTTTAACATTATGTTGTATTGTTCTTGGCGTAAAGTTAGTGAAGTTATTGCTTATTCAACATTTCTCAAAAGATGAAGTGCGTTTTAATAAAATTGTATCCATTGGCGAGAAGGGCGGTGTATTGTTTTATGGAGTTTAATATTTGTTTCCTTCTTAAAATGGGTTCTCTGAAATATTTGGTGTGATGAGCTTTGTATAAATGGAAGAAAAATTTTACTTCTATTCGACTGGAGAAGTATTGATTAAATATATGAATACAAGGATTACTGTATTTGCCAAGATTCGCTACAATCGCCCTTCTGTTGCTATGACAATTTTAAATATAAGTTTGTTGTAATTATTATAAAACTTTGAGTTCATTTAATACTTTTTTCACCGTAAATCTTTCTTAAATGCTTCAAATAAATAAGAAGTTTTAAGCTTGGAAGGGATAAAAAAAAATTAAGAAAAACTATCTATACTCCACCCGAGTATTAAAAATACGAATAAATGATTTGGCGTTTTTTTTTCACTAAAATGTGATACAATTGCAGCCTTTTTGCTGATTTGCATAGTTTAAATTTTATTTTGTTCACTTTTTTTATTAAATTTCAAATTTTTTATAAGTTTCAACTTAAATATAAAAATTAATTAAGTTAAATGATTTTTTTTAAATTTATGATTAAAAAAAACTACCTATACTCCATTTGAGTATGGGTTAAAAATGTGAATACATGGTTTTCCTTTTTTTTTGCCACATTATGATATGCTATAATAGTAGCTTTTCTGTTAATTTTCTAATTTCGAACATGGTTTCTTTCTCACTATTTTTATGAAATTTCAAATTTATTTAAAATTTTTACTAAATTATTAAAGTTTTTTGGGCTCTTTTGAATAAACGACAATTTCTATGCTTAAAAGGATTAAATACTAAATACCGCCAATACTTAGCAGAGTAGTATTAATTTTTAAAAAAATATGAAAATTCATGTGTCTGCTTATCTGCTCTAAGATATGCTACAATTGCAGTCTTTTTGTTAGATTACCAATTCTTAAAAATTTTATTCTTATTATTGTTTTTATTAAAGAAATTTACATTTATTTTAAATTTTAATTAAAGTATTTAAGACTTTACACTGTGTTAGCCTGTTTAGAATAAATTAAATTATGCTCCTATAGGATTTAAAAGCAAAAGTCTGCCATAATGCAAACGTGAATAAATGGTATGTGCTGTATTTCCGCTGAGATACGCTACAATTAAAGCTTTTCGTAGGAATTGTCACTTTTATATACTTTTATTGTTATATTAGTATCGTAAAACTGTGTTGATATTTCTTATTTTAGTGCTTCGAATTTATTCAAAATTCTCAGTTTGAGTTAATTTTTGAAAACCATTCTGAATCACTGACTTCTAAATCGGAATCGAAAACTGTACAAGTTTCTGTAATAGGAGATAAATTCTATGACTAAAAAATGGTTTAAATAACTCATAAATTTTTAATAATGAATTAAACCAAACCATTTATTCTATATTAATTTTAAAATTGTTGGCAACATTGTTATTACTATAATTATAATATAATATTCAATTATTATTATAATATATATTCCCACCAGTTACAATAACTGATGGGAAAAACTTTTAACAGAATCTCTGCAAGAAGTTTCTTGTTTATTTGATAGCTATATTGCTTTTATTACACTCACATAACTCATATACTTCCTGAAATTACTTTAGCAAATCATGTAAGTGGCAACGCTATCTCTTAATATTTTTTATCCATGAGTGACAAGGTTGAGACCTTATTACTCCGCCTTTTCACTAATGAATCACTTTGGTGCTATCGAAGAGAAGGACCAATCATGGAATAATAACATATCATGTGACTAACTAGATATTGAGTGACATTTACTTTTCTGGATACTTATTTAAGTGTTATATATACATTTTCTCCATTTTTCAACTACCGCATTTTTATATTAAGACATTCAGTTACTTAAATTCATTTTTATTATATAATTAGCTTTTTAATTTATCATATTCTGTTAGATATCATATTCTGTTGAGAAAAAAAAGGTATGTTTATTCAGAGAAAGTGCATTTTTTTCGGATTTCGTAACTTAAAATAACTCTTGCAGTAACTAATTAACATGCTTGAAATTACCCTCTTAAAGCATTCAGATTGAGACCTAGTACGTGAAAATCCGATCATAACATCAAAAATTATTTAGGATGCATCGTTTTATTTTTGCGCACTGTACATTTAATACTATTTATGCAATAAAGAAGTGCAACTTCGCAAGCAATAAATGGAATTTCTGCTGAAGAAAACCCCTCAGTAACTGATAAAAGTTGTACATTAATAACAAACTATCGATATGTGTTAACTGCAACGTCGAAAGATTGTAATCATCACCGAAACTGTCCTACAAAACTCTCTGGACAGAGGCTTTCTATGTATGATGAACTTACGTAACACTGCGCCGTGTAGGGTATAAGGTGAATGAAACTAAATAACGGTGTATCCCAAACAGTTATGCGATTTTTTAAAAGCATTTTTCATCAAAGTTTATTGCCCTAAAACAACGCAATGACAAAAAAAAAGTAACAACTCAAGCTTTTATTTTCGTAGGTCCAAAACAACAAGAAGGCGCCTAAAACAAATCAAGTTACACTTTTGTCTGAAGAAATTCCCGTTATAAATACAAACCACTTCCTCGGTTGCAATAATACATCCTGGTGGCTTAGTCGGTAAAATATGATATTCCTTCCTCCACAACCGTAACTGAGCATTTTTCAACTAGCAAACAAAGACAAGACTAACGTTTTGAGAGTGGAGAAAAATGCATAAATGGGACTTTTGTCTAAAAATTCCTTCCATTGTTTCACATTCTTTGTCTAGGTCCTATCTGTGATTGTTTCGTATTTCAACATAAACGGAATGTTAATGATGCGTAGTTTAGTAGGCGATAGTAGAACGGTTTTCGAAATGGAGGCATCTTTTTGGCGAGAGAAAGAAAGGAAGAAAAAGTGAATAGCTCTCCCCTCATTTCTGATTGTAGTGGAATTGCTGTTAGGGGTAGGCGTAAAAATACCGACGTCGTCACATTTTAGTGATGGATATCTGGCACTTAAATTGCTTGAATAGCAAAGAAAAGAAATAATGATTTGGCGGCTTCTGCTGTTGGCAGTGAAAATTGAAAACTTTGCTAATTCTTGCTTGGAATTCGAAATTGAGTTTTCAGAAACTTGTTTTTGATTAATAGATAGGTTTTTTTTTAATTTTTATAACTGAACTGTCAGTTGTGTATGTTTCGAAGTAAAATAAACGATTCAAGAGAGACAGAAGTGAATATCTGGATGCATAAATAATAATATTTTAGTTGCTAACTAATTAATATTGCTAAATAATTAATTACCAGTTATTATCTCACAGTTCTGAGTCTGTTACTCTATGATCTAAATTTATTAACTTTTTTGTGAGAAGTTTATTCTTTTAGATTTATTCTTAAAGATAACAAAATTTTGTTCTGAAATAAAATAATTCTCAATTTTTTTCCGATGAAATCATTTATAAAAGGTGTTAGAACCTTTCCCATTCCTAAGAAACGAAATTTGGGAGAATTATAAACTTTTTAATAATAGAAATTACTATTCAATTAATAATAAAATCATAAATTATTTAAAAAAACAATAATAAAATAACAATTAATCTGCTACGAAAACTTTATTAGAATTTTAAAAATATTTTAAGTGAAGTTGATTTCTACTATAAATAGATAAAAGGAAAAATTCTATGCATTTTAGAATAATAGAGGCTAAAACATTTTTTCTCTACTCTTTAAGATTACAAAATTTTGTTCAGACATAAAATAATTCTCAATTTTTTTCCATATAAAACCCATTTACAAAAGGTATTTGAACCTTTCCCTTTCTTAAAAATGACATTTGGAAGAATTATAAATTTTTTAATAATACAATTACTTTTTTATAATACAATGAAATTACTATTCAATTAATGATGAAATATTTAAAATAACAAATAATAAAATAACAATTATTCTGCTACGAAAACTTTATCAGAATTTTCAAAAATATTTCAAGTTAGAAGTTCTTTTTCAATCATTTTAGAATACTTTCACTTTGATCAAAAGTTATAAATCTGATATCCTTACCGAACAATGACCATTTTTTAATAGTTCCATAAACTAAGCATAAGGAATAAATCTTTCGAAAAAAAAAGAATAAAAGAAACAGAATTTTGCCTAGTTCTGTCGAGCAGTGAAGATCTAGTTCAGCTTTTGAAGCAGTGACTAGTGCGCCTCACGGTGACAGATGTAATAAATCATCAAGGTCTCCGCTGCACAAACATAACCAGAAATTGAAGTTATTTCAAGTATAGACGTAATTATGGCAAAAAGAAAGAATAGGGGGGAAGAATCATAAGTGAAAAAGGGGGGTGGGTGAATGCCGAGAGTACTTTTGCTAAATGATGGATGGAGTAACCTAGGTAACTTCTCTCCCTCGCCCAAGAGCCTACTTTTTCTGTCTTTTGGGGAATTGAAAAAAACTAGGGGGAGGGGGTGGTGATATAAAAGGTTAACTTCCGTAAAATGAAAAAAAAAAAAAACTACAAATTTTTCAAGTGGCCAGATGATGAAAAAAATAAAGATTTTTTTTTTCTTCATCTCCATTTTTCTTCACTGCTGTGCTAAGAAAAAAAGAAAAGAAAAACTGGCTTTATGTTTCCTTTGAGTGTTCTCTCTAGTTGAGATATTTTCTTTGATTTAACTGTTGAGAGGGTAATTTGCATCAAAATCTTGATGTGGTAAGACACTGAAGTTTCAAATAAAAAAATTTCAATCTTTCAAGATTTTTAATATTAAAGTTTTACGACTAAAATGCAAATCAAAATGTATAAACTAAAGTAGAATGCTACAAATGATAAATGAACTCATTTTTTATTCGTGTGAATAAATATAGTATTTATTTGAAGTATTCTAAGACTATTTATAGATTTAAAAATACTTATGACAAAGTCTTTATTTCTTTTAAATAAGTCCATTGCTATTATTCTAGAAGTATTGTATAAGCGAATAGTTCCACCTTATAATACCTTAATCTTACTTGTTCTTGAAAGTTTAGTAGTTCCTTTTAGAAAATTGTTTTGATAACTCGAGCCTTTAACATCGCTATCTTACTTTTTCTTGAAAGTTTAGCATCTTCTTGTAGAGCTATAGTATTAGTAAGTTACTAATAGCTGAGATATCGCTGTCTTGCTTGTTCTCGAAAGTTAAGACAGTTGTTATAGAAAATTGCACAATAACTTGAGAATATAAAAAATTATAGAAAATTGTTTTAGTAACTCAAGTTTTTAATATCGCTGTATATTACTTGTTCTTGAAAGTTTAGTAGCTTATTTTAAAAGTATTGTGTAACAAATGGCATAAGTATTGCAATCTAACATAAGTTTAGTGATTCCTTATATAGAAATTATTGTAGTAACTTGAGTTTTTAATAACGCTATATTACTTGTTCTTGAAAGTTTAATAGCTTATTTTAAAAGCATTGTGTAACAAATGGCATAAGTATTGCAATCTAACATAAGTTTAGTGATTCCTTATATAGAAATTATTGTAGTAACTTGAGTTTTTAATAACGCTATATTACTTGTTCTTGAAAGTTTAATAGCTTATTTTAAAAGTATTGTGTAACAAATGGAATAAATATTGCAATCTAACATGTTCTTGAAAGTTTAGTAATTCCTTTTAAGAAATTATTGTAGTAACTCGAGTCTTTAATATCGCTATCTTATTTGTTGTTGAAAATGTAGTAGCTCCTTGTAAAAATTTCTGTGTGTTCCTAAAACCAGTAATATTATTCGCGCCAGTCTAACTTGGCAATCTGTAACAGCATGGCAAATGTAAATTAGTTGTATGTAGACGTGGTTTATTAAAATACTTTATTCTCATTCGTTAACATCAATATGACCTGCAGCTTCCATTTTATGGTGGTAAAGGTACTATTTTAAAGTGGAAAATATCCATTTCAAAATAAAAAGTATTCCATTTTATGGTGGAAAAGGTACTAGTGAAAAATATCTATTTCAAAATAGAAAAGTATTTCATTTTATGGTAGAAAAGGTACTATTTTAAAGTGGAAAATATCCATTTCAAAATAAAAAGTACTCCATTTTATGGCGGAAAAGGTACTATTTGAAAGTGAAAAATATCCATTTTATAGCAAAATATATCTATTTTTCACGGCAAAATTACTAAAACAATTGATTCTAAAGACCAAAAAGACATTGCCACATATTTTACTTTCTTTAATAAAATCACGACGAAAAAGAAGTTTAAATTTCGCAAATATAAGTTCAGAAAGACAACACTTGAGTGTTAGATTCGATTTTGAAAATAATTACTATCATTATCCTATAAAAAAAAGAAGAAGAAATTGCGTAATATAAGCTGTAGCAGATAGATACAGCAGCAATTTATTGCGAGTTTCTTGGAAAAAATATTTTCCATTTAAAAAAAAAAATTCTCAAGTTTAAATTATTATGTAGGTTAGGTGAAAAAATAGTAACCCAAGAGGATACTTTTTTTTCAAAACTGGAAACCGGATATGCAAGGAGTTCCTGGGCTTAGAACTTTTCTCCCGCTGCTTATCGAAAAACTTCGAATTTCCAGGAAAAAAAGGGTGTAACGATAGAACATATTAGATGTTCTTCTCAAGACACCTGCGTCTAAAAAATGTTATTTTTTCGTTCGAGTTTAATTTTTTTTAACGTAACGTGCAAAGGAGGTTAGAGTTTTATTCATTTAAAAGAGTTCATAAATGCTTCTGCGTTTTCTGAGTTCACGTAGATTATGTGTAGCGTTAAGACTTTTTTCTTTTTTTCATTCCAAATTTTTTTCTCTCGTTAATTGGATAAGCGGAGTTCTTAATTAAACTTTTAAATTAATTTCTTTTTCGTTTTAAAATTACATTTTTATTCAGTTTTGTTAATGAAAAAATCAAAAGAAAAGATTATAGTAATTATTTTGTATATTAAAATTTCTTTTGAAAACGGAGAAACCTTTTGCCCGTTTTTTTTTCTTCAATGATAGAATTTATTATTTTCTTATTTAAAATTATGCGTATTTACATTGAGATATCTATCGAACTTCAAAATTTCCTATCGTTGCCAAAGTATCAAGATACATCGTGCAAGGAAGTCGACACAGAATTGTAAATAAAAAGAACACCAAAAATAAAATTTAATAAAAATTTCAGAAAATAATTTACTCTTTAATCTTTATTCAGAAATTCTTATGTTAGATATTGAATCCGATTCTTTTTATACGCAAAAATCTTAAGAAATCAAATCTTTTAAATTGTTCATTCTAAAACAAACGATAGATACAATTTTAGTCGACTGAAGTATAAACATATCTGTTACTTTCAAATTTCTAAAAATGATTAAATTCTTCAGAAATCAAATCTTATAAATTGCTCATTCTAAAATAAACGATACAATTTCAGTCGACTGAAGTATAAACATATCTTTTACTTTGAAATTTCCAAAAATGATTAAATTCTTCAGAAATCAAATCTCATAAATTACTCATTCGAAAATAAACGATACAATTTTAATCGACTAAAGTATAAACATATCTTTTACTTTGAAATTTCCAAAAATTATTCAATTCTTCAGAAATCAAATCTTATAAATTGCTCATTCTAAAATAAACGGTACAATTTTAGTCGACAGAAGTATAAGCATATCTGTTACTTTTATATTTCTAAAAACGATTAAATTCTTCAGAAATTAAATCTTATAAATTGCTCATTCGAAAATAAACGATACAATTTTAGTCGACTGAATTATAAACATATCTGTTACTTTTAAATTTATAAAAATGATGAGATAATTATACAGTATGCAAGAAAAGTTGATACCTAATTTTTATTAAAAATAGCGTTAAAAATAAAAGTTTTATTAAAATCACAGGAAAAAAAATCTTGACTTTAGTTTCCTCTCAGAAATTAGATATTAAATCTTTAATCTTAATCATTCCGAATACAAATTACAGCATGCAAGATTTCCTTCGTTTGCATAAAAGAGCTTTTTATCCTGGCATTTCCCCTAGTAACCCCCTCCAAGATGCTAACCACGGGTCTTTACGTTCGTTGATTGTCGTTCATTCGTAAGAACTATCGACTTTAGCACTCATTAGAGATGTCCCGTGTGGCATCATGTTCCGCTCCCAGCGCCCGGGGTTGCCACTGATAACTTGAAAGTGTGTAATCAATTAGCGGATGATGGCGCCAAATGGTGATCACCTGAGCAGAAAGTGATTGCTATCGTCTGTTGCAACGTACTGGCGATATAATGAATAAATGAAGCATCAAATTCAAGTTTGCAGAAAGATGAGAAGTTAATTTGACTGAAAATTTCTCCCTAAATGATGTTTTTGATCAAAAATTGTTTAAAAAGTTTGCACCCATAAGCATTAACTAGTGATTTGTAAAGCAAACAATATGGCGTTCATTGATCTAAGATGATTATCATCTGTAACTATATGACAGTTAATAACCGCTTTGTTTCTTGGATTTTTTTGCACACAATAATTAAGTTGAAACAATACTCCAGAAACAGAATAAAAATGAAACTGTATAAAAGAAGAAGAAAAAAACAGCAATTCAATAGAATTTAAATGAAAGAGAGTTGGCCATAAGAGTAATTTACAATCGTTTTGTAGTTATTTAATTTTAATGAGAGTGGAAGCAAGCACAAATTCTGATTTTTTTCATTGAAAAGTGGATAAAATTCTATTTTTTACTTATTGAGATTAATTTTTAATATTTTATCTAAGATTAGATTCTTTCCTTTAGGAAGTTGCCTACTCTTCCACCTAGTGGAAAAACGTTTTATACTTCCATCTGGAAGACTATCTTTCTATTCAAACCTGCTCTTCAGTCTAGGAGGTTCTCCTTCTGTACTTTAATCTATAAAGCTACGCTTATATATCTTCATTTTGGTTGCTCTTTTCTTCTTTCATCTAAAAAGTTAACCCTTTATAATTTCATAGAGAACTGCTTTGCCATTATTCCATATAGAAAGCTTCCCATTCCATCCCTCATTCTGGAGGTTGCTCTTCTATACTTGGACTTAAAAATCTACCCATCTGTCCTTCCACGAAGAAAACTGCTGTTCTGTAGAGATGGCTTCTTATGCTATCTTTCCAGCTTGGAGGTTACTTTTCCATCCTTTCATCTAAAAAGCTGTCCTTCTATCATTCCACAAAGAAAACTGTTGTCCTATGCAGATGTCTTCCCATGTTGTCCTTCATTTCAGAGGTTGTTCTTCTATCGTTTCATCTAAAAAGGTGTTCTTCTAGCATTTTTATATAGTTGGCTCTTCATGCTATCCTTCCACCTCAGAGGTAGCTCAAATATCGCGCCATCTTGAAACCTGTCTTTCTATTCTTCTACATTGGAAGCTGACTATCTATTCTTCCTTATGGAATACTTCATATTTTATCCTTGCATCTCAGAGGTTGCTGTTCTGTCTTGCTATCTATGAAGCTACCTTTCTATTTCTCCACATAGGAAGCTATCGTTCTGTTCTTCCACAGCAGAAATTTCCTATTTTGCCAATGTATCTCAGAGGTTACTCTTCAATCCTGCAACTTTGTTCATCGTTAATAGCATGATCTCCTTTATATTTTGATCTCCGTAGGAACTCATCTATTCTTTCATCTAGGAGACTGCTTTGCTATACTTCCAGCTAAGATGGAAAGATATGCTTCAATGTCTTTCATCTTATCTTTCAACTTCTCTAAGTTTTTTTTTCTTTTTAAAAATTTTTTTTAACAAAAATTCAGGAAGTTTTTTTTTAAAAAAAAGAAGGGGATTTACATCTTTTCGATCTTGCTGCTAAACTTCATTGCATTCAGAATCTCACAGCTTGAACAATTTCATGCTATATTTCTTCTAAAAAACAAAAATGCAATATTCAAATGACTAAGATTAATAAATCACTTTCCTGTTCAATAATTTAAATATATAAAATGTTTCTAAATGCTTTCAATCGTAGCAATCAGTATTTCTCTAATATCGTACGAATAAAATATCCCATTGATATATTTTTTTTTTCAATTTCGTAAAAAAAAACAAAAAAAAAAAACATGAAATATATTTATGATATAACCAATTTATGATATAATATTTGAACAAAAATATTTTTCTGAATGAGCATCTCATACACTTATTATTTAAGAGTAAAATTTCAGAATCTTGCTATAAATAGAATTCCTCTTATCACTTTAAAATCCTTTTTATGAAGTAAGCCAGATCTAAATGACTAGAAAATTCTTTTTTCAAAATAACCCAAATCAAATCTAAACGGAATCATCTTATTTTAAAATCTTTTTCACGAAATAAATCAAATCTAAATCTATACACCTCTTTCAAATTATTCTTATCTACTAGTTAAATAAGTCAACAACTATTGTCATATTTAATCGAGAAAAACATTGAAGAAAATAAGGGATTTAAATATATGTTTTAAAAAGTCTAAAAGCATATTTACAAAAAATATATATAGTTTAAACTAACCAGTGAAGGCTTCGCTTGACTTTTAAAAAATCATATTAATTTCAAAATTCGCAATTTTAGTTAAATGACAGTGTCAACATATTTGTTACTAATTGCAAATTATGTAAAAAAATTGTAGAGAACTTACATAATATTGTTTTAACGTTTTGGAGGTTCAAATAACAAGTAGTGACCAAGTGAAGGAACAGCTCTTACCAGTGAATGAACACCCAGTAAAGGAACACTTAATTTTGGTTATTTTTTAATGCTCTTTATGAATTTATAAGCCACACCAATATTTAAAAACAAGCCTATTCTTGAAATTATAACATATAAATACTTGGAAAATGCTAACTTTTTTTTGTAATCATGAACTGAGAATTAAAGTGTCAACATATTAACACATACTGTTCATTCACTGGGAAATCTATGCCCTGTAAAGGAACATGATTGTTCCCTCACTGGTTAGAAGTTATTTTTCGTATTTTTAACATACTTTTGAAACGGAACATCACTAAAGGTACAAGAAAATTAAAGTTTATCTTTTATTTTCATTAACTTAGAGGAAAAAAAAAACAGTAAAGGAACACTTGTTCCTTCACTGGTTTTTCATCGTTTTGTGATCCAGTGATAAAACACCCTCTTATCTCAGTACTTTATTATGCAATGATGCTCAAAAAAATTAAAGCGTAACTTCAATAACTATATTTGGAATTCTCCTTTTCACAGTGAGAAAAATAAAACTATTGCATGCAATTAATTCCACTTCAAACATATAAATACAAATACTCTCCTTATAATTTTTTCAAAGAAACAAGGTGTTGGAGAGATAATAACAAATAAAAAAAAATTTCTGAGAAATCTATGTGACCAGGTAATCCAAAACATTGCTAGATGACTTCCTATTGTTTGGCAGTAAGCTATTGTTACCAATCAATCTAAAAAAAACTTTCAAATTCTTATTTTTAATCAATATATATGAAATGTTCCTTCACTGGTTGGTTTACCCTATACGGTTTCTTATAAAATTGCTCTGAAAAAAAAATAACGAGAAGGGATAATTTAACTATTATAATTTAACGATAAGTCCAGAAGTTTCAGTCCTTATTTATAATTTATAAACATATCAAGAGTATTCTTATTTAATTACTGGTTGCTTATTTCAACTAAAAAAAGTTATTGAAAGAATTATCCGAATCTCTCGGTATTAACAGAAGAAAATGTATTTATAAATTATTATTTAAATTGAATTTTGAAATTTATAGTACATAACGTATTTAAAACAACCATCCAAAAATGAAAAATATCATTTTCAAAAAAAGAAAAAAAAAATGGAAAAAGTTTGACCTCATTATTCTTCAACTAATTGGATATCAAAAGAATATAAAACAATAAGGAGTTAATGTGCAAGGACACTATTTTCTGCCGGACAAATGACTTCTAATCATAATGACCCCCCAATTATGCCTGAAGCCATTAGTTTTCTATTTAAGGGTTATATTAAAAGAGAATAGCAGCCTTAGAAGAAGCTTCTATAAGTAAACCGAATAAAAATTTCCTCCCTCTTTTTTTAATATTGAACAAAAGAAAAGTTAATAGTTATTCGCGTAATTACCTAGTACTTAATTTATGCCAGAAAAAAAAGAAGAAGAAAAATGACAGTATGATAGTCCTAACTTTTTGTTTACCTTCAAAACAATAATTTTTTTTTAGAGTTTAAGAAGATTAATTATAACAAAGCAATTAGGAAAGCATTTGTTTTTAATAGTTTTTACGTCGATGTACTTAACTGATGTAAAAAAAAAATTTTTTTTGTGCACTTTATGATAGTGATATACTATTTTAGACGCACGTGCGGTGGTGGTGGCTGTTACGTATTTAATAATAATTTGTAATCGCTGGTTGAGCAGAAGCTTTAATTAAAATTCCATAAATATACTTAATTCTCAAGTATTTAAATTTTTTATTATTTTTTTTTACAGTACGTTAGTTTTGACGTTCCTGCACAAAAAGTAATTTTAATTTTCTATTTTTTTTTCCATACAAAGTCTTAGCGTGAGAAATAAATTACTCTTAAAATGTATTAATGATATTTTTTATGATTAACTTTCTTAGCATTTTTAAAGAGGGTTATTTAAAGAGAAAGGAGGAAGTAATATAAAAATCAAACTGAAATTTTGATTTTTAGCAACACGACATTTAACTCTTCCGTCTTCCTTTATAAAAGGGAATTCAGTTATAAGTTTCCCGTCAGATGTCACTGTTATAGAGTAATTTTTGTTATAGAGAGATTGATATATCATTTAATGTATTATCTTGATATATCATCAAATTTCAGGGATGTCGATACGATGAAAAATTTATTGGTAATCGTGAACTTGATGCACTAACTAATATATTATAGTTAACGGAGTCTTGATACAATAAATAATGTAAAAGTTGAAGAAGACTTAATGTAGTCATTTTGTTTTTTGCCACTAATGCTAACAATCAAAGTTAAAAACAAAATTTGCCTTTTTTTTAAATATTTATTAGAATGCTTAACTTCAGTATTTTTATTTTAACTTGGCAAACGAGTTTTAATAAATAAATATCGAATGTTTTTCACACAAATGAGTCAGTTCAGCGGAGCTTTTGCAGCCCGCTCCAAGCAGTTCTAACGATGGCGTTCGAAAACAGACTGAAAAGTTCAATCAATTTTCGTTTTAAGAGAGAAGAGGAGATATTCCTTTATTCTTTTTTTTCTTTTCAAAACTGAATGATTTTGAGCCGCGATGGCTCAGGGGATAGAGTGTTCGCTTTCCAATGAGGCGAAACGAGTTTGAATTCCAGTCAATACGAATTCCTCATCCGGCTTGCACCGACTACAGTGCTGACATGAACTATACTCAGTGGTAGACGGATCATGGGTTAGAGTCCCCTTGCCGTCAGGCTTCCCGTGGGAGGTTCTCGTGGTCTTCCTCTCCATGTAGCGCAAATGCGGTCTAGCTCCATCAAAAAGTCCTCCACGAAGGCAAAATTTCTCCCAATACTCGATCCAGGAGTTCCCTTGTTTTCTGGATTGGGTTCAAAATTACATGGCTACGAAGTTGAACATTAGTAGTCATAAACCCTTGAAATTGGGTCGGCTGTTCAACGACGGTTGTAAAAAAAAAAAGAAACAAAATAATTTTGTGAAGAATTTAAATGTTTTGAAAACAAACTTATCATTTTAATACAAAATATTTTCCAACGCTGTGTAGAAAATATTGTTTTCACTCTATATAAATTAATACAAATTAATATGAAGTGTACATTTAGAAATTCAGAATTTGATTAGTGCAGTTTAAGTAGAACGGTTAAATTACAATCAGTAGAAATGTTTCCTAATTTTGTAAAAATCGTGAGATTCATTTCATTATTCTTTTAACTTTATTTTATAGTAGTTAAATTTTCTGACAGAAATAGTTAGAACATTGATAAAAGAATTATTATTAAAATAAGAATAATATCGTCACATGAAAAGTATGAATTGGATCAATCGAAAAATCAAATGTTAAACGATTAACGACCATTAAACATTAAACTTCTCAAAAGTTGAAGAGATTTGGAGTGGAGGCTCCAAAAACTCCGTGTCGTCGAACTAATCTAATGTTTCTCCGGATAAGAAATTTAATAGTTAAACCTAAATTTTAACTTCATTAGTCATTTCCAAAATTATGTGATTTTGATTTAACTTAAAATTAGAGTCAAAATAAAAACTTTTCAATCAGAAATAAAGAGGTTTATTTTCCTAGAAAAATTATGTAACATAAGTAATATTTCAATATGTTATGACAATTGTAAAGCCTTACTTTTAACAAACAATGTACCAATAAATTTTTAAAAATTTTTTTAATTTTCAGATTAAAATATATTATTTACATTTATGTGAATGTATAAAGCATCCTTATTTTAACTCTTAACGAATAATTTATAACTGAACTAGCACGAATGTCTAAATACCGATTTGTAATAATGTTTCATATCTTCCGAGTGACGCAATTAAATTATTAAAACTTCATTTTAATTAATTTACAGACTTCCGAAAATGGCGCAATTTTGATTCAACTTAAGATACGAGTCTAAACATCAGAAATTCTTGGAGATAACAAACGATTATTACATTCCATTTCCCAGAAAATGATTGTCAAGATGATGAATTTTAACCCTTAAAGCTCGGAACCAAACTTAACAAACAAAACACAAATATATTTCCCGCTACGGTAATCTTTTATGGATATTCTGTAGCAATTAAATGCCAAATATGGCTTCCTTGCTTTCCCTTTTCTTAAAGAATTGTCACCATTATGCATTATTTCATTTGCCACGCAAACAAAATCTAAAAGATTGGGGGGGGGACTTAGAAATGTTGTCGGGGGGAAAGTGTGGGAGTGTGACATGTCAACTGAGACGGGGGACGGGTCGCTAAAGGAACGACATTTAATGGCTTTTGGCGAACACAAGTTATCGCCCAAATGAGATTTTAATGCTTTTGGTTTTCTTGGCGTGCTGTTTGTCGCCAGTGTCATTTCTGTCTTATGACAGCAATTTTAATTTTTTAAATTTTGCTTTAAAGTGCTCAATTTCTTATTTCGTAAAAATATAAAAAAAGTTTGACAGCAAATTGTGAGGATATTTTTATTTGGCATCATATATTTTAAAATGATTTATTTGCTAAATATCCTTACTAAGGAAAACTAAACTTTTCTTACTACGTTCCTGAGATGCTCTAAGATATGTGAAGGAATAATAGAGCTTTTATATCAATGAAAGATTATTTCATTCATAAACAAGGCATACATTTATATACATTTATACCTTTCTTATATTATACATTTATACCTTTCTTATTTATTTAAGCATCGGCAACTTGCACTCTTAGGAAAATATTTATAAATATGCATAGTGTTGAACTACAATTCACTTTAATTTGATATTATAATTATTACTTGATAGGTAATAATTATACTGGCTTTATTAAGACGACTTATTTGGCGGCTTATAATTTGATAGGTTTGATAAAGTTTAGACTTTTTATTCCATATTTATACGAGCTGATACGAAACACGCTATTTATTTCTTATTAATATGAATATCCACTTTTATTTTTTTTTAAAAGAACTGCTCTGAAATTTGCATACTAAGAAAAATTATGCTAAAATAATAAAGCTTTCATAGTTTTATTTCGATTTTTTTAAAATTTAAATCAGCACAATAATTAACTGCCACAACACGAAATTAGTACACTTAAATCAGCCCAAATCAAATATATTAGAATAATAATAATTTTTATTACTACAGTCAATTTTTACTGATTTAAGGGGAAACCAAAGATTTCGTCATTTTTCATTTCAAAGATTTCATCATTGTCATTTTTATGTATATAAATAATAGATAAGGTATAGTTTGTCCACGGTAAGAACTCCCTCCTCCACAAAGTCTGAGGCCATCTGCTGCTATAGACGCAACAGTAGAGTTCTCCTCACTCTAGGGCTAACATAATTGACCGAAAAAAATATTCCCTTTATCTCACCGATCCGAGTCGAAACCTGTCCTAAACAATAACCCCACACCCCTACTTGAAATAGTTTTACATCGTTACCATAGTCACAGTCACGGCTGGAGACGAATGACTAGGGGAGTTCTTACGTTAGACAAACCATATACCAGTGTGTATGCATACCTAAAATATATCAATCTACTATTATTTAGAAACTTTTGAAGAAGTAAAACCATTTTAAAAAGTCGAACAATACTAAAAAATAATACTGAATTTCTTTGAATCAACTTTAAATTGCCGAAATTTCGGATATTATAATTAATTCGATCTATTTATCAATAAATTCATTTGCAAAGGAATATTAAATTATAAAACGCATAGTTATGTAATCTTGCCACGAAGTTTTCCCCCTCTTCTGGCTATTTTTAATTAAAAAAAATAAAATAAAATAAATGCATAAGAATTGGCTTGCTTATTACACTTATTAATTATAGTAGTTTGTGAGACCTTACCTCAAAGTGGACTGACAGGCATTTAATCAAACTAGCGACTCTTTTATTAATTCTCACAAGGTGTCGCATTAATTATTCTTCGCTCGTGTTAGTTTGCAAAGAACTGTTCAAAATATGCAGATGTAGAGAAATGAGTGATTAGGTCTTGAAGTTATGAATTACATTCGTATCCCGTCATTCGGTGTAATTAGAAATTCTCCCAACTTTATGAAAAGTTACTTTAACCTAAATTACTCTTTGATTATGATACACCTTAACATCTGTAAGTAAGGGTGTAATTTGTAATTAGTCATTTGAAAGAAAAACAAATTCTTGTAGTGTTTTTATGACGTAGTTAGTCGAATGGTTCAAAATGCATGGATTTTCAACCTATCTGTCACCATCATTCTACGGTGAAACTCCAGAATTTGACGGTTAATAAAATTAAATAATTTTTCTTTTAAATTGTACCGTTTTTTTTTCTCGCTTTTTTGCTAAGCATGTTACTAAACAAGAAGTGATTTATCAGCCCTATTATTATATAACTTATTGAAATTATTATTTAGCTTGTCAAACACATTATTTTTAGCTTATCAATCTTATCATTATTTTTAATTTTAAATAATTAATGATCTTAGAATACTAATATAGTTATTAAGTCATATGAGAGAAAAATTCTAGTACTGTTTTTATGTAATTAATCAAATGGTTTAAAAAATGCATAGGTTATCAACCTATGCGTCTGAATTCTACTGTGATGCTCCAGAATTTGACGGTTAACAAAATTATATATATTTTTCTTTTAAATTGATGACTTTTTCTGCTACACGCGTTATGAAACAAGGAGTGATTTATTAGTCTTTTTATTATTTAGTTTATAAAGATTATTATTATTTATCTTACCAATTTTATTACTTTTAGCACATCAAACCTATTCATATTTTTAATTTTAAATAATTTATATTTTTGGAATGCTAATATATTTATTAATTCAAAATAAAACAAATTCTTGTTGGATTTTTAACTATGCAATTAATAAATGGTTGCAATAAATGAAAATTTAAAAAAAAATTATAAATAAGATTATTTATTTTAAGTGTGCTACATTTTGTTTTGTTTTGTTAAACACATAATTAAAGAAGGAATTATTTGTAAATCATATTATTGTATAGTTTATCAAATCTTTTATTCTGATCACCAATCCTCCTTTTTTTAACTAAGAAATTTAATAATCTTTTAGATTTCAATCCAGTTGGATTGAATCTTATTTTAATTTTTATTAACTATTTTATTTTTGTTAACTATTTAATTTTTATTAACTATTTAATTTTTATCAACTATTTAATTTTTATCAACTATTTAATTTTTTTACAAAAAAAAAATAACATCGACATTTAAGATATAAATTGAAACACAAAGATGAAAGCTAGGAATATATTCATTGATTGGTTAAAACACTTATAAGCAGGCATGCAGTCTCAAATATTTTCAAAATTGATAATATTTTAAATCGAAGAATTTTTTTCCCTCAATATACGAAATTTTACTGTTTTAAAATAAATTGCATTCTTTTAGCTAAGTTTCAATAGATATATGAACATAAAATACTTTTTAATTTACGCTTCAATATGGACAAGCCATTTAATATATGTTTTAAGTCCTATGAGGTACTAAAAATATTTAATGAAGATTTCAATGAAGTACTAAAAATATTTAATACAGAGTTCAATGAAGTACATTAAAGTTTATTTAAGAGTCACATGGGTGCAATTTCAAAGTTAAAGTCATTATTACATTACTTTAGTGAGATCGATCGAAATGAAAGTAATTTTCGCTATCGTTTATAATTATCGATCTTCACAATTCTCATGATACAAGAACTAATTTAGGACTATCAATTTCCTTTTATATTAATGTATAAACAATTTATTAGTATTATTTTCGATAAATATTGCTGTTAAAAACTTAGTAATAAAAATCATACTGTTTTATGCCTTATCTTTATTTTAATGTTCAATTATGAAGTAAAAAGTAATTATTTTTTGATCAAAAGATTTATCATATAATATGCAAACAATTTATAAATTTCAAAATTTTTTTGTTCTGCGAAATATGATGTATTAAAAAACTTTCTTGGCTGCAAAATATTTTAAGTCCTTCTACAGAACGAAGAAATTGTCTTAAATCATTTTAATTATATTTCTAAATAACACTTTAAAAATGTTACAACTGTGAAATACTACAGCTTTTAAAATAACATGCGATTCCATAAAAGGCGATAACTTCCTAATTTATAACTTTCTTGAAGTATAAAATATAACATATTGAAATACTTCATGAGTAACAAAATGTTTTCCTTAAAAATATCTGTAAAAGTAAAATAAGACACAAACTAAATAATAAACTTTCAAATCAGACTAATAAATCAAAATTAATTTTAGAGCAAATGATCTTTTTTTTTTTGAAAAGTCGATTATTTTTCCATTTATACTTTGTTCTATTCTAAAATAATTTATGTTACAATTCTTTCATAATTAATGTTTAGGTAACTAAATTAATAAATAAAATTTTCAAATCTAAGTTAAACGTGAAGATAATTCAAGTTAAACTTTTAAATACAAAGTAGCTTTATATTTTCATATTAGGAAGTGACTGCTTGGATCTGTGATTTTTTTTTCCATATACATTTTTATTACTGAACATAACAGTTAAGAAAATCACAATAATAAAAACTTTTATAAATAAAACATTTATAGAATATTCAGAAGAAGAAACACTGTAATCTATCTCAATTCCTTTCTCAAATAAAACTGATATAAATACGATCCCGGAGATAAATCTATCAATATGGAATACTTCTTTTATGAAAAAAAATCATAAAACTTGATCGATTTTCATCGTAATAGTGAAAGCGATAATTTTTCAATCCATCAAGCAGACGATAATTTTTTTATGTTGTAACTTCAAAAAGGAAACATTTATTTAAATTTTAGCTACTCAATTCTTAAACTTATGTGTTAAGTTCCCCTCGGCCCATCATCAAAGATCCCTTTTTTATTGAGCGAAAATTTCTCTCTATAATGGACTGGAAAGCTTTTCTTCTTAGAACTAAAAAAAAAATCACATTTCTATGGACTTTAAGAATTCCCATTCTCGCTTGCAAAGAATAAACTATACCGCGCAAGCTCATCGCTCATTTACGGTTTTAAACGTCTAAATTTAAGAAAAATGTTCCACAAACTTTCCACCGCGTATAAATCTTTGGAATTTTTTTTCCAAACTGTTCGTGGTTTTGAGAAAATTGTTACGGTTAGATGTTCTGTGGAATGAAAAAGGAAATATTATTTCTTCCTTAATTTATAGCGGGAGAATTTTAACACACGTTTTCGTTTTGGTCTTCATTTTCATACATATTTTCCTTTCCTTCTAGATCATTCCACAAAATTCTTTCTACTCTTAGACCTTTAACTGAGTTTGGTATGGTAATTTCGCTTCGTTCCATTCAAAAAGGAAGAAGAAAAAAAAAGGAAATATGAAAAAGAAATTTCATCTTTTTGGATTTCCTTTCTTTCTTTCGTGCAGCTTTCTTTTATGCCCTTGGTCGTTGAGCAATTCCATACATTAGAATTGAACTTAAAACTATGTTCCCAAAAAAGGATCCAGGCAAAGGAGACTTTTTTAAAAGAATTTTTCAAGGTAAAACTATTTCGTTTGAAAATTGAATTACGTATTTTGTTATCCATAAGGGAAATCTGATTGTCGTTTGGCAAAATGAATTTTTTACAGTGCTTTTTGGAATCGGTAATATTTTATTTTTATCTACAGATTTGGAAAATTCTTCTGCATGAGTATTACAGTTTTGAAATCTAAATAGTTTAATTTCTTTGAAGCCCTAGATTAAATCTCTCTATATGAAACAGATAGTATATTAAATTTAAAATAAGAGAAACATTTATTTAAGAAACTGCGTTCAAAGAAGATTACAGAATATTTGCAAAATATTAGTTTCTGAAATATTCTTATGTATTGGTATTAAATTTCTGCAATAGGATGTTTTTCATTTTAATGTATTCAGAAAATATTGAATAAAGGATTTTTCTTATTCAATGGAATTTTTTCTAAAATTTAATTTGAGTAAAATACGTCTTACACCCTAATATAATATGTTAGATTCAAAAACATTTATTGAATCTTAATTTGGTTCCAAAATATTGATTGAACTAAAACTATGTTCCCGAAGAAAGGATCCAGGCAAGATTTTTTTTCAAGGTAAAACATTTCGTTTGAAAATTGAATAACATATTTTGTTATTCATAAGGGAAATATGATTGTCGCTTGGTAAAATGAATTTTTCACAGTGCTTTTAGAATCGTTAATATTATATTTTTATCTACAGATTTGTAATATTCTTTTAAATGAGTATCACAGTTTCGAAATAAAATATTAATTTCTTTAAAGCGTTGATTAAATCTTTCAATATGAAAGAGACAGCATATTAAATTTAAAAATAAAAGAAACATTTAATTGAGTAAATGCATTTAAATAAGATGAAGGACTGTTATTTCTTGAATATTAGTTTCTTAAAGATTCTTATGTATTGGTATTAATTTTTTTGCATAAGAGAGTTATGCTATTTAACATATTCAAAAAACATTGAAAAATAAAATTTTATTATTTAATCCAAAATGTTTTATTTAATTTGACCCTATTTCAATATGTTGTATTTAAAAGCATTTATCTATACTATATGTATTTATTAATATAATTTGAAAACCTCAAGTTTTTTACGAAATGTAATTTTAAAGTGCATTCTACTTTATTCATTTTATTTAAAAACTAGTGCTAGTAAACTACTACTTATAATTTCACTAGTGCTAATGAAAAATATTAATTTTACTATTATATTATTTATTCAAATAATTTCCAATGCAATGCATCAAATTTTAACGTTCTGTAACAAAATATTTATCGAATTTGAAAAAAATACGTTAAGCTACTTTGTAAAATTATTGTAATTTTAAAAACCGCATCTTACATTGGTGTTAATTCAATGTTTTTAAAAAGTTGAATTTAAAGAATTAAAATATCTTTTGAAATCAATCGAGTAAAATATATAAAAATTCATTCATTTTCAAGAAGGAAAACCAGATTAATTCCCATGATTTTTGAGCTAAATTAGACGAAATAAGAAAGGACAATGCTGTATTACAATATTCTGTTTTTTCTCTTCATTGTACCTATACATTGATAAGCAATTCAGAACATACAATATGTATTTTTGTAAATAATGAGCCCTCTGAGATTTGGCGTAACTAAAAATTTACGCTAAAGATTGAGATTTATGTAACTGAAGATTACATAATGCATAACCTTTAAGCTGGAAATATCCATACTAATTATGTAATTAAGTGCATTTATATTCTTAACACATGATATTAAATGATAGATTAATTATAGGCATATAATAATTACATTATTTAATTTGGCTTGTTATTTTTTGTTATGTAAATCGCCATCGCTTACTTTTCTTAAATGATGTTAAAAATCCTAATTCTTTACTAATTTTGAACCAACCTTTTTATTGATTTTAATTGGAATAATTAAGATTATTTTTGTCATGTTAAATAAATATGCAGGGCAGCCAATTGCAACGCTTTTTGCAAAATATTAAAGGGAGTGGTAGATAATTAAAAGCTGATAAAAAATATTAATTTTACAATTATTTATTCAAATAATTTTCAATGCAATGCATAAAATTATAACTCTCTGTAGCAAAAATATATTGAATTCGAAACAAATACGTTAAGTTACAATGTAAATTTGTTGTAGTTCTAAAAACCTCATTTTGCATTAATGTTAATTCAATATGTTGAAAAAAATTGATTTTAAAGAATTAAAATATCGTTTGAAAGCAATCGAGTAAAATACATAAAAATTCATTTATTTGCAGAAGCTAGTGCTTTCAGAATTTTGGGAAATTTTATAAACATTTCGTAAAAGGCTCATCGCGAGAGAGCTGGAAATGAAGTGGCATTTTATATGAACTTTTGAATTTCATGTAGTGGTGTGGAAAATACCTTCGAATGGAATTTTAGAAAAAAATTCATACATCAAAACATAAACTTAGTTTCCACTAGAAGAAATTTTTCGAAAAATCATGGAACTTTGGCTGCCTTGAAATATTGTATTAAGCTTTGATTTGGTCCAAATAAATTAAAATATTTTAATTTATGTTATTTTAAATTACATATAATCAGTAAATATTTAAATTTTGGACTAGAAATAAACCTATTCGGCTTTCGCATTTTAATCAATAAGAAAATTTTCATCGTTGGCTTTAGAGATAATATATAATAGTATTATCAAAAAGTAGGAGATTTAATAAGAATTGTCTAGTTTTTTTCTTCCAAATCAATCCTTTTTGTTGGGTAGATAACATGTCCTTACAATGTAGCAATTAATACATATTATATTGTAAGATAAGAGAATGAAATAATTAATTCTAAATGTTTGATTCGTGCAGTTTCGGAATTATTTGGTTTTATTCATATGGTTTTGTTCAGCTCAGATCAGATAAAATCGAGATTTTTTACACTTTGTTAAAATAATGGAGTAGTTTGAGCCACAATAGTAAAAAATTTGCATGATGAGTAAATCAGCTGAAACCTTCGGAGTTGGTATGATGGACCACATAACCAAGCAAATTTGCTGAAGCATTCGAAAAAGTGCCTTATTAAATTTTATTTTGATTGAATTTGTTGAAACCTTTAGAAAGTGTTCTGATAAACTATAATATCAACCAAATTTGCAGAAAATTTCAAACTCAGGTATGATGAACAATGAAAATTCATCAAGAAAATTTATTGCAACCATTCAAGAAGTAGCATCGTGAACTATAATTTTGAGCGAATTTGTCGCATTGTTCAAAAAGTTGCATGATAAGCCATGATATCGAGCAAATTTGCTGAAACCTTCAAAAAGTGGCATGATAAACCATGATATTGAGCAAGTTCTCTGAAACCTTCAAAAAGTGGCATGATAAACCATGCAAGATACTGAACAAATTCGCTGAAACCTTCAAAAAATGGCATGATAAACCATGATATCGAACAATTTTGTTGCAACTTCAATGGGGTGCAAATCTAAACTATATTGCAGCGTATCTTAAACTTGACAAAATGTTATTGTGGTTGAACTTGATAGAAAACATAACTCAGTTAGGTTTCAGCAAATTTTTGCCGTATTAAGGCTCGAACTTAAGCTGATTTTTCAAGAAGTTATTGACAATGCGTTGAACATAATGAATGCATGCATGCATTTTTGTACATTACGAGTATATAAAAATGCAATAAAAAATCGTTTTTGTTGGGAAAAATCTCTTTTATCTATGACAAAGGTAAGCGTTTTTACTTGCACCACTAGGTCTTCTAAAAGCATTTGAATAGTTTATAGATAGAAACTCCAAAAGAATTGTACTGTATATCATAAAAATCCGACAACATAATACCTATTGTACATTTTTTTACATCAACATCCACAAGGGCATATAAAATAAACATTTGCCCCAAATATATATTCAAATGTATAGCAGCCATTCATGCCATACGCAAGAATTATGTAAAACATATCCGGGGCAATTCTGCTTTCATCAAATCCGACTTTAGTGATTCACCGCTGGCAACCTCCTAATCCCCCGTGATCCCTTTCGGCGTGACAAATTCGAATCACACAAAAAAGAAAAACTCGGATAAAAACAAGACAAAGAAATAAAAATTGCATTCGTTTTCTTTGGCACCTAGAAAAAAGAGAAAAACAATAAGTCAAAGAGAAAGAATCCTGAAATTCAAAAAAGAACAACAAAATAAAAAATAAAAAAACCGAAAGGGATGTTGTATTAGAAAGGACTTGATCATCCGTACTTATAGAATGAATGCCTAGTTTTTTTCCATTTAAAATTTCAAAGTAAAGATCGCAATTTTCGGTAAGCTTTGATCAGAATACATGGTCTGTGTTTAAAATTCTTCTTTCATTCAGTTTTTTTTTCATTGTGTTTGTTTTAAACCCAAAATGCAAAGATGTTTTAAAGAAATGCCCGTACTTTTTGATTGAATTGAAAAAAAATTTTTTTTTTCATTCTGTGTTAAAATTTGATTAAAAGATTATTCTAAGGTAAACAATTTGAATCAAAACCTTTAAACAAACTTGTTTTTCTAAGAATATCTTTTAAGCTCAACATTTAAGGTTTATTTAAGCTTCTTTTGAGGTTTTTTTGCACTTTTAAGATCAAAATGTACTTCTTTTGTTGGGTTTGATGATAATAACAATTAAAAACATTTTACCAGCGAATTGTGACTTAGTATGAAGACGGACACCGCAGTAATTTTTAACAAAAAAAAATTAAACAGAATTCAGCAGCATACTAATTCTAGAATATATAAAAATTAACAGTTGAAAATTGTATAAATGAAAAATATATAGTGTTATATTAATACATAATTAATACATATTAATATAAAATGTAATAAATACTAATATAAAATACATATTAATATAATTATATTAATACATATTAATATAAAATGTTATATTAATACATAAATATACGAAAAAGTATTTGGAAATTTAAAATTTTTTTCTCTCAAAACATGGGTTTTATACTCTCTGACACTATTACCCCATGGAATAATAATAAAAACAGACGGCTTATTGTAGGTAAGCTTATGACTCTAGCACGTCATCTCTAGTACAAGCCACATGATGAGATAATGCTGATTTTTTGAGGATCTACGTTGATTTTTGAAGCTAAATATCGATGACTCATATCGACCGATTTGATGGTTGATTTCATTTTAACCGCTATTCTTCCTCTTTATATTATGCCCCGCAGTGCACTGATCATTAAGACACGGTTCCCAGCAGAACACCGAAGTCAAGCATCACTGACTGCGGTCAGTGTGCGGGTGGGTGACCACTTGGATCAGTCTGCGTAGGGACCGAGGGTGTGAAGTATCGTTAAACTGTTAAACTGTTCTACCGTAAAGTGTTCGACTTCGCGTGCAGGTCGTCGGGCTACCGAAGCTGGGGTGCCATCCCCTCTGCAGAGGATCAAAATTGTGATGGCATGTCTTCGGATCATCCTCAGGGATGTTTGCCAGACCGTAGCCAATAGTCCATTGTGCAGCTCTAGGGCGACGCAAATGAACTACAACTACAGCAACTCTTCTTTATATTATAGAAAACGCAAACAAGGCGATTCCTCCTCAAAGCGATTTTTCTTCTCTGTTATCTTGAAAGTGGAAATAGCATTTACTTGCCACTGATTTTATTCTTCGACATCAACGTTTGATGACGTATCACCCAACCATAGCCAATCACCTGGGCCCCCCTTTCTAGGGCTCCATCTTTTAACGCTCATTGTAGGAATATCACGGAATTTTCACTTTGGTCAGACGACGTGGATAGCGTTGGAGCTGGTACCCCTATCTCTTAACTTTTACAACACAACAAATTGGAGGACTTTTAGCCACGACAGACTTTTGCGCTTTGCTGCGTATGCAAGTCAGTTGTTTCATCGGCTGACAGGATCGAACTCGGTACTTGCAATCCGAAGCTTAGTGCCGTTAAGGATTCGAAACTGGAAGCTTATGTGCTGAGAAACGAAATAACAAAACCTTTAAGTCCGTGATTAATCTATGAATCATTTAATGACTTAGATAGTGGAAAGTTGATTAAACGATCTCACATAACATGAATGGCGTAGCACATGAATGGCGTAAACAAGCTAACTAATTACAATGGTATGGATTGCTCTCACGATAAATTGAGGAAGGGGATAAAAACCGTGATCGATCACGGCAAAAGAACTGTAATTACGTGATTTTAATCAGTAAGTGTAGCTTATGCTCTAAGCTGCGCTTACTAATTACAATGGTATGGATTGCGCTCACAGTTAACGATAAATTGAGGAAGGGGATAAAAACCGTGATCGATCACGACAAAAGAACTGTAATTACGTGATTTTAAGCAGGTGTAGCTTATGCTCTAAGCTACACTTACTAATTACAATGGTATGGATTGCGCTCGTAGTTAACGATAAATTGAGGAAGGAGATAAAAACCATGATCGATCACGGCAAAAGAATTGTATTAACGTGATGTTAAGCAATTTTTTTTTAAAAAAAGAGACCGGCATTGATAAGAAACCAATAGTTAAAGTCTCGATTTTGTCAATCTAGTATGAAGAGTTTTTCTCTCCCCATAACAATCCACATCTTTGATAATCTGTTCACAAAGGAAAACAAAGTTTGATTGATCCCTGATACCTGTACCCATAAAAATCTATCTCCTGTTTCCAATAAGTTACACATATTCTAACACCATATTTACGAGTGTGTTATAGCGTTAAAATTTTTTACGTTATAATATGTTAACTAGCTATCAATTGTATCATGATTTGTAGCTTAAGTTAACATTTGAAGTACAATAGTTGAAGTCTCGTTTTTGTCAATCTAGTATAAAGAGTTTTTCCCTCCCTATAACAATCCAAATCTTTGATAATCTGTTCACAAAGGAAGACAAAATTTGATTGATCCGTGATGCTTGTACCAATAACAATCTAGCTCCTGTTTCCAATAAGTAACACATATTCTAACACCATATTCAAGTGTGAGTTATAGCGTTACAATTTTTTACGTTATAATATGTTAACTAGCTATCAATTGTATCATGATTTGTAGCTTAAGTTAACATTTGAAGTCAAGTGACATTACAGTACTGCTCTATAATACAATGAAATAATGCGATGTTCTGTTCTATAATACAATGTAAATAGATAAATAAAATGATGCATACGATATACGATGTTCTGTTCCATAATACGATTGAAATAAATAAGAGAAAAATAATGTGTGCAATGTTCTGTTCTATACTATTAATGTGTGTATACTGTTCTATTAATGTGTGAATACTTTTGAGTTTTTGAGAACCTCAAAATATGGGAAGAGGGTAGCATTTAGCCGCAATCGTGAGCGTACAGCCCTAACAGTTTAGTTTAGTCTATAGCACGATCGAAAGCTTGGGCCCCTTAATATTAATTTCATTTTTAGTTTTTCCAAGGGTAGGTCAACCATTCGAATCATTAGAATTAAATGTTTGCACGTGACAATTTGTTGATTAGATCAAAAGTTATTAATTTGTTCCATTTCTTTATTTTGCGCATTGAACAATAAAAATAAATTTTTTATCTTTTAAGGTGTTTAATTGTTTTTACGATGAAAATAAATAAATAAAATGAAATATGCTATGTTCCATTGTGTATGATGTACTGCTCTCTAATACGATGAATATAAATAAATAGAATAAGTAAATAAAAGTTAGTGAATTAAGTTGACAGTTGAGGACAAATGATGTTACAATGCTGTTCTATGATGCAAAATAAATAAATAAAAGTTAGTGAGTTTAGTTGACATTTGAAGACAAGCTTTTTTTCAAAGCTATTCCACGATGCAAAATAAATACAAAATGCATTATTCAATGCAAAATAAATTATTTAATACAAAATAAATTATTCAATACAAAATAAATTATTCAATACAAAATAAATTATTCAATACAATATCACGTACAAAAGCTTGAAACAGTGTGCAATTATACGTTTCTTAATTAGTTATGATGTGCAGCTTCTAAGTTACATATAAGCACTTCTTAAACTGTCATTGCAACATTCTAAGAACTTTCGTAAGAATACGCGCCACAAACACCAAAATATTTTAAGCAATATCGGGGAGTTTTTCATTTTATGGATGCTCCCACAAGTATTTCCAGTCGTCGAGCAATAAGAAATGATCAATAACAAAAAAGACCAAAATACACACCGAAAAGAATAAAGACGTGGATAAAGAAAAAAGATGAAGAAAAAAAATAGAAGAAAAGGAACGAACTGTGAAAATTCTGAAGACCGAACTCCCCGAAATCATCATCTTACAAGAATAAGATGGCTAAAGGAGGAAGGATGAGGAGATCGAAGATGCGCATTTGGGACTTTCACACCCCATACTCCTAGGAATTAAAGAGGATTGAGTTTTTTCTAGAATTTCGAACGAACGCCGATTATTGTTTGGGTTTTCTACTTTTATTTTTATCCTGAAAAAGTTTCAAATCATTTTCAAGTATTGTTGTTGAATGAAACTCTAAGACGTTGTCTACGTGACAACTCAGAAGTATTTATTTATAAAAAATAAAAAAACTTTTTTCTTTTTTTCAAAGTTTTCGTAAACTATTGTTTATCGAAGTCCAAAAAAAAATCTTTGTTATAACAACTTCGTTTAAACCCAAGATTTCTGATGAGTTTTGAAAATTTTTCTGACCAATAATAGACTTTCTTTGTCCGTTTTGCTTAAAAATATTTCTAATTTTTCTTATACATTGAGCAAAATGGAAATCGGAGCACCATTGTAACTTTTGATCTAATGATAGAACTTCCACGTACTAAGATGCAATTTCCGTGGGTCGAAAGACTAGCACCTTTAATTAATTAATTATTTCTTCAGAAGTTAGTTTATTTATATTGCAAAATCAGACACAAAAATGTACTTTCTCTGAATATATATATGTTTGAATGGTTTTGAATTCTTAAACCTCAAAATATGGGCAGAGGGTAGCATTTAGCCTAAATCAGGAGAGCACAGCCCTAACTGTGTAGTTTAATCTACAGCACGGTCGAAAGTTTGGGCTTCTTAATATTAATTTCATTTTTAGTCTATCAAAGGTAAGGTTAGAATCATTAGGATTAAATGTTTGT
The DNA here is from genome assembly GCF_043381705.1 of Parasteatoda tepidariorum. NCBI lineage: Eukaryota > Metazoa > Arthropoda > Arachnida > Araneae > Theridiidae > Parasteatoda > Parasteatoda tepidariorum. Next base: position 68,661,917 of record NC_092211.1, on the reverse strand, counting down.
ACGTGACAATCCGATCATTAGATTAAAAGTTATTAATGTGTTCCATTTTTTTATTTTGACCATTGAACAAAAAAAAAATATTTATCTTTTAAGGTATTTAATTGCTTCTGATACTCATCTAAATTCTTCTAATTATTATATGTAAATTACCCCAATAGTTAATTTACATTACTTTTAAATGACTTAGCTTAGTTATGAGAATTATTTTCCCTAGTTATCACAATATAAATACTTTTCATAGTCAAATCAAAACTTCTCTAGTCTGACTTATATTAATTATATTTGAATTGCTTCTCTTTTTAAAGTCGGAATTAATCTTTGCTTGTTTTTAATTAATTACTTAATTACATTTGAATTACTTATCGCAATAAAGTTCAAATTTCTTCCTTTACATGCTTCTCGAATCTCAAAATTACTTTCTTGCTTTTATTACTTTTTAAATAGTTCGCTTTATAAAATTGGTATGAAATTGAAATGTATTTTATTTATTAAAAACTATCTTTTTTGTCGAATTAATTAATTTTTAAGAAAAAACAACATTTAAAAAAACAATAACCGGTTCTTAAATTTCGGATATTTCCAAAATGTTCCTTAGTATGTTTTTTAATTTATCTCTTCGAATGTTTTAAAGGTTTCAGTTTACCACACAAAATCTATTTTGCATGCTCTAAATCTATAAATCTGTATATTTTTAAAACATATTTTTTCATGTTTCTGTATTTATTTCATGTTTGCAAGTTTTTCATATACGCTCTGAGGTTATAAATCTAAAATGCTTCTAAATTACATTGCTGCTAATTTTTGCATTCTTTGAAGAAAATTTATCTAAATGGTAGTGTTATTAAAATTGAATCATAGACGCCTAGTGAATAATTTTTGACCAATATATAGAGTTTAACTACTTTTGTGCAAGGATGTTCCAATAATTTTAAACTAAATTTAAAATACATNGTATTTCTCTTCAAAGATAAAAAGAACAGAGTCTAGTATTTCACAGAACTGTGTTTTCTTATCACTTCCACCAGTCATGATTATTGTTGTACTTACTTTTCAATAGTCAACAATCATTCTTTTGTGCACATGCAATACACAGTTTGAAAAACTTCAATAGATTAAAAAAAATATATATTTTTCAAAAATGCTTTTGAATTTTGTGTTATGTGCATATTTCATGTATTACGTGGTACTTTATAGAAGGCAGATTTATTTTTTAATGTAAAGCGTGGAAAAGTATATTTATTACATACAATATTGGAGTGTATGAAATGTACTACATAGAACTTATTTAATATAGGGGGCTTAACTATATCACTAGAAAAAGATCCATGACTTGATGACGTAGTCACGTGATGAATCCTTCAATGCTTCATTGCTTGAAGTTGAATATGTGAAAAAAACAAAGCCAAGTCTTAATTCTTGCTTAAATTCAGATAAAACATAATTTTTTATACCATTGCAAAGAGAATCAGTTGCATTATACAAAACTAAATGGAATTCGGAAATTTTTATTTTTATTCATTTATTTATTTTTGCATGAATGTGCTCATTAGACAATTAGAAGGCAATTGTTAACCCTTTTAACCACTGAAATACAAAATTATTCTAGAGATGAATTCTTAAGTTCTTCATTGTTTGAAGCCCAATGTGAGGAAGAAATGTAATCAAGTCTTAACTCAGGCTTAATTTCAGATAAAACATAATTTTTCACCATTTTGAAAATAATAAATTGCATCATATAAAACTAATATAAATTCCGAGTTTTTTATTTATTTGTGTTTGCGACCCTTAGTCCATTGGAATGCAATTGTATATCCATTAGACCATTGGAATATAAAAGTATTTAAGTGCGGAATTCTTTAGTACTTAAAAACTCAATCTGAGTAAAAAACGAAACAAAGTCTTAACTCATGCTTCAATTCAAAGAAAACATTTTTTTTTCACCTTTGCAAAGAGAATTAATTGCATTACATAGAATAAAATGAAGTTCTAAAATTTTTATTTTTATTTATTCATTTAAAAATTTTGTGTGTGTGCCTTTAGGCCATTAGAATTTAGCTAAAAGACGAGAAACCCCCCAAAATGCAACGGATTGAATTGATTTCTCCAGTGCAGAAGCAAACAATCTACTAATTACAAACAAAGCAATCATTCAGGGCCTAACCACAAGGTTGTTTAATTTATATAATAATCGTACAAAACGCTTTCGGTTTATTTGAATAACATTTTTGCACACATTTCTAAGAACTGTACATTATAAATGATTCACACATTCATGGTACTAGCGTGTCGACGTAGAACCATGAACAAATTCCCTTAAGAATAATCGAGAAAGTAGAAAAAGACTCCTTGATGTAATAGAACTGTTTAGAATTCAAGTCAAAACACTCGTGGCTTAGCTAGAGTGGTCATAAATTAAACCACCTGAACAGCTTGGACGTAAATGACCCAAAGGAAAACACATAAATCTCGAGAGTTGAGGCTAGTCTTTTGAGTTTTGGTTCGAAAACTCTCACGCAATGATATATTTAAATGGTTTTGAAAAGCTTAGTTAATACACATTCAACTCGTGGTTGGTGTTGTGCTTAAGATTCAGCCGTAGCTGTTTTAGTGAGAGGAGTCGGTTTTCGTGGATTATGAATAATACTTTCTGAAGTTACCAGTTCCAGTTTATTTGAATAATCGTTATATGGATTGGTAGGTAAGCATCCGTATAACTAAATAAAATTAAAATTTTGAACGAAAACGTATCGGATTAGAGACACCTTAAGATTAAATATCGAATAATTATAAAGATGTAAAATAATAGTAACTCTCGCGGGGATCGCGATGGCAAGATTTAGGATTTTAATTATTTTCTATTTTTTGCATTTTGCCAATACAACAAAACATGCTACAGTCAAATCCCGCTATAGTAAACCTTCAAAGGACCGAAATTTCAGTTCACTATAGCCGGGAGTTCACTATATCCGTTCCTCAAAAAATTTTAACTGATAGTTAAGAACTTCTTTCTTGTATTGCACATTATTTAAATAAATGACCATTAAAATTAAATACAAAAATGACTGAAAAATAATACGTAGTAACAGAAAATGTGTCAACTTATTTTTGTATTTTATTACTCTTCGTCTTGTGTACGAAAAAAAAAATTTGTAATCTTTAGCTGATTCAGAAAAAATTCATACATCTGCCTGGGTAGGCCTTTATTTATGGATGGGAAAGTGAGATAAAAGTTGCAAACAAGAAAAGATGCTTATTGCTACATTTCACTCTATAGATGGTTTTAAAAATCAGTATAAGTATTTATATTGAAGCAGACATTTCAAAATTATTACAAAAAAATGAAGAAGAAAAAATCAGTCGAAGTTAGAAAAAGTTCATAATATCCAACTTCCTTACTTTTTTCGTTCACTATATCCACAAAAAATATAATACGTGGATATGTACACGGGACGGAACATCTCGTTCACTATATCCGGGAGTTCACTATAAACCGTGTTCATTATAGCGGGGTTTGACTGTATATTATTATGCTTTTCAACATTGGATAATGCACCGACAGGCCTGGCCTTGCTTCAGAAAGATTCTGGTTTCGAATCCCGTGCAAGCCATGGATGCTATACCAAACTATACAATACTATTTCCGTGAATGGCGTTCGTCTTGCAACTTTTACCCTATACTATGCATCTCCCATTCGACACTGATTTTAGATTTGCAGTACATCATCCGTGAGATGCCATGCCCCAGCGATATTTACTTCATATTATGTATGGGGACCTGGTTGGTAGGGCGTTGGACCCATGTCCAAGAGGTCGTAAGTTAATGAAATTTTGGTTAAGCTTCTTAACATTGTAAATAATTGAAAAATTAACTTAAAAGATAATAAAAAAAATTGGTACAAAAAGTAATAATATTTGCTTGACATTCCCTTAAATTTTAAAAGAAGAATATAAAAAAATACGTTACACTCATCATTGATTTTTATTACTATCTTTTCATGTAAAGATTGAATAAAGAGTAATATGAAAAACTGTCACACAAACCTAATTATTTATTGTTCACTATTACGTGCAAAGTTTGAATAAGGAAACGACACACAGAAAAAATTATTTCTTCTCTATATTTTCTTGCTCTAAATAAAACTATATAAAAATTTAGCAGAAAATAAATGATTTTTTTCTTATTATTTCTTAATAAGAACGTATAAAAAGCATTACAAGAAACTAAAACACAAAAAAATTATCGCAATATCTTTTTAAAAGATTAATAATAAATGACCAAATAAAAATTTGGCACTCAAAAAAGAATTTTCCTTTTAATAATTTCATATAATTGGATTAAAGAACGAAACAAAAATTTGCTCAGAAGAATAATTACCTTCGTTTAATATTTCGTTTATATATATAAGCTCGTTTAGTTCATTCAATTAGATTAATGTCTAAAAGTTTCTTTAAATATGCTATTAATTTTATTTTAATATTAAAATATTAAGCAGATTAATGGAGCCATTTGAAAATTGTACAAAAAACGCCTCTCAAAACAGCGTTAAACATTCATTTCGATTTCAACTCAAAGCTATAAATTTATTGTCACCTGTTTTGGATATAAAATACGTCCAGATATAAGCTCGTGTAATAAATATTTTTACATTAATTCAGAACTTCTTGAGTTCTGAAACAAATGGCACTAAAATTCAATATTTTATTTGCCTTTTTTTCTTCTTTTTTTTTACAGAGGCGTTGTGAACATTATTTTTCAGGTACCCTCTCTTCAAGGTAATCGTCNGTTAACTTATTTTTGTTTTTTATTACTCTTCGTCTTGTGTACGAAAAAAAAATTAGTAATCTTTAGCTGATTCAGAAAAAATTTTGTCCATACATCTGCCTGGGTTGGTCTCTATTTAGGGATGGGAAAGTGAGATAAAAGTAGCAAACAAGAAAAGATGCTTATTGCTACATTCCACTCTGTAGATGGTTTTAAAAATCAGTATAATTATTTATTTTGAAACAGACATTTCAAAATTATTGCAAAAAAATGAAGAAAGTAAAATCAGTCGAAGTAAGAAAAAGTTCATAATATCCAACTTCCTCACTTTTTTGGTTCACTATATCTACAAAAAATATTATACGTGTATAGCTAGGCACGGGATCGAACATCTCGTTCACTATATCCGGGAGTTCACTATAAACCGTGTTCATTATAGCGGGGTTTGACTGTACATTATTATGCTTTTCAACATTAGATAATGCACCGACCGGCCTGGCCTTGCATCAGAAAGGTTCTGGTTTCGAATCCCATGCAAGCCATAGATGTGCTTTCATTCTCTGTGCTATCTGTCTTTATTGTGGGAGCAACGTTGGTCCACCTAATATGGTGCCCCTGAAAGAGTGACCAACAAATCTGCCCTTCAGATGCCTGTAAGACGAAAGGTCAGTCTCCAGGTGGGCATTGGGGGAAAAAAAACATTGGATAATACTAAGGATATAAAACTATCCCACAATTTGAAACATTAGTGTGAATTTTTGCTATTTTTTTTATCTTTTTGTTTATATTCTAAGACGCCTACTTCCCAGTGCCTACAATCATAACTTTTTAAGATAACCCTGTATAAATGTAATGGAGATTGTTGCTGTCAAAAACTAGCAGGGACAAAATATCGTGATGAATAGAATTGAAATTTGGTTTTTAAATCTATACTTCGGCTACTCGGTTTTTTTCAAACTATACAATACTTTTTCCGTGAATGGCGTTCGTCTTGCAACATTTACCCTATTCTGTACATCACCCATTCGGTACTGTTTTTAGATTTGCAGTACATCATCCGCAAGATGCCATATCCCAGCGATATTTTCTTCATATTATGCATGGAGACTTGGTTGGTAGGGCGTTGGACCCATGTCCAAGAGGTCGTAAGTTCAATGAAATTTTGGTTAAGCTTCTTAACATTGTAAATAATTGAAAAATTAACTTAAAAGATAATAAAAAAAATTGGTACAAAAAGTAATAATATTTGCTTGACATTCCCTTATATTTTAAAACAAGAATCTAAAAAAAAAAATTACACTCATAATTACTTTTTAGTACCATCTTTTCATGTAAAGATTGAATAACGAGTAATATGAAAAACTGTCACACAAACGTAATTATTTATTGTTCACTATTATGTGCAAAGTTTGAATAAGGAAAAAATATAACGACACACAGAAAAAATTTCTCGATATTTTCTATAAAAATTTAGCAGAATTTTTTTTTTTTTTTAATTTCTTAATAAAATTATATAAAAATTTAGCAGAAAAAAAAGATTTTTTTTATCATTTCTTAATAAGAACGTATAAAAAGCATTACAAGGAACTAAAACACAAAAAATTATCGCAATATTTTTTTAAAAGATTAATAATAAATGACCAAATAAAAATTTGGCACTCAAAAAAGAATTTTCCTTTTAATAATTTCATATAATTGGATTAAAGAACGAAACAAAAATTTGCTCAGAAGAATAATTACCTTCGTTTAATATTTCGTTTATATATATAAGCTCGTTTAGTTCATTCAATTAGATTAATGTCTAAAAGTTTCTTTAAATATGCTATTAATTTTATTTTAATATTAAAATATTAAGCAGATTAATGGAGCCATTTGAAAATTGTACAAAAAAAGCCTCTCAAAACAGCGTTAAACATTCATTTCGATTTCAACTCAAAGCTATAAATTTATTGTCACCTGTTTTGGATATAAAATACGTCCAGATATAAGCTCGTGTAATAAATATTTTTACATTAATTCAGAACTTCTTGAGTTCTGAAACAAATGGCACTAAAATTCAATATTTTATTTGCCTTTTTTTCTTCTTTTTTTACAGAGACGTTGTGAACATTATTTTTCAGGTACCCTCTCTTCAAGGTAATCGTCCATTGCATGTATTATTCGAACTTTTTTAACGTTGTATTCTTCCACTCCTGCAGATGGCGCTAAAGATCGTCGTGACGTCACGCATCGGCCATTAATCTTCTTTACGGCGATTTCGAGTTACACACGAATAAATTCGAGAGAATTTTTCGTTTTTCTATTTCTCATAAAATGAAAAGGGGGTATTTCTCTTCAAAGATAAAAAGAACCTGAACAGTTTATTTATATCTATTTCTCCTAGACAGTCTCATCCCGTTCGTCCCTTTAAATAACCGAATCTTTTTCTTTCAACTGTGGCAACGGTCTAAGAAAGAACAAAGGATTCCTACTTTACACACAACATGAGGGAAGATAATAAAATAAAGAATGTTTTGAAATATGGTTGGGATTTAGAGGGACATAACGAATGGTCCAACTCCAGATGAAACTCCATTGAGAGACAATTATTGTTTGTTTTAGTCTGCACGTTCTAAAGTTTATCATTTGTTGTACTTTTTTATAAGTTTAAGCGAAGGGGAAGGGATTATGTTTGTTTGCTTTCGTGAATTTGAAGAATTTATTCAAACTCTTTGTTCGAAAAATCTGATGCAAGTGCTTTTTTTTTACTTAGTTTTCTTTTTCGTTCTTTTTTTCCTTTTAGGAGACTGAAAAGAAATAAGATTTCAACAATGGACAGTTTGTTGAAATATTGTTTTTTTCAGGTATATTTTTTTGTAACATAATGAAATATGAAAAATAAATATTTACAGTTTCTTGTTTATGTATTGTTTCCTTTGATGAAAATATTTTCCTGATACTAAAACGAAGCTTTTTTAAGGATAGAAAATATTCATGTTTAGAAATATTCTAAAGTGAGCAACTTATGTAGTATAGCTTGCTTTTAAAAAAAAATTGCGCAAATCAAATATGTATCTACGAACTGTTTTGAGAGGCAATCAATGTTTGTTTCAGTCAACGCGTTCTTAAAGTTATCAATTACGGTACTACATACATATATTTTCAGGCGAATTATAAATACAAGCAAAGAGGGTGAAATTGTGTTCTTATGCTTTCGTGAATTTGAAAAATTTGTTCACGCTCTTTGTTCCAAAAATCTGAAGCTATTTTTTTTTTTGTTTGATTTTAGAAAACGAAAACAAAATAAGATTTCAATAGGAAATAGTATATTAAAATCTGTAATGTTTTTTCAGGTACGTTCTAATAGTACATATTATAAGCCACAGATTATAAAAATTTAAAGTTTCTTGTTTACTTATAGTTTCCTTTGATGAAAGTTTTTTTTATTATTTTTTTAAAGCGATAACTTATCTTTTTTAGGATAAAGAAACATATTTCCTTATATATTCTAATTTTTGTATCAACAAAGGAATTTCATTCCTAAAAAATGCACTGATTCCCGTTAAGGACTATAATCAGGGTTCGTTTTAATGTGCACGTTCTGAAGTATGTACATAACAGGATTTCTTTTTCCATGCTTTTACTAACTATTTTTTCTCTCAAAATTTTAAGTTATTGTTTCTGAAAATCATAAACTATTCATTATATCAGTAAACGGTAGTATCATTTATCAATTTAATTTATGCAAGAATATAACTCCATCCACGCATATCGTTTATCTTGCGCAACTCTTTAAGCAACTAAGGTTAATAATTTTTACCATAATAAATAGAATAAATGAAAGAATAATAAAAAAAAGAATAGAATAAGCAAATTAAGGAAATTATGTCAGCTGAAATAGATATGTTTTTTTAACTATAGTTTTCTTCACACTAATAAGATTTTATACATCATATTCCTTTTAAAATTCCTTTTGCTTTAAGAAATATGAGACATTTCATGGAAAATCAATCACTATATAATTTACTATCTAAGCTGCATTGCTCGACGTACTTTGGTAAGTAATTTAGTTTCAGATTTCTTTTCTTTTTTGTTAATCCTTATTGCTGCCGAGCTTTTGATTGTTTCACCCGTTCTGAAACTTTCTCATAAAAATAATTCAGTTTCTGAATAAAATTTTGGGAATGTCTTTAACCAAGAACAAAAGTATAAGAACTTAGAGGGGAAAAATAAGAATATATACTACAAAACTTTAAAGATTACTTGCAATTTTAAAACACCCTGAACCATATCATTAAAACTTTAATACGCTGCCAAGTTAAGCCAAATAATGCTAAATAAACCAACATTCGACTACTGGCTGCTAACTTTCAGTTTGAATAGAAGCATGAAATTTTTTTTATCAAAGTTGCAGAAAATGTTAACTTGACCAAGCTACCAAAATTATTGTTTAACATAAATAATTTTTCGCCGAGCGTGAAAATGTCTAAATACTATAATAATGGAAAATACTAAAAAAAAAGAAAGAAATATGAAATAAGTAGAAATACTTTTTGGAAAATATTCCCACAGAAGTAAACGTAAGGATTTCTTTAAGTCTAACGATTTGAATTTTTTAAAAAAAATCTTTGAAATATATCATTTTGATAAGTACACTTTGATCTTGTAAGTTATTTAAAGTTATACAAAAAAAACTTATTTCGAACCCACCGATACGGGTTTTCAAGCCCTTCCCTGACTTCTTAAAAAAATAGCCCCGACTTCACATTCCAGAAGATCAAATCATTTTAAGCCACCAGCATGCTTCCTAGCTGCGATCATTTGCTCTTTGTAATTGGAATTTTAGGCACAACTTGTAGCTGCTGTTGCCACTTAGATATTCCAAAGTTGTCGTTACTGGCGTTACAAAGAGGCTCAAAGGGCACGATCCGGGCACTGCTTGTTATTCGGAAGAGAATCCTCCTCAAATCTTGCCTCCAATTCAGGACACGTACTCGGTGTCCTGGTGTTCGCAAAAGATCAAAACAATTTCATTTTGCATGGACTAACCTGGATTACTGATTTTTACCCCCGCACATGTATCAACTGAAACATTTTTCCGCTCAGCCTGAAGCAATGGTAGACCAAAATGATATACTGAATTTGTATCATTTTTATACTTTAATTTGATTTTTATTTTATGTCCCTTTTTTTCCCGTATGTGTGGAAACAACGCCAGTGAATTTGATTTTGAATTGAAGTTCTGTTGACAATATTTACCGTGCCTGGAATATGGAGTGGAATATTCTTTTCTCTCTTCCTAAACATAAAGTGTTCTTTTATCAATATTTAAATGTACTCTATTGCGCATTAAAACGCTTTTTTTCTTCCCAGAGTTACTTCTATTAAGTGATAATTTCAGAGTTTATTTCAAATTAGAGCTATTTTAAATTATAATTACGTAAAGATTAGTGTAAATAAACTAATAAGTATTTTAAGGATAGTATGTGAAGTTATCATTGTAAGTAAATAAAAATTTAATTCAGGACACGTACTGTATGTCCTAGTGTTCACGAAAGATTAATGGACTGATCTGGATTACTGGTTCCCCCCCACCCCCTTCGCATGTATCAATTGAAACAATTTCCCGCTCAGCCTGAAGCAATGGTAGACCGAAATGATGTATTTCTCCACAGAATTTGTTTTAATTTTATACTTAAATTTTTATTTGGCGTCCTTTTTTGTGAGTGGAAACAATGCCAGTGAATTTAATTTTGAATTGAAGATCTGTTGAGATTATTTTCCATCCTTAGAATATAGAGTGGAATATTATTTTCTCGCCTTCTAATCACAAAGCGTTTTTTTAATCAATATTTAAGTGTGCTCTACAGGGCTTTATTAAAAAAAAAATTTTTTTTTTTTAAACTTATTTCTATGACTCATAAATGGAAAGTTTGTTTCAAATTCCAGTTTTTTTTCATACTATATTTTCGTAAAGATGTAAGTAGATTAATAATTAAATCAATGATAATGTAATTCGCAAATTATAAAAACAAAGAGGTATTATTAAATTTATAGCAATTCTGAGGATAAAAAGAGCGAGACACCTTATAAGATAGGGTGATAATCGTACCACTAAAAAGATAAACAAGGAGAAAAAAAATTCTGGAAAAATTACCATACTGTATGGTAATGACATTTTTTTTAAAAAATAAAACAATTCGTAATAATAGAACCAAAATATGCTATATTTAAACTAATCATTTGGTAACTTTTCCGTTCATGTGACAATGGTTTACTTGCAGTTCTGGTTTACAAAATTATAGAACTTATTACCACACATTTGGTAAAAAATTACAAAACGGAAAAGTAAATTTAACTGAAAAAATGGTTTTTATACCATACTCTAAGGTGACATGATAGAATTACCAAATATTATCACATTTACCAAATTTTATTGCATGTAATATAATTACGTGTAAAAAGCGCTTCGATAAAAAGAACCGAGCTTTTGGATGTTCCCATAAAGCTCGAAACATGGAAAATTTTACCATATTCTGGTAGTTTCAACCATACTTATTTTTCTCGGGATTCAATTCAAACCTAAATAAAATTTAAATTACGCAATTAAAATTTGAACATGTAATAAATACGTAGAAAAAAATTTTGTACCTCACTTAGCTCATAAATGAAAGGAGTCAGTAATTCAGCAACTATCGATAAAAGGAGTACCTAAAAAATTTGCGTAGTACAATAAAAATTATTATCTTGCTATTACTCTGACAGTAAGATACCTTTCATACTATATTGAAGAATTTACGATATTGCCGAATAAAATAAAGACTATAACACTTAACAAACGTGTCATAAAAATTGATGAGATTAAACATAAAAAGTGATGAGTGTTGCTTATCGTAATCTATGTCATGTTCTTGTCAAATAATAAATAAAAGAATTTTCTTCCGATAAAAATTTTTTTCTCAGCGAATCTATGAATGTAATATTTGAACTACGACATCCTTTTATTAGTTTTAGTGCAATAATAAAAAATTAACTGTATTTCACAATAGTACCTTATTTTAATGCTATGTTCTGGTAAAATTAGCTTTCAACATATTATTATAGAATTATTTATAACCATAATTCATAAACATCGAATGCATAAAGGTTACGTTTGATCTATAATATCCTTTTAGTCTAACAATAGTTTGATAGTACAAAATTAGCTATATTTTACATTAGTATCGTATTTTAATGCTGTGGTCTGGTAAAAACGTGTTTCGTATTTTGCATTATTTTTAACATATTGTTGTATAATTTTTTATTACCATATCTCAAAAGTATCGAATCAATAAATGTCATGTTCAGTCTATGATGTCCCTGTACTAGTTGTAATCCAATTATACAAAATTAGTCACATTTCCAATTAGTATCGTATTTTCTGTGGTCTGGTAGAAACAGCTTTCGTATTTTGCATTCTTTAAAACATATTGTTGCATAATTATCTATAATCATAACTTAAGAAAATCGAATCTATAAATGTTAAATTCGATCTATAATATTCTTTTATTGTAGTCTGATAATACAAAACTACCTGCATTAAACATTAGTACCGTATTTTACTGCTGTGCTGTGAAGTAAAAAAACAGCTTTATTCATATTTTGTATTATTTAAAACCTATTGCTTTACTGTATAATTAATTATTTGTAACCATAACTAAAAAAAAAAAAAAGGAACGTCGAATCCATAATCCATAAACGTAATGTTTGATCTATAATATTCTTGTATTAGTCATATTCAGATAATACAAAATTAGCTATGCTTCATATTAGTACCGTAAACTTAATGTTGTGGTTTGGTAAAATCAACTGTCAGCATATTGCTGTATAGTTATTTGTAACCATAATTCATAAACATCAAAACTTTTTTGTTTTAATTTTAAATTCCATAAATGATAATTAGTTCTTTCAATGAATGCAATTTTAAGGTTTTTAATTCTTACGTTTAATTTTAATATTGCTCTTTTTAAAGTATTCTTTTCAAAATATATCCTTTCACTGAAATATAGCCTTAACGGATTTCAATAAAACTTTTCGTAAACTTTATTTAATGTAGTTTAATAAAAAAGGAACAAAATTATTTCGAAATATCAAAAAATTACAAGGTTAAACTAGCCTCGTAACAAAATATTTTTTTAAACGAAGCAATCTGCAGTTCCTATTGATACAATTTACCGTTCTTTAAACCTTTAATATTGCTTTCTCTTTTCGAACAAATTCTTTCAAAATGTATCCTTTCATTGAAATATTGCCCATGATATGTCTTAAATAACGAGATACAATAGAAAATTTCACAACTTTCATTTCTGCAACATAAACCAAACACCCGAATTTTTTTTCTGGATTCAATTCCGCCTAAGGAAAAGAAATACGCCGATTCCATTTTCATTGGCTGGTTATATTTTTAAAGGAATCAAAGAGCTGCCGAAGCGTGCCAATGCGATGAACTGAAGCGAAGAAAAATCTTTCAACTTTATTTTATTAATGGCAGCAATCGCTCAAGTGACACTTCCGATTTCAATTTTTTATACTACAGTCAGAAACTTTGATAAACCCTAAGACAGATCCTTCTTATTTTTTACTTTTCCACCCCTCTTCAGAAAGAGTTCCAAAAATAGAGAAATTTCCTATGAAGGTGGATAAGATTTCATAGGCCTCGAATTTTTCTGCCTTTTGAGTTTATCAAGGGCGACGATCACGGTTTATAAAACCTATCCTAGAAGATTCCCTTTTTTTTCCGGGATCTCTTGATAGACTGACTCCTTTCCTGGTTCGATTTCCAGAAAATATGGCCTTTGTTCAGTAGGAGAAGTCCCTGGAGAATTTTCTGGCGATTTCACAAAAATGTCGATTTGGGAAATTGTCAAAATGTAAATTTTTCGGAGATATGGATTCGAATGTCCGGAAATAAGAAGTTGATATTTCAATATATTTATATATATATATTTGATGGTTAAAACTGCTAAAAATAACTCAAGTTAGCAATCTTGAAACTTTCGCTAGTTCGTAGTCAGAAATGATGATCGATGGCTGCAATACTATATCTTCCAAGAAAGATTTGCTCAAAATGTGTATTTAGGCATATCTATTTTATTGTTAAATTTGGACAAACTTAGAGCACTTCAAAGCTAATGCATTGAGCATTTGTATCCTTACAAAGTCGTGTTTTACTAACACAAAATAAGAAAATGATATGCATGTTTTTTTACCAATTATTAGCTCAAAATAATATGATTTGTTGTTGTTGTTTTCGTGTCCATGAATTTTCAGATAACGTCATAAGTCTGAACTATTGCGGCCGCCAGCTTCGGTGCCTCTTGACTGTAGAGAACAGTTCTTAGATTGTTCTCAATTGGTACCATTCCCAAATTCAAAACATGTGTAGTGAGTGCGGGGCACTCGAAAATGTGTCAAAATATGATTTAAAACAATATTATTCAAAAAATGCATAAACATCACTTATTGTTGGAATATAAGACCAACTTATTGTTGGAATATAAGACCAATTATCCATAAACTTCTTCTAAAATGTATTAAGTATTTGTATCTCATCAAATAGTTTCAATTTATATATCCCGATTAAATTAATTAATTTGCCCTCAAAAATATAGTTCTTTTTTTAATATTAAATAAATTTTATTTTCGGAGCTAAAGAGCTATTTTATCATTAAAATAAAAATTAAATCAATTTTATTCTCGGAGTTTTTTAGATAAAATAATAAGTATTAAGAACCCGTTTTTGATCATCTTTTACCTACCGAGACAATTTTTCTAAACATTCATTTAAAAAATATAAAAAAATGGGGCTAAAATTATAGTTTAGTTACATTTTTAATTCTTGCTGTATGGCAGTTTATAAACTTCATTTTATGTGTTCATTTCATTGTTCCTTTTATAATATTTTAAAAGCAAAAAAACTGCTTATTTTTTTACTTTATTTAGCCAACTTAAACGAAATAATAAAATATAATAGTACTAAATCTATGTTTAGGACATATAGGCCAGTTGTGCTCGATCCTAATAAAAATTTTGTTTGCATGAAAAAGAATGCCATTAAAATAAATGATATGATCTACAAAGTTCTTTTTTTTTATATTTCGCCATGCTTTAATAATGTAATGCCATATAAACTTCATTAATGTTACGGAATGAAAAATTTCCATCACTTTAAAGTAATAAAACTGTAATAATGCAATCTAACAGAAAATTTTCAATAATGTAACGTAATACGAAATGTCAAAATGTAAACAATTATAATAAGAAACTTTAATAACATTAAGAAATATTTTTTTTTAGTATGTTTAGTTCTTTTTGACAGATCTTAGGTAATTTTGCATCGCTGATTTCAAATATGCAATCCATTTCTGTCACCAAGCTACATTTTTAATAAATTTTTTGACGAAATGTATATTTTTTGACGAACGTAAAGTTATAAATCTTTATATACAACAAGGAGTCACATAAATGTTTCAACAATCTTCCAAGGGTGTTAAGGCACATCAATCAGGATTAAAATAGCAAAGTAACCAACGCCAGGAAATGTCGTCATACGCCACTAGAAACGCTACTATAAGCTATTTATCCATTTGCCTCTTGACCGGTAATAATAGGTAAGCACCCTGGCAGCGCATGATGACGTTTCCGGGCATGGGTTACTAAACAGCTTTAATCCTAGTTATATGGCTTAACTCCCCTTAAAGCTTTTTGCAACATTTACGCAATCGACTATTACGTATGAAACTTAAAATCTTCTACGTTTCGATAAAAATAGACTAAAATTTGTCATTTTTAAGAAAAAAATATTGCTTTAAAGGCAAAACAAATTTCAGATTTGAAATTCACACACCCGAATTGAATAATATCAAGTATTTGTATAAATGCAGCAACAACTTTGTTCCCCAGTGTAGTGTAATCTAACATTTCTAACAATACTTTCTCTAACTAGCTTAAATAATCTAACTTAATGTATAACTACCGGTATTAAAGTATTTTTATAACGAAAAAACTCTTATAATACAATCTAGTATGAAGTTTCTAATAATATTTTCTAATACTAACTAGAATAATATAAAACAACATAAACTCTTCGACAAAATCTCTGATCTCTTCGTAATGAAAGTCTTAAAACATATTTTAGTCATCATCACTCAATATGTTTTGAGTTTCAGAGGAAATTTTAATGATTCGAAATGCTTTTCCATTTATCCAATTGACGTTTCCCTTGTGAAATAGAACATTTTTAGACATTTTATTTCCAACTAAAATAAATGAAAAATGATAATATCCCACGAAAAACTGAGTTTAATATTTCGATGATAAATGTAAATTCCAACTCTTTTACTCCCGATTCATTTACTTAAAATGGTGTTAAATTTTTAAACGCTTAACTACCTTTTAGTTTAAAAAAAACGCTATTAAATCATTCAGTTTATAAATCGTTTTATTCTAGCTAAAACTTAAGGAAAAAAAATTCACCGAAATTCAAAATTAAATCTTACATTGAAACATTTTTGGTTAATTTTTCGTTTTCCATCCACTTAAGAACATTAACTTGGTTTTCCTAGGTTTAATTTGCCTTCCAGCTTTTCATATTGGATTCATCTTACAAATTTAAGAGCACAAACACACACCCTTTCCCTACCTTATCCACTAATGGATTCCTTGGCGATCATTACCGTCTTACACAAGCCATTATAATCTTTGAAAAGCCGGCCAGCTGTTCTTACACCGTAATTCCTTCGAATTAATTAATTCAACCTCGCTCCTCCATCAAACACTAATGTTTCATGTTACCCACTTTTAAAACTTCCCCATTATTTATACCGTTTTCTTAATGTTCTTTTTTTTTTCTTCCCTTCTCTCAATTTTGCAAAACGCACACTGAAACAAAATGCGCCAAGTGAAATTCCTTCTCTTTCCCCTAACCCTAAAAGAAAATCGTAATAAAAGCAATTTTTTTTTCTCTCATTGTTTATTATATCCCCCCTTTTATTCCTTTAAAAAGCATCTTTTGTTAAGCTTTGGACACACATTATCCTTTTTAAGTGAAGTACCCGCCGGCCGATAGGTGGCGCTCCAGTTCTTCTAATGAGTTTCCTCTCTGTTTCTCTGGCCTATTCTTGTCTTCTTTTCTTCCCACTTCCAAAGCTTCTAACTAAATGTTAGTTAAAAGAAGAGCCGGGACGTGACGTAAAAGTTAAACTGCTTTCCCTGCCTCTGAGCATCCTTTTGCTCTTGAGCTTCCCACTGAGGTATTGTTGAACTCCAGGTGCGATACGGGTTCAGTCTTCCCCAAGGCGAATCGGATCAATAGGAGGATGGGTCATATCGGAGGACCGAAAGCTTTGTTCGATTTATTTATATTTTTTTTAACCTTTTTACCACCGAACCAGAATGCGAGAGCTGTGGTAATTAAATTTTGATAAATCTCTCGGGGAACTAGTACTCGTCGATCTTTTGCTTTTTTTTTATTGTTATTGCTATAGAGAAACTGCAACCGTGGCAGATGGCTAGAGCTGTGGTGTTGTAGTAATTCGAGAAGTGGATGGTGAAACTCTTTTATAAGCGTCAAGCGTTAAGTAATGACTATTGAGCGAATCTAATTAGCACATTTAGTTTGACAAAACTATTATCCATCTAGCGAGCTTACATTTTCGAAAAAATTAATATATCAACCGGTTAAAAGTTTATAAAATTTCATAATTTCATTATTCTTTGTGACGTTATCTTAAAAAGTTTCATTACTATAGAAATTGCTACGAAAAATTTTACAATTCAAGCAATTTATATCGAAAACATTAAAACTCTTTTCATGAAAGTTGTATAATAAATTACTTGCAATTCGGTATCAATATAAAGTGAAATTTCGTAGCAAATTACGTGTATATGAAAAAACTTGCTACAAAAATATTTCAGTTCGTAAAAATATTGAAATTCTCTTCATGAAATTTATATTATTAATTACTTTCAATTCCTTGCGATTAAATGAAAATTTTGCAACAAAGTACAGGTTATTGCATTTTTTACCAGATCCTGATATAGTTTCATTAAATTATAAGGAAAAAATGGTAAAATATTTTACTTGGATCATTGTAAATAAAAAAAGAAATAAACTGAGCGATAGAAAAAATTACGTACGTTCAATTAATTCCTTAACAATTAATGTTTGATTCATAAGTTACTATTCATATAATAGTAGTTATTATTCATATAAGTCATTATTCATACAATAACTTGTGAATCAAACGCTCCTATATCCATAATTTTTCCTTCCTTTATTTAAAAAACAACCTTAAAGAATAATTGAAAAGTATAGGACGTCAATTTATGTCAATATTGTGAAACGTTTTGTGAACCTAAACTTTAATGTATTTTGAACAGTTTAAAAACCTAAACTTTCATGTATTTTGAGCAGTTTAGAAACCTAAACTTTAATGTATTTTGAGCAGTTTAGAAACCTAAGCTTTATTTTGAACAATTTAGAAACCTAAACTTTAATGTATTTTGAACTGTTTAGAAACCTAAACTTTAATGTATTTTGAACAGTTTAAAAACCTAAACTTTAATATATTTTGAAAAAGTATTTTTTTAAGTGATTCAATTCAATTTGTGTTTTAGAGAGAATAACTGAAATTTCATTATCTATACTCTTTTAAAGTAAAATGAGCATAATGTTGAAACAATATCGTTTATACATTTTAGGAAGTTAAAAGCAACATTTTGGTATTGGTCAAATAAAAACATTTATCTCGTCTTTTTACGGTTTTAAAAAGTTCGTTTCGAAATCCTTTAAACTTTTTAAATATTTTAATAAACAATATAAAGTATTTTCCAGTATTTTTCAAATTTTTTATATTGTATTGAAATTATGGACTTAGAAAACGGGCAATATTATAATATTTTAACCAGTATCTGTCTTGAACAAGAAGATACTGGTAAAGAATTTTTCAAAACTTGAAGAATTTTCTTGTACAAGAATCTTATCTTCTTGAATCTTTAGATAAAACACAAAAGAACATATTTTCTTGGATTTTCAAAATCATAATTATTGTGTTAAAAGAAAATTTATCATAGAGAATAACTAATGTCTTTGCCAATGCAATTTCTGTTAAAATTTTTCTTGCCTAAAGAAATAAATTCTTGAATCTTTAGAAACAACCTTAGAATTACTCTCAACTCCTATCTTTCTTATCTAATTTAAGAGTCCCATAGAAATAAGTAGGGGATATATGGTGTCTGTTAAACTCATTACCATTTTACCTTTCAAACACAAATTGCATTGGTGTAGAAACCATAGATGAAACCGTTAACTTCTATTCAGAGTCGGATTAAATTTAACTTTTGATTTAGCGCAAATAAAATTTACTTCCTCCCTAGATAATAATTCTCCTCTGTCTTCATGAGTGACTGAAGCCCATCCTCTTTGCTTGGCTACTTTATGTAACATGAGATTTACGCTATACATCTTGAACATAGGGAATAAAGCAAGTGGGAATAAGGAACAATTAATTTTTTCGTGTTCCCCAATGTCGAGAAACGAAATAAAAACGAAAGTAAATAAATAATCCCAAGATACTGAAGAAGTAAGATATTACTTTATTAAAAACTTCAAAGGTATACAAATAAGAAATAACAGTCGACGCATTTCTAGCGCTTAAAAATAGGAGCTCATTTTCAAAACTTGCAGGTCGTGAATGAGAAGAAACAAAAGTGATTTGAAATATAAAACGCAAAGTTGCCAACGAAAAATGGAGAAATAAAGAGGGGAAAATACAGTAGCAGAGGGAAAAAAATAACGATTATTGTATATTTTTGAAAAGAATAAAGTTTTTAATCAGTAGTTTTAATGGACCTCCTCCGAAAGATGAATATAAAAATTGCTAAACTTGCATGTAAATACACATTTTAAGCAATTTCAAAACAACATTTCTATTATTTGATCATGCAAGGATGGTTAAAACAGGGTTGCCACAGGCGACTAAAATTCAACTATTTGCAACTATTTTTGGCGTGAGGCGACTATGGCACCTTCTTTTTGTCTGAAAAGGCTGAAAAAGAGGAGACTATTGGGAGACTTTTCTGTACACCTAGCAATTTTTCTTAAAGCATAAATTTAGTTGAAAATCTGCACCCGACAGGATAGTTTTTGAACACACTGAACTTTTTTTTTTCTTTAAAAATAAAAAATGTTGTAGATTTTGAAATGCAAATTTGAATCGCCTTTTCAATGATTATATTGTTACGAAATTCCGCATTTTTTAAAAAATAATAAATTTTAATACGATATTACGATGCATGAATTTCGAATTTGAGTAATCACTTTTCATATATAATAAACATTAACGTTTGTATAAAAATTATCATATTTGCCACCAACTTGACTGAATGGGATCATGGTATATGACAATTAAGTCATTAACAAAATTTTAGTCATATTTTTGATGAAATTTTGTTCTTATGTAGGCATCTATTTTCCTAGTTTTTGGCTACTATTTTCATGCTTTAGGCTACTAAAAGCAATGATTTTGTTCATTTTTTTCTGTGGCAACCCTGTTAAAATGCATTTCAAACTGTTTTGAAACTTTTTAGTACTTCTATATATGTATAAAATAATATTTTCTCGTAAATTCAAATTCATCCATACTTTTTCGGTTGAAACTTGAAAAGAAAACATATATTATTTAAATCTTTTCGTTAGTTCAGTGTCTGTCTAGTACAAGTAAACAAGTTCTTGAATCTTTCGGCATAATATAACTTTAAGAACTACTCCAAAACCCATACCTTTCTTATTCTATTACTTCCAAAGAAGAATCCCATGGAAATAATGGGACGTCTCTTTACTTCATTATCATGCAACCTTTCAAAACACAAATCGCATTAGTTGCAACGTAGAAATCGTAACCTTCCTCCTTCTAACTTTTGAGTTAGCTCTAATAAAATTTACTTCCTCTCTAACTAATGATTTACATTTGTCTTCACGACTGACCGAAACCCTTTTCCTTATTACCTTGTAAAAACCTTGTGTAAATCCTTTTTGGGTGGCTACTTATGTTAGAGAAGGTTTATATTACATCTTCTAAAGTGACTCAACCTTTTCGTGTTCCTGTAGCCAAGTAACGAAGTAGGTAGTATTTATGCACCTCTAGGGAACAGTGGGCATAACGTAGAAATAATACCTTCGTTTGTTTTGTGCTTACTGGGGTATGTTTCTATTCTGTTAGGGTTGTTGAAGCTGATTAAATTCGGGCTTCGTGGTATAATGTGCGCCCCCAGAGAATTCTTTTATTTCCTCTTTTGCCCGTTTTACGGGTGAAAGGTTTTTTTTTTTCTTCTCTCTTTTTTTATTTATAGATTCCTGAGAATAGAAAAAACGTGACTTTTTCTATTGGTGGCTGTTTTAGATGTTTGATTTTTCAACAACTGTTTTATTACAAATAAATCTGCTTAGATGATTTCGGTTTTAATATGACTTGACGATATTAAATTTCCTAACAATGTTTGCTTAAACATTATTTCATGAGATTTATAAATATATTTCTGTGTTTTTTTAAAAAGAAAAATATCTAATATCGTATGAATTTTTTATGCGTATGCTACCCAATATTTAAAAAAATATGGCAGAATTGAAGTAAAATTGTTAAGAAAATAAAAGCTTAAATTCATTTAAATAATATGCATTAAATATTTTGGAATTATTTATGTATCATCTATAAATAATATGCATTTATATATTATATATCAACGCATTTATATATTAATGCATTTATATATCATTAATGCATATTAACCCTTTTCTTACGGTGTATTATCCGTACGATCACTTGTGGTCCATATGTTGTACCAGCCGTAAGCAAAAGGTTAAATAATGTGCATTAAATATTTTGGAATTATTTTAAAAAATATCTAATATCGTATGAATTTTTTATGAGTATGCTACCCAATATTTAAAAAAAATATAGCAGAATTGAAGTAAAATTGTTAAATAAATAAAAGTTTAAATTCATTTAAATAATACGCATTAAATATTTTGGAATTATTTATATATCATCTATGTATATTTTTTTTACTTATATCTGCAATTAATTAACTTTCTGCTTACGGCTGGTACAACAGATGGTTCAGAATAGCAGGTGCTAAGAAGTGCCGTAGACAAAAAGTTAATTAAATGTATTTGTTATAAAACCGTGTGAAAAACAAAAGCAAATTTAAGCTTCATACCTACACATTCACTGAAAACGAATAAGAATACAAGTTATGAACGCACGTTTCTATTGTGTGTTAAGTGGTTTTTCTCATTTATTCTATACAAAATAAACAAAGAATATTTTTTATTTTATAATCGTCATTGAACACCCAACCGAATTTTTGAGTTAACAACTGTCAATGATCAACTCCGTAGCCGTGTAATTTTGAAGCCAACTCAGAAGTCAAGGTAACTCCTGGAACAAATTAGCCTTCGAGAAAGTCTTTTTTAATAGAACTAACCCGCATTTGCGGTACATGGAGAAAAAACCATGGAAACATCTCACAGTTAGCCTGACGGCAAGTAAACTCTAAACCATAATCCGTCTGCCACTAAAGATATTTTACTTCAACACTATGATCGGTACGAGCCTGGAGTAGAATTCATATCAACCTGGCACTGCAGGGATTCGAATCTGGGTTACGTCATTGGGAAGGGAAAGCTCTATCTCGTGAGCCACCGCTACTCTAAAACAAGGAATATATAATAGAATTATTATTTATTTTTTATTTCGTGTTATTATTTATTACATATTTCGATATAATAATTTTTTGAAATTTTATGTCACCCTATTTTATTAGCAATTTATGAAAAAGACTATCCGATTTTTTTTTTTTTTTAAATCCATCCTTATTGTTTAAATCTTGCATCACATTTTACCTGCGACATTAAATTAATAATTTTTCTTAACCCAAAAAATTATTCAAAAAAATTATTATTTTTCTCAAAAATGTTTTTAACTCACTTCTTGAAACATTTTCTTTAAATAAGTAAATAAGTAAAGTAAAAAGAAGTAAAATAAGTAGTAATAAGAAGTAACTCAATACAAAAAAAAAAAAAAATTACCAGTTTAAGCACTTAAAGTACTTGTTTCTAAATCATTAATTTGACACCATTTTAAATCAATTCTACTTTATTTTTAAATGGTTTGAAGGACATTACAATTTCGTAATTAAATACATCTAAATCTTCAATGCACTTTAAATACTTTATTGAAAAAAATTACTTAACTGTAAGCGATTTCTGACAATTAAATCTTGTGAGCGGTCCCGTTTAACTTACTTTTTTCACATTTAAGATAAAACTTTTTAATTTACTTTCGAAAACCTTAGAAAAGTTAAATATCCACCTTACTTGAAGTACCATTTCTAATAAAAGTTTAAAGCTCGGTTTCCAATTTAATTAAACGCGGTTCCTCGCAAGAAAAAAAAAAGATTATAATAGCTTAACATTCAAAGAATGCTTAATTATTTCACAGAATTCGAACAGAATAAACAATATGAAGAGCTTAAAACACCAAACACAATTAAACAACTCCAATATCCTTACTTTTAAAACTTTAATTATTTCGTTTGTTAATGTTTCTTCCAGTTCCTTACGTTCTCTTTAACCTCACTCTCCACCCCATATCTGGCAATATCATGTTACAAGCTTTAAAAACGAGCATTAAGAAGTATTTAAGTGCTTAGACGTCGCCCGCTTGACTAACTGAACGCATAAAATGCGGAACCATGAGCGATTAATTTGAATTTAATCACCGTCGCCTAGTTTCAACCAAAAGCGCGACACTGCGCCAAATTTCTCCATACATAAAATCCAGGAATCGTTCCGTGAAAATGCGCCCCCGCTAGCAAAAATGTTTATGACTGCTTTCATGCCGATATTAAATCTGCATTAAAAAAGTCTTCATATCTGGCATCACAAACCTGTCTCAATCTCCATTTTAGATATTGGTAGACAAGGTTTAACATTGTGTACTTATATTTTATTACCACTTCGTTATGTAAGACGGCTATAATTTAGGTTTTACAATATGTAAGGAATTACAAATAAATCTTCTCCGTGTACAAGACATGAGGAGTTTCACAAGCAATTTATTTATAAAGAAACTGCTTTTGAGAAAATATATGACAGTAATTAGTATGCAATCGACTTGACTTTCTCTGTCAGTCATTAAATTGACCAATAAAGGGGCTTCTGTTCCTGCATTACAATCTAATAACTTTATAATTTCAAGCTTACACAAAAATAAAAAAACTTTAACAGTTCCTTCAGAGAATAAAAGCATTTAGGTTTTCCGGAAGTTATGAAAATTAAACTTACTTACATAAAAGAAACCTGAATTTAGACTGCAATCTCTGAATTTTAAAAATCTACAAATCATAACTCTATTTAAATTTTTTTTAGATTTCAGAGAATAAAAGCATTTAGGTTTTCCGTAAGTTATGAAAATTAAATTTATTTACATAAAAGAAACCTGAATTTAGACTGCAATCTCTGAATTTTAAAAAATCTACATATCGTAACTCTATTTAAATTTTTTTTAGATAGTAAGAAACGAAATTCACAAGCAATTTATTTATAAAGTAGCTGCTTTTGAGAAAATATATGATATTAATAGTAAGCAATCTACTTGACTTTCTCTGTTAGTCATTAAATTGACCAATAAAGGGGTTTCAGTTCCTGCATTATAGCCTAATAACTGCATAATTTCAAGCTTACACAAAAATAAAAAAAACGTTAACAGTTCCTTCAAAAAATTAAATATAAAGCATTTAGCATATAAAGCATTTAGGTGCTTAGGAAGCTATGAAAATTAAATTTATTTACTTAAAAGAAACCTGAATTTAGACTGCAATCTCTGAATTTTAAAAATATTTCATATTATAACTCTATTTCAAATTTTTTTTTCACACATTAATAAACGAAGTTTAACAATGTGTATTGATATTTCATTACCACTTCATTACATAAGAAAGCCATATAATTCAAGTTTTAAACAATATGATCAGGATTGTAAATAAATCTCCTCTTTGTGCTGTACATGAAGGGTTTCGCAAGCAATTTATTTGTAAGGAAACTGCTTTTGAGAAAACATATGACAGCAATTAGTGTGCTATTGACTTCATTTTCTGTGTTAGTCATTAAATTGACTAATTTAAAGAAGCTTCAGCTACTTGTGCAATATGAACTAATTACTTCATGACTTCAAAAAATAAAAGCATTTGAGATATTAGAAATTTTCGAAATTAAATGTATTTATTTGAGGGAAATCTGCAATTAAATTTAAAATTTAGCTGTTCAAAATTATAATTGTTAATTTCGTGAGATATAAGTAAAAAATAAACGATTTCAAATACTAAGTAAAATAAAATAAAATTTAAAAACAAACAATGATAAAAAGGATCTTTCACCTTTTTCAACAAAGTTTCTAAAACTTTTCTTTTTTTTAAATCAAACTAAAAAGATGTTTGAAATCTTTTTTAAAATAGCCCCTAATGCGTTTTTTATTTACTTTTATGAACTTAGAAAATTTTTTTTACTTACAATTCTTAATTAAACATGTCATTTATGATTTTTAAATGACCCAAAGCCATTAAAATAACGTGTTAAACTGTTTGAAAGCTGTGAAGTAAAATAGATTATGCTGCCATCTCTTTCTTTGAGAAAAAACTAATAAATTTAATGAATCAAAATAAACTCAACAATCAACACATTCCTGTCAAACTTATATTACAATCAATAATTAAACATGCCATAAATTTTTAAATGACCCAAAAACATTTAAGAAATTTTGAATTTTTTTAAAAGTATTTAAAAAAAAAAGGATTTACAATCATTATTTTGATTTAAGGTTAATATGTTACTTAAAATAACATAATACTTCTTGATAAAGTTTTTGTTATAAAGACAATTTAAATACCCTTTTTACTACATATTTTAAAAATTGAGTCATACGTCTTCCCTGTCCTTATCGTAATTATTTAATATTCTATATTAGATTTAAAACTTTGGAGAGTTTTATGATCTATTTATGTTAAAATTTGCGCTAGATCGTTAATTTTTGTATAAATTAAGTGGAAGACATTTTTCTAGCAATTTGAAAGATTATATTGCAGAATCTTTTCTTTGAGAAAAAGACTTAGGTTCATGTATACTTGGATATAATTTTTATCATGCATATAATTTTTATATTTACAATTTTTGCATTTTTGTTAGTAAACTACTTCTAAGCGAGGCAACTTGTGAAACTTCGAGTATGTTCTATGTATATTAGAATAAGTTTAATTGCTTAAAGCGCTCAAAGAATAAAACATAACGGATAAAGCAATTTTTTTTCTCAACAAAACGCAGAAATGATTTAAAAAAGTCGCATTATGCTATAGCTCGAAAATTATTCAACCAATTTACATATTTGTTTTTTGGCCAACAGGGAACTGGCTTTGCATCAGAATGGTTCAGGGTTTGATTCCCGGGCAAGGCATGGATGTTCTTTCATTCACTGCACTATCTGTCCTTACTGTGAGAGCAACGTTTGCCCATCTAATATTATGCCCCTGGAAAAGTGGCCAACAAATCTGCCCTTCAGATGCCTATATGACGAAAAGTCACTTTTGTCAAAAATTGCTTTCGGTTTAACATAATACGTCTTGTAGATCAACATAATTTAACTTTACTTGGTCGGGTTTCTTAATTTTTTAAATTTGCTAATTAACTTAATTTGCTCAAATTCTTAATAGCTCTTTTCAACCTTAATTCTTCAACCTTATGGTTAACGTTGTTTTTCCATTTTCATCTCGTTGGCATAGAAAGGTTGACTAATTAATCCTTTTCTTAATAATTTCTTCTGCGTGTTGTTGAAATAATATACCAACTTTGAAATATTTTTAAGAAATACATTTTTGGTTTTAATTTTTTTAATTTCTCATTAAATCGTTTTGAAATTGAAATTCCACAAAGCAAACAAACGTGGGCAACAATGGCTGAATTGTACATACGGAGCGGCAGCTTTGATTTCAATGACCCAGTCTCCCTATCAACCACTTCATTCGAATTTAATAGAAGCACAGGTACCCCCTTTCCCACCCCTTTCCACGACCATTATTATTATTTTCTTGAACCGCGCCGTAAAAATTCGAATGAAACTGGCATCATTAACATAAATACGGGGATGAAATTTATCCCCTCTTCTGGAAAATTAGAAGGATCACCATAAAACTAAAATGAGTGCGCATATATCACCTACGTGGAAAAACATGGATAGATCCCCACCACAACGTTCTTTTGTGTAGCATTCTGCACAGCAGGAATATTCCTTTTTTGTTATTAAAATATCGGTTAGAACGTTTTTTAGTGTAATTTGAAGATAAGGAAGAACATTTACCGTTATATTTTAGGTGGATGGAAGGATTTTTAACAGATTGTTGGGGAAATGTAATAGATTTTTGATGCCAGTATATCCGACAAAGATGTTTAACTTTGAGAGTTTTTTATGGTGGAATATTAAAAGAAAGAAAGAGAAATTTACGATCTTTATAAGCTTAAGGAAGCGTTTTTGTTGTTGGAATAGTTTATGGAGCGCCGTTTTCAAGTTATTTTGCTTCGCTTTAGATTGTTAAAAAACCATCTTCAGCTATTGAAAGTTTTTGTGTTGATGTTTGCGTATTTCTTATAAAAACTACTCTTTACAGGAAAATCATTACATATACTGAAAAAAAAAAAGAGTATTCTGAGAAAAAAGTGCTAAATACAAAACGTTTACGTTTCTTTTTTTTTTTAAAAAAAAGATTTATTTATATGAGTTTTAAACATTGTAAAGATTTTTTTTTTAGAAAAGAAATTTTTTTAAAGCTAGCCGTGTTATTAATGGCATTTTCTTATTTTAGCTTTTAAATAGTTTTTTTTCTAATCCCTAAAAAAGGGAATTTTGAGAATTTCGAGAAAAAAGCATTGAATATGAAGTTTACGTGTTTTTTTTTCTTCTTAATATTAAAAGATTTATTTATATAATTTTTAAAAATTGTATATTGTTCATGAAAGACAACTTTTTCTTCAATATGGCACGTTTGTAATGGTCTTTTCTTGCTTCTTTAGCTTTGAAATATATTTTTTAAATTCACATGAAACAAATTTGATTTTGTGTCAAATTTCCTTAACTAGATTATAAGCTTAGATTATTTCTTTCGAGGTTTCATGCGCCTTTCAGGCGTTAAGAGCTTTAATGCAAAGTCAAGATTTATTTCCTTTAATTTGCACTTATTGTTCATTATTTTATACATTTCTTATCGTAAACATAAATGAATTTTATTGAGAAATTACAGCGTTAACAAAAATTACCGCAAGTTGAGTCAAAATATGGCTCAAATTTGCTGTTTTAAAATTAGTGTCAAAATTCGTCAACGGCTAAAACAATATATAAAACAATAAAAGAATGTTTTGGAGATGTACACCATATGTAGAAAGTGCTTGACTCAGTCAAAATTAGCAGATCCACCATTTCAGAAGGAATTCTCTGACATGTAGCAGAAACCATTGCTTTATAATTTTTGCTGTCGGCAACGCCATCTATGGACTTAATTTTTAATAATTTGGAAACCCGTTGAGATATTGTTGGATTCCTCAGCAGGCTGCTACAAACATACATTTCAATATATTTTCGTTTTTCTTTATTTGGTTTTCCAAATCATCGTTCATCGTTGCGTCGCAATGTAGTTAATACTTTTTATACAGCTACTAAATATTAATAGCCATTTTTCCCTTAAGTATTTATCTTTCATTCACTTAAGGAAAATGTAAACATTCCTTTTCAATTCATTAAAAAACAATCATTCACAAATTAATTTAAAAATAATTTATTTCCTTAGTTAGAATTTCAAGAGAGAAACTTTTAAAATCGCTTGGTGCAATTCACAAGAAAGAAAGATACCTAACAAGTTTTATTAAATATGCATAGAGTCTTATGAATAAAAGACGACTTCTTAGTTAAGAAAAACCAACTCAACTTGTCACACAGAAAAAGAAACGATGATATGACAAATTTCAGGGAATATTTCTACGGCTAAAGCTAACTGCCGTTGACAGTTGGAAATTGCTTTAATTCCATTTGAAGAGTGATATTTAAGTAAGCATCGCACTCAATTGGTCGGTGTTCGAAGTTAATCAAAAGTGGGTGTGTCTTCACTTCATGTCACGCATGTTCCCGTACGCTTAAAACCTCTTTTGTTCGTTTCGGAGATTATCAAAAAGAGTTAATGATCAAACACTGCCTTACTGATGGAAAGCAAATATTTTCCTAGTTCTCGGAGTTTACTTTTGATGTAGATACTGGTTCGTAAATTGACTTACTAAAGGTTTGAGTCAATAGAAAACCGAAGACAATTTCGATGTACTGTATGGCGTTGAAAAAGTTTTATGTTCGAGATATGTAATCCCTTGCTAGTTTTTATTTCTTGTTCATATCTGTAAGAGCTCCAAATTTTGTGTGGCTTTTTACCTATCACTTTGTCAAAAAGCTTTTCATTTTTTCGCGTATTGGCCGATGAAATCAAAGATATTTTTCTAAGCTCAGTGTTTGAGTTTAAAGATAACCTTATCAATAATTCAGGTAAAATTCTGCTCACATATACGATTTGTAGTATTTAGCAATTAAAAAGATCTCATTAAAGCATTTTTTTTGTATAAAGAAAATAGGCATTTCTAACAAAACAACCTTACTGAACACTTTTAAACTCAGTAGTTGGTCCTATAATCTTAGAAAAATCTTATAAAATCATAAAACCATGATACGATTTAAATTTACTACTAACTCAATAACGCGTCAATCGGAACCATGATTACATTTAAATTAAACCATAGTATCGTGTAATTAAATTTAAAAAGGGAAAATACAATGATTCAACTTAGCAGCATATTAAAGTTGCAGCATGTTTGAAGGATATTTCGGATATTATCCAAAATTTCTATCAGTGTTCTTTTAAAGACTTGTATATTGTTTAGTATGTAAGTTCTGAAGATCTTTTGTGACTTTCAGAGAATGAATCTCTTAACTTTT
The DNA here is from genome assembly GCF_043381705.1 of Parasteatoda tepidariorum. Lineage (NCBI taxonomy): Eukaryota > Metazoa > Arthropoda > Arachnida > Araneae > Theridiidae > Parasteatoda > Parasteatoda tepidariorum. Next base: position 68,632,064 of record NC_092211.1, on the reverse strand, counting down.
AGCTCTCTTAACTCAACCATACTTAACTTAACTTAGAATCTCTTAACTTAACCATAGTACCTTTTGAGACCTTAATCTCGGACTTCCAATTCTACAATTAGTAGCATTCTCCTCATAGAAACGTCTTCTATTTAAAAAATTTCTATTTTTTAAGAATATTTTAATAAAACATCTTTTATTAAAATATTCCTAAAAAGGCAACTGTTTTAAAATCATTGTAGGGATTTAAATTAAGCACTTGTATATTAGTTAGTGTGTAGGTGCTAGAAATTTCATTGGATGGAGCTTCTATTTTTTTTTTTTTTTTTAAATCTTTCGGAACTTTATTCTCGGACTACATTAGAATTAGTGTGGGAAGGTATTCTCTTAAGAACAGCATCTGTTTTCTCTCTGATTTTATTTTTTTCCTTCTAAAAAATCCATGATTCATTATTAATGATTATTCATGATTAAATTCATTAACAGGATTTCAATTAAGCACACGTGTATTATTTAATTTGGAAAGTGCTGAAAATCTTCAGTAGCTCTAGGAGAGAAAGCCTTCAACATTTTTGTTGTCTTTCTGGACCATTTTATAGAATCCGAATTCCATTTACCATTACAATTAAAATGAAGTACAATTACATTCCAATCACTTCCATTACAATTAACTGAGTAAGTATTTTTCCAGTAAAAAAAATTCTGTGTTATTTTTAATTCACTTTTATTTATGTTTTTAACAATCAATATCCATTAAAGTTATTTAAATTTCGCAGAAAATGGTTTCAATGTTCAATGATTTTACATACTAAGCGAAACATTTCAGTAAGATTTCTATATTCATTCTAATATATAAATAAGGAGAACAGTTTTCATGTTAAATATCTAAAGAAAAACTTTATATACATTATTGAACAAAAAATATAGAATGATTCACTATAAAACTACAAAGTTATACTACACCAATAAGCTACAAACTACAAATATACATAAACTATAAAGATCAAACTTAGAAAAGCTGTATTTGAATGACTTTCAATGAAATATTATCAGTTAACATTCAGCATTTTATCGAGTCAATTCAACATGATTTTTTTTAAACATTCGAAAGATTAAATTACATACCTGTTTAAAAATTAAATATCGAAAAAAAGTAATAAACTATAAATAAATTTAAATTAGATATTCTAGAAAAGCTCAAGAAAGATCAAAGTGTAAATCTGTTTGGGTTAGATATATAATAAAGAGCACACAAGAAATATTAAACTATAAATCTGTTGAAATTACATATAGTAGAAAAGTCCGAATCAACCATCTACCATTAAACTTATTTCTATCTGTTGTTCGTAATTTAATTTCATACGTGAACGGAAAATTTATACGCATTAACTGAAAACTCCAACGTTGTTGAAAACTAATGCATCGCGATAATGGCAATTACAGGTTACCTACCAGAAGAAGAAAAAAAATTAACTCGGCAAATTCTTAACCCTTTCTATTTAGTTCGCCAATTTTCTTGTCACGGTGTCTTTTCCGAGTGCCCCCCAAAAATCAGCGCATCCCTCTACAAATGGATTTACAATTATATCCTCTATTCTTTCTCTTCGTTCTCTTTTGTATCGTATTGCTAGCTTTGCACAATTACTCTCCCAAAACAAAAGATCAGAAAACGTATCGAATAAAATTACTCTTAAGGTCCGTTCACCCAGGGAGAGGAAAAGACTTTCCAAAAGCCATCAGTAGTAAACGGAGCTGCTTTTCTGAATGCAATTTAATGTCAAATGAGCTTGAGTTCACTGATTTATAACGTTGCCCTGGGCAACCTGAAATCAGAGCCTCTGTCTGTACATTCGATAACTTTTGTCGAGCGACAGATTTTAATTGGGCTTTGAGCTCGCAAGTTAATAAATGAACTCTGCCGCTGGGTTCATAAATTCCGGAGACGGATTTTTGGGCAGGACATGGAGCACTGATTCGCGATTGATTTGTTCTCTGGCTCTGGCATTGAAATGAAAACCTTTTGATGTTGGACGCAGGGAGAGACTTAGTTGTGTGCAAGGGGAAACTTTTGCTGAAATAATGATGGTCATTTTAAAAGAGTTGATTTAGTTTTGTTTTCGAATGCAGCTAAAACTAAATGCATGTAAGTCTAACGACATGCTTCGTTCAAAACACTTTGGAGTTCTCATTATTTTAGGTTAACTTGAAAAGACTTTGTGGTCGTCGCAATTAGAACGAAAACAACATCCTTCAAAACTTTTGTGCAGAATTCTTCCCAACAATAATAAAGTAGTTAAGTATATGTTCAGTTAGCTTTGAGAATTGAATGCAATAATATTCTACGCATACATTTCTCTTACACGGTGACGGAGAAAGTTATCCTTTTTTCGTGTTGGTAACAGGGAATTAAAATATCAAGCTTGTGAGCTGTCATAATCATAAAAGCGTATACGTACATGCTTACAAATTTCTGAATCAAAATTATTTTTTTTCACGTGGGTAGCTAAAGCTGAAACAAGTTGAGAAGAACTGAAAATTTTAAAAGTGAATAGTTCATATCAACAAAGTGTTCTATATTATATATTAACTATACTTATGCAGGTTCTGTAATAATGATTTTATTCACTGTTATTGTTGTTCATTGAAGAATTAGTATTAGTCATGCTGTTACGCTTTTTAGTAAAAAAAAGCGTCTCTTGAAAAAAAAAAGCGTCTTGATGACCGTTATGTAAGACGTAAAATTGTAAGAATGCATAGGAATCATGACGTCATGCATGATTTAAATGTTGATATTGAAGAACATGGCATCTGTTCTATGACCAAAATAGGTAGCTTTTGTACTGCTCGCTTGTGAGCAAAAGAAAAAAAGATTCTTCTTTGAAGTATTCTATATTTGATCTTGAAATTTAGTTTATATTTTTTTATCTCACTAAATTAATGTTTATGCTTTCTTATATTCAAGCTGAGTCATAAAAATGGGGTTTGAACATTATACGAATTAAGGGTACCAAATTAAAAACACATAAAAACAAAACAAAAAGAATTGAAGAAAATAAATTTAAAAGTAATATTTGAAACATCTCCGGATTTTAATAGGCAATCAAACTGGTTTTTCACCAATCCTTTTTTACTTATGATAGCGTTTTCAGTTTTTTCCTCTCTAAAATATTAATATTTGTCCATTAATGTGCATGCCTTTCTTATTTTTCAAAAAGTTTTTAAAATTATAAATTAAGGGTGGTGACTGCGGAGCACCTTGAATGCTAAATCGAAAACATGTGACTTATTTTAAATACTCTAATAATAACATGCGTTTATGTATTGCATATTTCCAAACTAAAAGGATAACAATCGATTCGCGTTAAGTATATACCTTTCGAAACTCTAAAACTGTGTTTAGAATTATTTTCATTTCAATTATAAATTTTCTCAGTACACGTTTTAGTTTATTTTACTAAAAAAAAAGGAAAAAAGATCGATGCTCTTCCAATAATCCATTCTATTTGAACTATAACAACTTTCCTCTCTCATAAACTTCAAAAAAAGACCCAAACTAATCAATCTTACCCTATCAAATACTTTCTGAGTCTAAAACTCGTTAAACTCAATTTAAAATACTCTCAAAGTTAATAAAACCTAATTGTAAGAGTACTTTCTAAAAAAAACCTCTTTCGCCTTTTTCTCCGATATCTCATTTAGCACTAGAAATTGAGTTCGTAGGACTCTTAGGTTTCCTAATGGTCCAACTCTCTGAAATCGCCGACGATGAGATTTAGACAGAGAGTCCTAATAGAAAACGAAATCCCCCTAAAAAGGAATAATATCCTGTAAAAGGATTAAAAGGACTAGAGGTTATGGGATTAGAGAGCTGATCCTTCCCGTAGATTATTAGATCTCTTATCATGCCTTACTGCCCGAACAGATGGCTTTCTTTCTTTCTTTTTTTATTTTTGAAAAATCGAGAGGACAGATTTGTTTAACCAATAAGCTTTGAGTTGAAAAATGGTAATTTGATTTCAACGTTAGCATTTGTAATGGTGCGTTTTAATGATGGGAGTAATTTCCCTCACTATTTGATAAGTGAAATTTGTATGCGTTTGTTCTTGAAAATCTTTAGTCAATCAACTATTCTTATCAACATTTATAGATCAAGTATAATTGTATACAACAATAGTATAATAAAAAATTCAACAAAAATTGGAATTTTCAATACTAATGTTAAATCTGCCCTGCTATATGGACCTGAGACATGACACTGCAATAAAAATAACACGAAAAAAACTTCAAGCATTTATTAACAACTGTTTGAGAAGAATCTTGAGTTGTATCAAGTGGTTTCATAAAATTTGTAAAGCAGAAATCCTTGAAAAAGCAAAACAGAAGCGGATTGATCTGAAAAATAAAAAAAAACGTAAATGAATTAGTCATATTCTATGTATACCTGCAAATTTTTAAGAAGAACAAGCTTTTGAATGGAACCCTCAGGGCAATAGAAAAAGAGGAAGACCTAAAAATTTTTGGTGCAGAACAATTGTAAGCGAATTGAAAACAATAGAAAAGACATGAAGAGAGGCAAAATATCTGGTCACAAATAGAGTAAGACGGAAACCCATGATAGAAGCCCTATGCTCGAATCTGTGCGAAGAGGAATATGTGTATGTGTGTATAATTAATGCAAAATGTTATGTGATTCTTCTTTTATAATCTTTATTTTAGAAATTACACTGGGGGACCTATTTTTTTTCAAAATTATTCTTTGGGTTAAAAATATACTGTTGTGTAGTCATTAGTTTGAGCTTTAGTACAGCTAAAAAAGGTGAGCATAATGCTTCCGTTGTTGCTGAAGAACAAACAGGAGATTTTAAGGAAAGATAATTCGTACGGAAAGATTTTGAAGAAAGATAAGAGTCAAACTCTTATCATTATCATCAAGAATTTTATTTCTTTAAAAGAATTTGCGGCATATTAATACAGTGAAAAAATGTCGGATAGAATATTTTTTTACGGTTTTTGCGGTAAAATTCTTATATTCAAATCCATGAAATTTATTTTAGGGGGCCGACACACTCACAAACACATTGGCACTAAAAAGATGAGGGAAGAAAAATATTTTTACTTTTCAAGTCTAATATTTCTTCATATTCTACAATGTTTATGAATTGATTATTGAAATATGATAGGTATATTACATGATTAAGTAGATACATGATAGATATATAATACGAGAAATGGTAGGTATCTGATATTATAAAATGAAACGGTATGGTAATATTAAATTTTAAATCGCAAGATAAGTATCGAAAAATCCAAGAAGGTGAAAAATAGAAATGTTATTATTTTTTACTAAGTTACTAAGATGAGTTACTAAGTGTTACTAAGATGATCTGAAACAAAATCTATATATCTACCACTTTTCCGAACAAAAAATAATGTTAAGAATCTAAAAAATCTATTTTAAACATGCATTATTTAATTCCAATTCTTATACAGGAAGTTACAGTTAAGAAGTTACAATTCCTTCTTTATTTGTCTTACAAGTAACTCAAACTGGACAGGAAATTTAACAAAAATTGAAGATTTTTGGATAATAGCAAGCAACTGGATGATTTATACCATTGTAATTCATAAAAGACATATCTTTTCACACTTTGAATGATTCAATCTATTACGTAATATATTTTTAAATAAGAAAGACAAATTAATTTATTTTAATTATTTTTTATTCTATTACCATATTTACGTAAACAATTCCGAAAACAGGAGGTATTTTCATAACATATCTCTTTCCTCCAGAAAAAAATGGACATTCGATACTTGCACCTATGCAAAAAGCAATAAACTTCCAATAATAGAATTGTCACCGATTTATTGATTTTAGGGTAATAGCGAACAAAACTGAATGAATTATAGCATTGTAATTTACTCACGTATCATACTTTTAATGATTGGGTGTATTGCGTAATTTAATTCTAAGTAAAAAAGACAAATTAATTTTATTTTTATTTTTTATTCTGCTACCATATTTACACAAATAATTCATTCCGAAAATAGAAGCTATTTTCATGGCGTTCTCCTTTCCTCTAAAAAAAATGGACATTCGATACTTACACCTATGCAAAAAGCAATAAACTTCCAATAAAATTGTCACCGATACGACCAGAAAAAGTGTGAAGTCGGCAATTTAAAGGATTTAGATCGCTTTGCCGGTGTTATAAAAGAATAGAGAGGGGGAAAAAAACACTAGAACCGTTTTCGAATGTCCTGGTGTGAATGTGAGGGTACAGGAGATAGTATAAAAAAAATTCTGACTCGTCCCCTACCGTGATATCTCTCTACTGGAATATTTATACCCACCCTATTGACAGACCAGATTTATAACCGAGAAATCCCCACTCTAGAGTTGGAATATTGGATGGATAGGTACCCCGGATCAATCAACAGGGCCCAGGGGGTGATTCAGAGATAGGACATGGAGGAGGGGGCGTAATTAGACAGTGGGAGGGTGTGGAATTTCCCTCGAGGGGGCAGGTTGGATCTCCTTGTTTGCACTATTCCAGATGGAGCAATGACTATAAAGTTCTGTTTGGGACACTTAAGAAAATTAGCTTTAGAAAATGGTTTCCTTTTTCTGAGTTCAAATGATAACAGCAGACTCAAATGCAGATTTAAAAACTAATTAATCTTTTTCTGATAATTTATAATTTAAAAACAAGTCAAAGATGGTAATAATTCTAAGCTTATTACGCGTCATTAATTGATGTCAATATTTTTTTTTTCCAAATACTTTTGGAATACGTTAGGTGACTTATTTTGTGTATCTCACTGCGTAGACTATGCATCAAAATCATACCTATTGTTAAAAACTAAGGGAAAATTAATTTTTTTATTTTCCCTATAAATATTAATGTAGCATTGAAATTTTGTATTACTCCACAAAATGTTGCTGAAATATTTTTTGAAAAAAAATACTGAATGAGGAATCAAAAATTTGTACCTCTCCACAAATTATCTCTGAAATATTTTAAAAACTTAAAATGATGCCTTGAAATTTTGTATTACACCCCCTCCCACCCAAAAAAAACGTTGAGGAAATATTTAAAGAAACAATTATTGAATAAGGCGTTGAAATTTTATATGACCTCAAAAGTTGTTGCGGGAATATTTAAAAAAAAAATATTGAATGAGGCCATGAAATTTTATATTATCCCAGAAATTGTTGCTGAAATATTTTAAAAATATTAAATGAATGCTTGAAATTTTGTATTACCTCTCAAAATGTTGCTGAAATATTTAAAAAAAAATATTGAATGAGGACTTAAAATTATTCATTACTCCACAAATTGTTGCTGAAATATTTTTAAAATATTAAATAGCCTTGAAATTTTATATTACCCCTCAAAATATTGCTGAAAATATTTAAAATGTTAAATGTAGCTTTCAAATTTTGCACCACCCAACAAATAATAGCTAAAATTTTTATAAATATTTCAAAAATAACTTTACACATTCTATTTTTTTATTAAAGTAGTATTAAAACAAGCTAATACTGCATTCCACCATCATGCGCAATTAAATATTTTAAGGCACCTGAATTGCCAAAGAAGAAGAAAATAGATAATGATAATAACTTGGAAAACGTAGAAATAAGCATATGCATATACGAATTAACCGATTCTATACGAAACAAAAACGTTCATCGTTTAGATATATTAACTATCTAAACTTTGATAATACACCTTTTACAATCTTCTTGATACGTTAACTATTTAAATTTATTCCATATCCGTTTTACTATCTTTAAAATATGATTAATATTTAAACTCAAACTAAATATATCTTAGTATATTTTTCATTTCGTTTACTACCTAAATATTCACTAAGTTAGTTATACTAAATTTTTGATACTAAATAAACATGACTTCGTATTTTAACTAACTATTCACGAGGATAAAATTTTATTTTGTTTTTATCCACGTTAACTTATTGAATATTTAAAATATAAAACATTTTTGTATTCCGGAAATTAGGCAGCAATGCTTTTATAAATTATTTAGTTTCAGTAAATCACATGTTTAAAAAAGAATAATATTAATATTCTCTAATAATTCAAACTATAAGAGTTTTTAAAATGTAAAAACTGCATTTTATTTATTAATAAGAAATATTTCTTTGCTTTACTGAATATTTGGAATGCAATCTTTTTTTTAATTTTAACATTAGACAGCTATAAAAAATTATTCCATTTTTTTAATGAAATTAAAAACATTAACATTGTCTTATAATTCAACCTATAAATGTTTTTTAAAATGGTAAAACGTTTTCATTATTTATGTAAAATATTGCTTTGATTTATTGAATATTTTTAATGCAATTTTTTTCTATTCTTTGAATAAGGTAGTTATAACCGTAAAAATATATAGTAAAGTTTTTGAATGACTTAATTCAAAACATTATATCGACTAATATTTCAACTTATATGTTGTTGTTTTTTTAAAAAAGAAGTAGTAACGCTTTTATTGTGGAAATATATGTATTTTTTTATTAACGTGAAAGTTTCATATTGAATTCAGGATCTTACAAAAAAAAATTAAATAGTCTAAAGCACCATTGTAACGAAAAGTGATCCTAAACTTTTGCATACCAAATTTTACATACCAGTGAATTGTACACTTACCTTCGAAGGCAAGGGGTAAAGATGAACTATGATGGTTATATAGCCGTATGGCCTGCCAGGATGTATTGCCAACATTTTGATGGCTCTACCAATCTAGCAGAGATGGTCTCTTAGACCGAGGAAGGGAGCATTACGTACCCTCAAAGGCTTTTTGTAGGTGGAAGTAACTCAAAGTAATTACACGTGGGACTACTCTAAAAACCTTTCTGAGTGACTATAACGGTACTAGGGTTTCAATCCCCACAGTTCCACTATTTCTGGAAACGGGCATTTCCTAATTGCTGGGGTTAATCCCCGGTAAAAGCTGTTGGAAGACGAGGAAATTGCAATGTTGTTCATATTTACTCGAAATCTAACAATGCTTTTGATAAATTACAAACTAGTAGAAACACAATCTGATGTTAGTAACAATAGGGTTAAGATTTATTTTTATGAGTAAGAAACATTTAAAAAGTTTTTTTTTTGTATAAAAGTTAAGGAAAAAATAATGTAAAAGTTGGCTTTTGGTATATTGAGCCCGAATAACTACAACACATGATGAAAAAAAAGTTTTCATAATAAAAATTATCAAATTTGAGAAGAGTTTTAAAATGACTGAACGCTAAAACTCCGTCTGAGCGCTAAAACAGTTTCGCAGTTGGAGTTGGTGGCGCTGCTGTTTTGCGCGTATTTGTATTCCCACAATAATTAAATTCATTTATCATTTGTCCTTAATCATTACTTAATCGATACTTAATCTCACGTACACGTATCTCATGTCCTATGTTCCTTAACTTAATCGTTCCTAAACCATACGTATCGTTCCTTAAGCACACGTATCTTAATTTTTAAATGATATGTATAGTTTCCTAATCACTCGTATCCTTTCATAATCCTTCAGTCATACGTATCATTCTCTATTCATAAGAATCATTTCTTAATCATACATATCGTTTCTTAATCCTTAAACCATGCGTATCATTCCTTAATCACAGGCATCCTTTCTTAATCGTTAATTAGTCATATGTACTGTTCCTGTGTTTAAGTAGTGAGTTATCACTTGTGGCTCCTTAGTCATACGTATTATTTCTTAATCCTTAAATCATCGTTTAGTTTATGTTTTTTTTTTCGTGTAGCCCATTTTTAGTATCATTTTATTTTGTGTTCAAATTAATAAAAAAACTGAAGTAAATAGTTGCATTTATTTGCTCTTGGTCATAAAAGAAAAAATAACGACAAAATATCAAGTTTAAGCTATTTGTTTTCTTCTTTTTAATTAAAACGACTTATTTTCTAACATAAGTTAAATAAATGAATTGCAAAAATTAATTTAAAATATACGTGCGATTTTAAATTTAAATATCATAGGTTAATAAATACCACAGGGGAACAAATTTTTTTGTTGCATTAATGTAAATACTTGACTCTTGTGTGGAGATTTCAAATCTAAAATTAGTTTTGTTTCTAAAGTTAAGAGATTTTTTTTAAAAAAATGACATTATTTGTCTATTTTTGTCGGAATGTATAACTTTAAAAACGTTATATATAACAAAGGGTTACATAAATGTTGCAACTAACTTCTGAGGACGTTAGGACATGTACCTGAAAACGTCCCCTTACGCGCATAGGGGCACTTTCGACCTGTTCAGGAGCACACGAAGAACCAGTTCATAATAGGGAAGCATTCTTGGCAGCGTATGACAACATTCCTATGTAATTTTAATTCTGATGATACTTTATAATTCCTTTAGAAGTTTGTCGTAGTATTTAAGCGACCCCCTGTTGCATATAATGTTTTTAAACTTATACATTTCAACACAAATAGACTAAAAATGTCATTTAAAAAAACTCTAGCTTGGAGGGGAATTCGATTGCAGATTTGAAATCAGCGATACGAAAGTATCCAAGATACGTTAAAAAAATAGGAAATGGAAAATAATAATAGAAAACAAAAAATGCAATAGAAATATGCAGTAGGAAACAAAAAAAAATAATTTTTGCCTAGTGTAATTGATAATACTTTGTTTCATATCATTTATCTGAATGCAGTTGAGATGAATTACAAGCCCTTGTGTAATAACAAGAATTTTTAACATCAAAAATAATAATTACCTTGAAAAAAACTGCTTTTTTCAGGGTTCAACCATTAACGTGAATTGTTTACTATGGAATTTTTTATAAAATGAGTCAGCCTTTGGGTCACAAAAATATGTCACTGCAAAATATTTCGAACAGAAAAAAATTTACATAACAATGCTGCGGAAAATGCAAAAGATTTATAGTCAATGGGTCGGAAAAAGTTGAACATGGTACATAAAAAAGTTTTATTTCCAGTTCAGAAAGCTATTGTTAAGTTTTAAAAAAGGGGTTGGGAGATACTATGTCACATACTATAGGAATATGTCCGTGACCTTTTTTTTCCATTTTATAAAATTGTTACATGGCATGGTTGTTTAGATGGAAATTTTTTATTGATTATTTATATATTATGATGTAAAATTTGGCCTTTGACTGGGAAATTTAAATATTATCTTTCGCATAAGTTGTTTCGTTTCAAAGTTTTTTTACAAACTGGAAAAAAAATATGCACAATTTTAATCAAAGGAATATTTACTACCAACGAGATAAAAAAAATTTAATGAATAAACTAAACAAAACTTTTATTACATTTTTTTTTTGCTTCATTGAAAAGAATATTTGTCTTTCAATATTTAGTTTAAAAGTCATTTCATACACATTTAAAAAAAGTTTTATTGGCAGAAACTATCCGTAATATTTCATTCTTTTACATATTAAGTAAGGAAGGTGCTTTGCATGACTGACCTAGATAATAATGCTTATCATTTTGAGTTTTGCCTGCCCTTCTCAGACAAAGTTCTGAAATACAAGGTGTTCCAAAGCTCTACCGACATTATCAAAGAGGTGATAAAAGGCTCCAAGAAAAGCAAAATTTGTCACAGAACAAATGACCATAGTCGCAAACCATGTTGAGAAGGTGAGATAGAGAGAATACAGATTTTGACGTTATGCTGATAAACAAATACAAAGGATACTATACACTTGCTAACTATAAAAAAAATTCCGTTGATTATATATTGCAAAGGTTGCTCAAAGTGATTTCAGTGTCTACAGTGACTTAAAAATGATTCTCGAATGCACTTAAATTTGATATGTTTTTTTTATCTTTAAATAGGCAACGATCATCCGAGTTATGAGATCCTCAATTGATCTTAACTTTTATTCTTCTCTAGAATGGCCTAATAAACAAAAATTTTAAATAAATCATGAAATGAAAGTAGTATGTTACATCGAAACTGTGCACGCATAGAATTAAGGGAATTAAAACTAGAATCTAAATAAGCCATAAAAGGAAAACAGTCTTCTACACCGCAACTGACCACAATTGGAATTTAATGGAATTAAAACTAAAATTTAAATAAACCATTAAATTTTCATTTTATGGTTTATTTGTTATGCATTATGTTACACCACAGTAGTCCACGAGTAAAGCTCAAGCATCAGGTCACAAAGTGACCATATAACCTAGTTTTTGTTTTCTTGCCCATTGATTAAAAATGGTAATGCCTCTGAACACCAAAAACTAAACCTGTATCCAATAAAAAACTTTCTCAGATCATTTTCGATTGTAGTTTATATGGTATATCGATATCTCATTATTATCAATCATCGCCCGTAAGTACCTGTCCACTCTTTTTTCTTCCAAAATATATCGTCTACCATCGATCTTTCCAAGCATCTGTACGGTTTCTCACGATATCAAACTAACTAAAATGAAAAATACTGTACATAGCCCCACCCCAAATATACTTACCCTATCTTAACTTTATTTTTCCTTAAATCAACTTTAATACACTATTATTTCTAAATATCTATACATTTATAACACATTTAACTATATATTTAAGAAAAATTATAAATTATTCAAATTTGATAGAGCTGTTTTAATTATCAATCTAGCCAAATTCGCATTATACAATGATTTTAGAGCTCAAATTTCATTATTATTTTAGAGGTCCAACATTATCTGAGAGGATATTTTTTATTATCAAATTCTAAGGATATGTTTTTTGAAATTGAGTTTTTCTAAAAAATTTTATCATTTTCTGACAAAATCTAGTGAATGTGCAGTGAAGTAAGTGTTATTCGTATATATTGCTATCATTTTTAGGCAAGTATATATTGCTATCATTTTTAGGCAAGTATACATTGCTATAATTTTTAGGCAAGTATATATTGCTATCATTTTTAGGCAAACTTGAATCCTACCCTCCACAGAAATATCAAATGTAATTTGCACAATCCCCTCTCCCTTATGATATCGCTATTCGCTATCAAGAATCAAAATATATAATTTTATTCATTTTAAATCGTCCTTTGTTTTTCCGTCTTTGTATCCCCAATTTCTTATCGATACGCGTTATTTGTTTGTAAATATATAGATAAAAAATGCTTACTGTCCATAATGAAACTCAAAAGTAAGCGTAGCTTACTACAAAAAATAAAACGAAATTGAGATAGAATTTGAGATAAATATTGGCTTATATTGCACAACAATGCTTAAGCTAACAAATTTTGTAGAAATATGATAATGCATAATGTGAACTGTATTGCATGAAAATAGGATACGCTTCCGTTGAAACTTATTTTATTATAAATTGTAACAAAGAAGAACATACATGGTAAGCTTTGGTACAAACATCACCCAACCATGCCCAAGCAACCAGTCCCATTTGTTAGAGTAGGTAAGTGGGTACTTTATTTACATCACACTAGAGCAGTACAGTGAGCAATGGTGACGGTCTAGGAACACACCATCACAATTTTGATCCTCTGTAGAGGGGATCTTATTTGTGATGCCACTTCCTCAATTTAGACATATATGTGAAGGGAAAGGAAATTTTTTCCTGTTCCCAGTACCCATGGTACTGCTCAGCAACTGACCACAGAACAGTATATCGTATGTACTCGGAAGGTCTTAGCGGAGTCGAGGATTGAACCTCGGGCCCCTCTCTTTGTTAGGGTTCTTTATTTTTACGGCCTTGTTAGGCGTAATTTTAACACTAAGTATTTTTGACCCTGGTCTAACTACGTGGACAGCACGCTTGCGGCTAACCCTCTTTCCAAACTTCCACTTCATAACAAACTAGGGGACTTTCAGCCATGACAGATTTAACGTGCACCTTGTCAACTGACAATCCAACTCGAGTTTTGTCCCGCAGTGAACTGATCGTAAAGACGAGGCTCGCAGTAGAACACCGAAGTCAAGCATCACTGGCTGCGGTCAGTAAACGGATGGTTGACCACTTTGATCAGCCTACGTAGAAACCGAGGGTGCACGATATCGGTCTTCGATAAACTGTTCTACCGTAAAATGCTCGACTTCGCGTGCAGGTGGTCGGGCTACCAAAGCAGAGGAGCCATCCCCTCTGCAGAGGATCAAAATTGCAATGGCATGTCTACGGATGATCCTCAGGGATATTGCCAATAACCCATTGTGCAGCTCTAGTGCGATGTAAATAAAGTACTTACCTACCTACTCGAGTTTTACATGATGATATTTATATTTTTCACTGCTTCTTGAACTTTACTTAATATACTAGCATTTTGTTGCACTGTTGTCAAATGTTTCTTACGTTAAACCTAATCCTATGGTTTATATTAGCTTCATTAGCTCATCTATGGTTTATATTAGCTGTGGTTTATATGCATTGAGTGTGGTAGAAACTAGACGTCCAAATTAACATGACCAACGGTATCTCACCCATTGGGGTGGTCCTGAAGGAGTGGATACCACCTCTGGAGAACTCACTAGGTCTGCTCATCGGCCAGACCGATTGTACAGCTCATTGGAAATAAAAATAAAAAAAATATTAGCTTCAGTTAAAATTAAGTTGTGAAACCTAGCAATTCAATTAGCTAAATTAAAAAACCGGCACCGCATTCATTAACAAAATTATGTTTGCGGTTATTTTTTGAGAATTTGTTAATTTATCAGCGTGCTATTAATTTACGGAACTTCTCGCAAAATTATACCACCGTAACAAAAAAAGTTAAAATCCTACATCATTTATGGTACATTTAAGAGCAGCACTTTTTCACTTTCGATTTTAATTTATTAGAAATGCATTGAGGACGGCGGAGATTAAAGAACAAACGTTTTTCTTCCTAAAAATGTAATGAAGCAATCCGAGTTTTGAATTTAAGACGAAATCAGAAACAGCTCGAAGAAATCGAAAGCTCTTTGAAGAGAAGATTTTTCCATTACTTTTGAAATCGATTTCTTAAAATTATTTTTCCCTATCGCTAATGGGAAAAATTTATTTTCCATTACATTTCTTTTTTAACTTTTCCCTGATGCTTTTTATTATTTTTATCAACTGTTTCGTACCGGTACGAGGAGGACTCCCGTAACGTGACTCCCTTATCAGCTATAAATTTTTCCCCACTCCTGAAAAAGTTTTTTCATATCTTTCTTTTTGTTGGATCTACTTTTTTCCCGCTCTTCACTCGAACGGTATGAGGAATGTTCCCCGGAAAACATATTCCAGCCTTTCTCTCATGACGTCATGACTCAGGTGTCGATTGGAAAAACTCATCGACGTTGTTCTATTTTTTTTTATCTGTTGCCGAAAGTGTGTTAATCAGTGTCGTTTTTATCAGCAGGTATCGACGTAATTACCCTGGGTTTCTATCTTTATTTTTTGGAATGTCATCGACTAAAATATTATATCCTGATTTCGTGGAAAGGCTGATATGAAAAAAGGCATTTAATCTTCGTTTAAAACGCAAATTAGGACGATATCATTCTAATATAATATCGTTCCTACAAGCCATTAATTGCTTTTTAATTATTGAAATTTTTTAATCCCTATTTTAAAAAAAACTATAAGTTTTAGGGAAGATCTTTTCTAAAATCAACGTAAAACTTAGGAAGTATCTAAAACTGGATCCATTTTCTAAATACATGTCCTTTCGAATATTTTAAAATAAACACAATCTCATTCAAAATTCAGAAACATTACTATATTTTTTTTTTCGAAATGTAATTTAAAATAAAATAAAAACTCCATCAAAGCCAAATGACGTCTACTGTTTTAATATAATTACATCTGTGTTTAAAATTAGGAATAAATTAGTTCATTGCTTTTTGAAATGTAACGTCACAACCAAATGAGGCCTATTATTATTGCAATACAATTACAATTTTGTTCAAAATTGCGAATATTTGTAACTTTTAGGAAAATCTTCGCAACCAAATGATATATATATTTTCTTAAAATTATAACTCAATTCCAAATTAAGAACGTATTACTTCAATTTTTTAAAATGTATATTGAAAGAAAACCCTCCATTACTACTAAATGATATCTAAATTTCAAATACAATTGCAACACTGGTTAAAAATTATGAATATATTATTTCATTTTTTCGAAATATAACTGGAAAGAAAATCTTCCACTCAAACCAAATGATACTTACTACATAGATATAATTACAACTCAATTCAGAATTCATATAATATAGTGTGTATTGTATTAATAACTAAAAATTTCACGATTTCGAGCTATGCATAAAATTTTTATGATTAAGTTATCTAATTAAAGCTTTGAAATCCTATTGCTAAATGGCCATACCTGAATGTAAATCTATGAGGTTGGTGTTAGAACTAGATAAGATTAAGTTCTTAAATTAAAACATGACATTAATTTGAAGCATACAATTTTTCAAAACTGGTACTTTAGAGTTATCTTAGTAACTTCGTTATTACTTTAGCACTCTAATATCCATTTTTATAAAATCATGAACCGAACCTATAGGTTGTTCACTATTTCAATGTAATCACAACTGTGTTTAAACTAAACTTAAAAAAACGCCTATAGGCTAAATTCCCAAATCTGTTAGAAATTTAAAGTATTGTGTTATAATTTAATCACTTGGAAGAATTACTTAAAAAGAAAATCTTCCTGTAATCTAATGGTACTATAATCCTGTTTTAATTTAAAATAATTGCCGTCGTGCGAATTATTCATTACTATGCCATTTTAAACGATGTACTGGGGCCGAGATAGCCTGGTGTTTAGGACGTTGGGCTCGTGTTCGTGAGATCGCGAGTTAGAATCTCGCCTGCCGAAGAATCCCTGTGTATTAAATGGAGATTGGTGCACGCTAAATTTGTCAGGGTCAAGAAGTCCTCCAAGTTTCAATGAAAAATCTCTCCCAATGAGGTAACCCGAATTCAAATTCCAGCGATGGCTGGTCGATACGAATTCCTCTGGTTGAGTCCTCTGGCTTATCGTCCTCTGGTTGAAGTCAAAATTATGATCTGTGGATAAATTAACGAAGTATGAATGGGTCCTTACTGTAAAAAACGGGCAGTGACGTGTGTGCGGCTGAAACCGTATTTTTGACCATATATGGCTCCACTGAAAAGCAAGAAACGCTCCCTCTGTTTTAAAAATTTGCTTGGCAAATGGCATAAATAACAACAACAAACGATGCATCAACTACAGATTGTCAAAATTATTAGTAATCGAATGCAAGATGAAGTATTAATTTGTTCAAACTCATTATTTTATAGCAATTGTTGTTTTTATATTAAGTGATTTTGATTATTGATAAATTGTTCTAGAATGTAAATGTTTTTTTTTTCTGCTTACAGCGGAGTGTGTGGCAGCCCTCGGCATGGAGTCGGGTGAAATCAAAGACTACGAAATAAACGCCAGTTCATCGTATAACGAAGGCAGTGTCGGTCCACAAAATGCAAGGTATGATTTACGTTCCGTTTTGTTTGCAGTTATCTCAAGTTATATCTTTCTATAATGTCCTAAGTTGGTTCTTTTCGAAGTATTTACAACCATGTTTAAGTAACATCTTAACAACCAAGTTAAGTTAAGTAACAAAGCACAAATCTACGCCATCCGCAAATTTTAGCTGCTGCTTGTTATCCTGATTGTTTGGCTCCTATAATAGGAAATATGTCAGTAGTTGATACGTTTCTTGACCGAAACGTAACAAAGAGAATAAAATTACTATTATTTATTCAGTCTATGAGAAAGTCACTGTTGTTTTTCTCATTGTTGAAATATACAACAGCAATAGATTTTTTATCAAGCATTTAATGGGTCGAAATATATTTAAGTTATAGTTTCCTTATCGAAACTTTTATTTTCTGAAATTTATTTGTATAACAAATCATCTATTGATGTTTTCAAGGTTTAAAATAAATTTGAGTAGTGTAATAAATCCTGTATCAACGCTCTCAACCGCTTATATGTATTTCAGTAATAGATCCTATAAAGAGGCTTTCACTTGTTATAATTTATTTGATCAGTACACGTTTTCATGGTCTGAAATGATTTAAGTAAAGTAACAAATCATTTAACGTCACCTTTACCATCTGAAATGAATTTCAGCAAAAAGATCTTCTATCGACGCTTACATTGTCTGAAATGCATTTGAGTAACAGAACCTCTATCAAATGTGTTTGAGTAATAGATCTTGATTGACGCTTTCATTCGTTGAAATGCATTTGATTATCACAGCCTCTTCGACGCTCTCCTTCATTTAAAATGCATTTGGGTATCAGAACTTCTTCGACGCTTTCATTCGTTTGAAATGCATTTGAGTATCAGAACTTCTTCCACGTTTTCATTTGTTAAAATGCATTTGGATATTAGAACTTCTTCGGCGCTTCCATTCGTATAAAATGCATTTAGATATCAGATCTTCTTCGACGCTTTCATTCGTTTAAAATGCATTTGGGTATCAGAACTTCTTCGACGCTTTCATTCGTTTAAAATGCATTTGAGTATCAGATCTTCTTCGACGCTTTCATTTGTTTAAAATGCATTTGGGTATCAGAACCTATTCTACGCTTTCATTCGTTGAAATACATCTGGGTATCAGAATCTACTCGACGCTTTCATTCGTTGAAATGCATTCGGGTATCAGAGCCTCTTCGATGCTTTTCGTTGAAGTGCATGTGGGTATCAGAGCCTCTTCGATGCTTTCGTTGAAATGCTTTTGGGTATCAGAACCTCTTCGACGCTATTAGTTGCTAGCAGACTACTAATTGTCTTTGGAAATAATATAATTCATTGACAAAATGAGCTAAGTATTTTAAGCGGTTTATGTTTTTCGAACTGCTTGATGTTAATAAAAGATAGCTAGAAAAAAAATGATTTTGGACAACACAATCGAATATCCACTTTCAACTAGTATTTTTTAATTGATCTTTAAAACCGCGTAAATTATGTAACAGATCCAAAATATATGTTAAATTAAATATTTACTGTTTATGGTAAGTAAACTTAACATTTTCATCCTTCCAAGTTTTGTGAACTGTTATAATTAATTTATCAACTCAAAATAAACATTTGTATTTGTTAAGTACCAAGAAGACAAAGTTTACAGACTTCAGTTACTGAGTGCTAGTTTTAAATAGTTTTGTTACAAAAATAACAGTTTTTGTTGAAAACAAAGCAATATTGGCTGAACATGAATAATTTATCTAGCTTAAATGCTCATTAGTGCTTCTAAACAAAAGGAATTCTAATTTAAGGTCAAGTTAGCATAAAACAATTTATCACATTCGCTGTTTTTTTAATAAAAAGTTTAAAAGTTGGACACATTTATTTAATTGTTTAATTCAAGCTTTGTGTTTGAAAAACTGTTTTTAAAGAGCTGCAAGCAGTTTCTTTGTTTTGGCTTTTCGCCAAAAGCTATTATCAGACATTAATTTTATAATTTTTTGGAAATAGCTTTGCATGAACTTTTAATTTTTTTCAGTTTTAATTTGTCGCTAAGTTAGGACCACAGAATTTTCCAAATAAAGAAGAGCTTGGTTATTTCCTTCAAAAAGTTTGAAAATGGTATATGTTATTTATTATTACTTGCA
This sequence comes from Parasteatoda tepidariorum, assembly GCF_043381705.1. Taxonomy (NCBI): domain Eukaryota; kingdom Metazoa; phylum Arthropoda; class Arachnida; order Araneae; family Theridiidae; genus Parasteatoda; species Parasteatoda tepidariorum. Next base: position 68,612,514 of record NC_092211.1, on the reverse strand, counting down.
TTTAAAACACATTAATTATAACTTAAAACGAACCAAAAATTAATGAATTTTTATAAAATTTAAACAAGAAAAACCAGATCCATTAATCATAAAAAAATTTTATTATACTTCAATAACAATGTAAATTAATTTTAATTGGAGGGCTTACTGGGTTAGACTTCAAAATCAGAAAACATAATAAAAAGCACCAATTTAATCATTAATAATAATGATAATATTAACAATAATAATAATATTAATAATAATACATTTAATGTTAGTATGAAAAATAGTAATAAAGAACTAACTTCTAAAAGCAATACAACAGTACAAATAATAGTAATGAATACTTAAAAGTAAGAAATAAAACAAATAATAATAATAACTTTCTAAAAGTAATGCAATGATACAAGAATAATAATAAAAATAATCTTCTAAAGATACAAAAATTATACCAAAAAAAAAAAACTATAATAAACTGCTAAAAATAACATATCAGTACAAAAATAATAATAATGCCCTGAAAAAGAAATACTAAATTACAATTTGTTCAGTTTACATATTGCTGTGGAAAAAAAGTATAGTGAAAATGACCAGAATAAGGTAAAAATTACGGTGTTTCTGGCTCTATGAGAACGCCAAAAAACTTTCCACCCTTTCATAAAGCCTCATACATAAAAATATATTGTAGTTATTTATCACTCAGAAAAAAAATGAATTTAATTCTTGTTTTTCTTAATAGAAAATACCCTTATTTAATTCCTATTAAAAACAAAAAGATCATGCTTAATGCAGCAAAAAGGCTTATTTATTTTCATAATCAAAAGTTATTGCAACTTAAACATTTTCGTAACATTTTTTTTTAAATTTCTTCATACAATTTTATTAATAAAAAAATCTTAATTGATATAAAAAATTTAATTGATATATTTTGTTTCATTTAAAAACGTATTTTTATTATTTAAAGAAATTTCTTAAACCGAAAATTTCTTTTTCATACAATTTTATTAATAAAAAAATCTTAATTGATATAAAAAATTTAATTGATATATTTTGTTTCATTTAAAAACGTATTTTTATTATTTAAAGAAATTTCTTAAACCGAAAATTTCTTTTTCATACAATTTTATTAATAAAAAAATCTTAATTGATATAAAAAATTTAATTGATATATTTTGTTTCATTTAAAAACGTATTTTTATTATTTAAAGAAATTTCTTAAACCGAAAATTTCTTTTTTTGGAGGGAAAAAAAAGTAAAAATCTTAAAAAATAAACATTTAAATAAAGCATAACACTTTTAATATATTCCCAACATTTTCGTTTTTCGAAAATATTTTATAACAATAACTGTGTATGCTTCACAGCATAACATAAAATAATTTTTTTAACCAGAAAAATGTCGATTTTATGTTTCGTTTTCATGCCAGTTCGTATTTAAGTTCGAAACGAAAAACCATTTCTTCAAAGTAGAATCGGCTTATTTCCCATTTTTTAATACAACCTTATACGTAAGAAACTTTTGTTATAACTAAACATTAAGAGTAAAAAAGAATTTAATGCGCGGTTTTTTAAAGAAAGTGATCTAATTTAATTCCTATTAAAAATAAAAAAGAACGTGCTTAATGAAGCAAAAGGGCTTATTTGTTATAAAAATCATAAGTTTCTTAATAATAAAATCAATAATAATAACAATATTAGCAATTGTTACCAAATTTTAAAAAATAAAAACTTTCTAATGTCTTTTGTTACATTTTCTTAATACATCTAAATTAATAAAAAAAAATCTTAATACACTATCATTGATATAAAAAATTAAATCGATATATTTTGTTTCATTTAAAAAAGTATTTATATTATTTAAAGAAATTTCTTAAACTGAAAATTTCTTTTTTGGAAAGAAAATAAGTAAAAATTTTAAGAATAAACATTTAAATAAAGCATAACACTTTTAATATATTCTCAACGTTTTCGTTTTTCGAAAATATTTTATGACAATAAATGTGTATGCTTTACAGCAAAAGATAAAATAATTTTTTTAACCTGAAAAATGTCGATTTTATGTTTCGTTTTCATGCCAGTTCGTATTTAAGTTCGAAACGAAAAACCATTTCTTCAAAGTAAAATCGGCTTATTTCCCATTTTTTAATACAACCTTATACGTAAGAAACTTTTGTTATTACTAAACATTAAGAGTAAAAAAGAATTTAATGCGCGGTTTTTCAAAGAAAGTGCTCTAATTTAATTCCTATTAAAAATAAAAAGAACGTGCTTAATGAAGCAAAAGGGCTTATTTGTTATAAAAATCGAAAGTAATTGCTTCATAAAAAATTCAATTTACTCTAACTCTCCGGTAATGATTTTTAATGTTCATGTATTTTTTGCACTTTTTAAACGAGAAAAATTTTTTCTTTTGAAATATTTTAACAAAAATAACGCTTTAATATTTACTCACAGGTTTTGAGTTTATGAACGGCGTTACACAAAAACACTCGTGTTACTCAAACGCCCTTTGACTTTCTTCTTCCCTTAAAGCAAACAAAAAAAACTTTATTGTATGCTTGGTTAAATTTCATTTTGCTCCAATGGTCGGTAATCAGCAACACGAGCAGTCATTAGAGACCGCTTTTGATTTTCTTTATAACTTTTTTTAAAGAGTTCTTACACATAATCATTATCATTATGAGTTTAGAGAAAATCACAACGTTTGATAAAGGCTCAATAGCCGATATCTACAACGTGTGTTCTTTTTTCTGCTTAAAGAACCTGGATTTAAGGTACTTTTTTACGAAAATGAAATCTTCTATTAACAAAAACAAAAGTTTTAAAGTAAATATACATAAAAGAACTAAAAGAAAATGGCTAAAAAATACAAACAAACCCTTAGCTTGGAGAAGAAAAAAAATAAAATTTCCTGAAAAAGGAAGTATTTTTCCAGCTCCTTTAAAGTAATGAGCTGGAACAGGATTCTTTTTTTAAGGAATCCGTTTTTTTTCTATACAGAAAAATAAAAATAAAGGAGTTTACCCAGAATGCATCGTTAATAAAGGAATCTCTGAAAGCGGCATTGTTAGGCCTTGGCATGACAAATTTTTCCACAAGAATTCATCCAGCATTTATTTATTTATTTTTTTCTACTATCTTTTTCAGCAGATTTGCTGAACTAAAGCGCAGCTTTCTAGTTTTGAGATCAATGCTTTAATCAAGTTTATTGTTCAAAACCTTTGCTCACAATTCAGCGCTTTGATGACTAATTAGATAGAGCAAATCAACTCAGGAACTTCCTCTTATAAGTTCTTTTTTTTTCAAATATGATTACTAAAATTGCATGTAATTTAATAATTTTCCAGCATTCTGAGATAAATGTCTGAAATAAGTGATATGTGAGAAGGCATAAGCATTGGTTACAGATTTAAGTTTCCCTGATTATTTTTATTATAGCGTTTCTGTGAAGTGAAAATTAAAGATTCGTTATGCTTAAAAATGTTACAGAAATTAAATGCATGTCAAGAATAGTTATGTCTAAGACAATAATGCAATAGTTACACATTTAGTTTCTGTTATCAAATTTTATAAGTCATAGGCAATGGTTACAGATTTAAGTTTTCTTGATGTTTTATGATAATGTTTCTGTAAAGCAAAAAGTAAAGATTCGTTATTTATGAAGCGTTATGCTTATAAGTTGTTACAGAAATTGAATACATTTTTTCGAACAATTGACTAATAACATGTTCTTAAACATAAAAAAATATTGTTTTATAGTGGTTTAACATCTTCCAGGAGGTTCTTTAATTCTTAGCTCAATTATCACTCACATAACTCAGACACTTTTGAAAATGCACCGACAACCATCATTTACCCCAATCAAGACGTCTGACAGCCTGTAGCATCCCATAAGTGTAACCTTTTGCTACCATTTTCCACTTTAGACCTACTAACTTAGAATCAAAACCTTAAGTGAGCTAAAAAAAACAACAATCAGACCTAAATCTCAACCTTTATGGCTCATAAGGACCTTCAAGATTACACAGACAAGCGCCCCTTGCAAAACTGCAATCCAATCGAAATAACCTGCACGTTATCGTGGAATATGACTTCAGATAAGATGCATTCCTTGCTAATCAACTTCCAAATATAACTTCTTTTTTTTCGGATTCCCCGACCTACTTCAACCTTATCTATAACCTTTTTCCCGAAAAAAGGGGTGGTCGGTTCTAACATACTCATCTTAATCGCTTTGTTGCATCAGCGAGTGAATTGTCTCCTTTTTGGCAGTGGCGGAAGGGAAGATAGTCCTTTCTTTTGAAGAGGCACGTACCACCGATCCTTGACAGCTGTATGAAAAGGTTGCCTCTCGACCATCCCTTTAGACTGTGTGTCCTTCCCTCCTCATGTTCTGTGGCGCGATAAAGGACCTCGATGATGCACTTCTTCTTCTGATGTCTTTTGTAAGCACACTGGCTTTTGACGTCGGGGGTCGGGACAGAAATTGAAGCAAGGACGATATAGGATCTTCTTGTTTTATGATGGAATTGCTTCATTTGATAGTTACCAGTAATTTACTCTTACTGAGTTGGTTTGTCACGTGTTATGACTCATGCTGAGTTAGTTCTGACAGTCACGAGTTGTGGTCGATGCTGAGTTAGTTTTATAGAAGTGTGCTATTGCTCATTCTGTGTTAGTTTGACAGTCTCGCGTTATTGGTGACACCGAGTTAGTTTGATGAGCACGCCTTAATGTCGAAGATGAATTAATTTGATAGCCATGCTTTATTGTTGAAGCTGTGTTAGTTTGATGGGCACACGTTATTGTTGAAGATTAGTTAGTTTTATGGGCACACGTTATTGTTGAAGCTTAGTTAGTTTGATGGGCACGTGTTATCTCCGATGCGGAATTAGTTTAATGGGCACGCGTTAATGTCGAAGATGAATTAATTTGATATCCATGCTTTATTGTTGAAGCTTAGTTAGTTTGATGGGCACGTGTTATCTCCGGTGCGGAATTAGTTGGATAACCATGCGTTATTGTCGAAGATGAATTTATTTGATAGTCACGCTTTATTGTAGAAGCTGTGTTAGTTTGATGGACACACGTTATTGTTGAAGCTGAGTTAGTATTATGAGCAGGTGTTATCACCGGTGCTGAAGTAGTTGGATAGCCGTGCGTTATTGTCGAAGATGAGTTAGTTTGATAGTCACGCTTTATTGTTGAAGCTGTGTTAGTTTGATGGACGCACGTTATTGTTGAAGATGAGTTAGTATTATGGGCGCGTGTTATCACCGGTGCTGAATTAGTTGCATAGCCGTGCGTTAATGTTGAAGATGAATTAATTTGATAGTCACGCTTTATTGTTGAAGCTGTGTTAGTTTGATAAACACGTTATTGTTGAAGCTGAGTTAGTATTATGGTTTAGTATTATCACGTTTTATTGCTCATGATGAGTTAGTTTGATGGTTACCTATTAAAAATAAAAAGAACGTGCTTAATGNCTAGATGAGTTAGTTTGATAGTCACGCGTTAATGCTTCAGCTGTGTTAGTTCGATAGTTACGCGTTATTGTTGAAGGTGAGTTTGTTAGATGGGCAAGTGTTGTTGTTCATGCTGAAATATTTTCATAGTCACATGTTATTGTTCAAGCGTTGCTAGTTTTATAATTACACACTATTGTTGAAGCTGAGTTAGTATTATGGTTTAGTATTAAGACGTGTTATTGCTGATGATGTGTTAGTTTGATAGTAGCGTGTTATTCCTATTGTCTTTATTTGATAGCAATGCGTTATTTTTAAATTGAGTTAGTTTGATAAGCACGTGTTATTGCTTAACTATCTGAGTTAGTCTGATAGTCACGCGTTACTACTTCAGCTGTGTTAGTCTGATGGTCAAGCGTTATTGTTGAAGGGGAGTTTGATAGGCAAGTGTTGTTGTTCATGCTGAAATATTTTCATAGTCACATGTTATTGCTCAAGCGTTACTAGTTTGATAGTCGCACATTATTTTTGAAGCAGAGTTAATTTGATAGTTCCGTGTTACAGTTCATGCTGAGTTAGTTTGGCAATCACGAATAATTGCTAATGTTGAGTTAACTTGATAGTCTCGGGTTATTATCTATGCTGAATTAATTTCATAGTCCCAAATTATTGCTAATCCTGAATTAGTTTGATAATCACGCGTTATTGCTTTTGCTGAGTTAGTTTGATAGTCACAAATTATTGATATTGAATTAGTTTGATAGTTACGTGATATTGCTCATGATGAGTTAATTTAATAGTCAAATGTTATTGTTAATACTGAGTTGATGTATTCTATCTTGGCAACAAAACCTTCCTGTAAAATATTTCTCGTTAAGATATTTTATTTGAATATCTTCTCTTTTGAATGAAGCCCTACAATGATTATATTCTTAGTCCTTGTTTTTTATTTTCATTTTCCCCCCGAGCTAAGTTATCATGGCTCTTTTTTATTGCTGATGTTCGCTTTTCTCTTAATACCAAAATTCTTTCTTGTCTAAATCACTTGAGCGTTGATTTCCTGCTTTTTATTTTCTTATTTCTAACTACATCCATAGTTTGCGGCAATAAAAATTTTTTTCTCTCGAATACAATGCTTAGATCAAGTGCATCTTAAACTTCTGCATGCAGAAAGTTGCTTTTCAGGAGACATTCTTCAACTCATTCCAAATCATTTTTCTCTCGTTGCTAGTCAAGCAAGCAGCTTATTGAGCAGAGCCATGCTCCAAGTTCTTGCTACGAACTTAGATGCTGTTCATATCAATACTTCGTATGGTATTTAGGTTAATTGCATTAGCCAGAGTAACGGCATATAGAATAAAAACATTAATTTAACACCAAAGTATGCTATTTGCTATATGTTAATATTCATACGTCGTACAATATTTGAATATTCTCCAAAGTCACAATACGATATTTGACACGAGTTCACATACGAAAGTATACTGGTCTTCCTTAGACACCCCTTTCTATTATCATACAAAGTGTCTCAAAAGTGCTGCGATAAACTTTTAGGACAAGTCGGGAGCATCATGAACTTTAGAAGAAAGTTGTATCAGAAGTAGAAGATAGTTTCAGTTAGTTGAGAGTTAATAGAAAATATTAAATTGAATATCATTAATACAAATGCCGTACTAGATGAATACAGATAATGATACAAGTGATATTAAAAGTCTACACCATCAGAAAGTATGTCTGTCTGACGCAGCATCTAAGCTTTTTATCTAGCTTGTTAAGCGATCAGAAAGTGCTACTCAATACGTATCGGCATAAAATTTTTATTTTATTTTACAACCGTCGATGAACAGCTGACCTAAGTTTTGAGTTAACGATTACCAATATTCAACTCCGTAGCCTTATAATTTTGAAATCAACCCAGAAGACAAAAGAACTCCTGAATAGAGCATTGGGACAAACTGGTGATTTTTTATGAAACTAACCCCCTTTTGTGATACGCGGACAAGGAAAACAACACAAACCTCCCACGGTTATCCCGACGGAAAAGGGATTCCAACCCATGATTCGTCTACCACTGAGAATATTTTACGCCTGCCCTGTGATCGGTGTGAGCCAGGACCAGAATGCGTATCAACCACCCACCGCTGGAATTCGAATCTGGGTTAACTTAGTAAGATGCGAACGCTCTATCCCTTGAGCGACCGTAGCTCAGAATGGTTACTTTATTTTATTTAATAAACAACGTTGAACAGCCGACTCAGCTCAGAGTTTACGACTGGAAATATTCAGTATAGTGGCCTTGTAATTTTTAAACCAACCCAGAAGACAAGGAAACTCCTGGATCAAACGCTGAGACAAGCTAGCCTTCGTGGAAGACTTTTTGATGAAACTAAACTGTATTTGCGTTACATGGATAGAAAACCACGAAATTTTACCACGTTTAGATCGAAGGAAGGGGGATTCTATTAAATAAATTTTGCTACATAAATTTATAATACATACTACGACCAATTATAATAGTTCTTAAGCTAGTAGTTCTTATAGCTTAAGTCGTGTTAAATAATTAGTTATACGTGAAGTATTTGTTTAGATTAATTTTGTTACGTTGTTTTAAATTTAAACAGAGTTAGGTACAGGCTTAAGGGATAATTTAAATACTGTTGAATGCGATTTATTATTATTATATTTATTTAGAAATTTTTTATGTATATATAGGTATAAAAACTTAGTTGAAATAATTATTTAGATTTTTCGATCATTTCTAAAATGTTTGCAAATTTTAAGCAATAAACATTTTCCCATCATATCCTACGGCAGAGACAGAAATAATTTTAATATTTCATCTGCGTAGTACGCGGAAATGTTCTGAACTTATGTTGGTTAGTGAGAATTAATGGTTACTGGACAGATTTTAAATTATTTCTATAACTCATAGCATGGTGAACTTTGACAATACCACGCCATCTCTTGAAAATAGTTAGAAGGGAAATCAAAGCGATTTTTTAACGTGAACAAAGCCGCGGACAATAGTAACAATATTTTTTTTCTAACATTATATAATTTACTTCATTTATTTTCAAACTAATTTTATTAATTTAAAAACACAAAAAGTTTCATTTTGAAACTTTCACAATTGAATTTTTTATTTTAAGCAATTTTGCAGTCTTAAAGTATTATTCAAATAAAAGAAACTGATATATATCTTTAAAAGCAATTTAGACAAAAAAGAAAAGTTACCTTTTTTGTCTGAATTCTGTCGAATTCGTTTATCGAATGCAACTATTAAAATAATTTTCTAATTTGAATTAGAGGAAAATTTGTATTCCAATGCTAGGGTAATTTTCTATTGTTATGGAGAAAAAGTAATTTTATTTAAATGTTTATGGCAACAAAGAAGACATTCTTGATTTTAAATTGTTCGTGTTCTGTCATTTTCATTTAAATAAATTTAAGAATTATACAGCTTTAAAAGTAAGATAATGGAAAGCTGTTACCTTCCCAAACTTTAAATTATTTCTAAACTAAAAATATATTCTGGTGTCCGGATTTGTGTAGCATAAAAAAAAATTTTGCCATGAAAATTTTTTACATACTCATTGTAATTTTTATAGTTGAGAAAAGCACATTACAGAACAAAACACTTGAAAATTATAAATTTAACCCCATTGTATGTAAGAAGATTAATATTTATTACCTTTGCTATAGGCCATAAGAATTCAAAACTTATTTTAAGAAAAATAAGAGGAAAAATTAGAAGAAATATTTTATAAGCCATCCACGAAAGATTAAAATGCATATTTTATTATAAACTGTTAGCACAAATAAGCTCTTGGTGAAGTAATCCTGTCTTGGAAATGAATTGTAGATTATCTGACTGTGTCGGTGAAATAAACTACCAGCAAAGTGATCTTGTCGGTGAAATTAGCAGTCAGTGAAAGGACCGTGTCGACCAGGGATGGGCAAACTACGGCCAGCGGGCCAACTGTGGCCCGTCGGAAGATTTTATCCGGCCGGCGGATAGAATTTTAACTTGCCGATCCGTGGCGAATATAAACAAGATACATTATATATCCATTATTTTGTCTACTTTGTTTAAAGCTATTTTTGTTCCTTCTTTTTTAACAAAGTACTGAAGACGTTTTTACTTTCTCTATCGGCGGAATTGAAGGAAATAATTAGCGCAGACAGCTTCAATTGGTAAAATGTTGATAGCAGAAGTTCTTTATAGAATAGCCGCAGATTAGCTCCAACAAGCGTTTGTCTTTCTCTAGGGGATCAGACATATGAAATCTAACATAGATGAATTGTGCTTCACATGTGGCAGACAGCGCATTTTAAGCTCCAACGAGCGGATTTTTCTGCCGGTGCGAGTTCTAACATTATTTATTGAGTATGGAAAGATAGCACACTGTTGTTGTTTCTAAACATGCCAAAGTTTGAGTTTTGCAGATCATTACCAAAAGCTGGTTTCCAAAATTTAATATCTCATGCCCAGAAAATCAGTGCTATGTTTACTTCATCTTATATATGTGAAGTGTTATCAACTATGAACCTTAGAAAAAATCATTTAAGAAGTAGGCTAACAGACAAGCATTTAGTCTCGTTCCTTAAATTAAACACATCTCACTTCGAACCTCAATATAAGGAACTTTTAATAATGAAATCGTTGCAAAAGTTTCTCATCAGAGAAGATAAAATTGTCTCAAGCATGCCGTTCGTAATTTGCTGCATTTCTCCTCTCTCTTTTTATCATGGTTAGTAATATTCTGCGATATTTTTTTTTAAAAAATTGCACTCTTTATATTAATTTTTTAACACATTTAAAAATTCTATATTATAATTAAATGTTATAATTTTGGTTTTATGATTTACATACATGTAAATACTCCATGAGAACTTATAGGACACCCTGCAAATTCTACTTCATTGCAATGAATAAAGGGAACATCGTCACCTACAATTTGGATAATCCAGATTTATGATAATGTTTGAAAACCAGGCAGCAGTAAAAAAAATATTTGTAATTTATCCTCGCAATCAATAACATTCATTATTTTTAATCTTTGCAAAATTTTCACTGACGGAAACTGAATTAAGGCTTCTATAAATGTTTAAAAAGAAAACATCTATTTTTAGCATTGGAATATTTAGATAATACTTCAAAGGAAAAGGACATCTTTTTCTGAATATCTTGTATTATTAATAGCGCATGCTATAAACAGAACAAAACTTTCTTTTGGAAAAGTCAGAATTCAGGAAAAAGTTGTTTTTTCCATTATTCCATATTCTTCGCTAGCAAGAAAAAAGTTTTTTTTTCCCGTCCTTTTCTACATATATGACTATCATCATTCATTTCAACTATCAAACAAATTCATCGTCGAAATTAAAGAGGGAAAATTCCTTAAAAGCCTTGAATGGGATGTGGAAAATGAAATGCTCACCATAAATCATTTCAATCTATTTCCCACTCCTCAAGAAAAAGAAAAGAAAATTTTTCCCGGAGATGTATTTTATCAATGCGCTATGGATTTTCAAATGGAAAATACTCATAATAGAAAGAAAATCGTCAACAAGAAATATATATTTCTTGCCCCCTAAATCTGATACCAACTCTCAAAACTCGTAAAATATTTATTCGATAAATCAATAACATTTGGAAACGGAAAACTCCATTCACCCCTACAAGAATTTCTTCTATAGTGTAAGGTGCTCTCTAAATTCATCTTATTCTGAATTCTTCGTAAGGATGGTCCCTTTGGGTACCATTTTTGGCTAGCTATCGCAATGCTTTACTCTCCCGTCTGCATCCGGGAACCTTAAATACACCCTCTTTTCCATCCCTTCCATTAATCCCGTCCATAGATAGAGGGCCCTCTTAAAGCTCTCAATCGGCGATAGAAAGCCCAGACCATTACAGAACCGCCACGTGTGTCGAGTACGGCAACTGCTAACTTACAGGAAGAAAAGAGAAATATGACCGGCCGCTCCATCACCTAAAACTGCAGTTGCACTTTATTTTGGTGCTCTGCTTATGAGAAGGTAGAGTAAAGAATAAAGAGAAGAAAAAAACAATTCCCGATGATAGTGTTTGAATTTTTTTTTCTTCTTTAGTCGCTCTTTCTTTCAGACTTTTAGGCACTTTTGATTCTTTTCCGGGCAAAGGAAGAAATGACCGAGAGGAAAAGTTTGATACAAAGTAAGAATGGATAAAACATTATAGCTTCTTCTTTTTTTAAAAAAAAAAATGTTTTTGTGACTAATTTGGAATTCATGAAGAAAGTAAAAACAGAATATCTTGTAGAATTATAAGGAATTGATCATTTTTGGGAATCTTGTTATCTCTGTATCTCTTTTGAAATATAATCCATTTTCGATGTAAAGCGAAATTTCTTTTTTCATTTTCTTTATAAACTCATAAAACATTTTCGAGTTTGAGATCATCTCGTTAGTATTAGTTATGGAATAATCAAAAGAAAAAAAACTGGCTTCGACACTTAACTAATAAATACATAAACTTCAAATACGTATCAATTAAATAGAATCAATTAAAAACGCATCAATTAAATCCTATCTTCAAATATTAAAAAAAAAAAATTTATTTCCAATGGCACGTTAAAAGACAAAAGATAATAATAAATCTATAAATAAGAGCGAGCAATCCAGTAGCGTTCCCAGATATATTTCCGAGGGAGAGCAGGGCATCTAGACAGATGAGACAAGTCCATTACCTCGTGGAGGTCACACAATGTACAAAAAGGATCATGAACCACGTTGATGCAACATAGATGTTTTTTCAGGCAATCGCGGCCAGTTATCAGACGAAACATAGCAACAGATTTCATCCTAGGCCACTGAGGAACATTGAGAATCTGTTTAAGCCATGGTTTATTGAAATTACGATTTTTGACTATCTTCAAATATGTATGAGTTAAGTAGCTTATACTTCAAATATGTATCAGTTAGGTAATGTTCACTTCAAGATGTATCACTTAATTAGAATTTACCTTAAATTTGTATCAGTTTAGTGGTATTTACCTCAAATTTTACTTCAAGACTTAAAATAATAAAGTAGTTCAAAATACATCGCACGAGTAGTCTTGATTTCGTGCATTAAAATACACATAGAAGTAGCCTTTACTTTTAGACCAAATATTCACAGAAATAGTGTTTACTTCAAGTCTCAAAATTCAGACGTAAGTCTTCATTTTGAGTCTTAAAATGTCTTCTGTGTAGCATTTGTTTCAAGTCTAACTTTAGATATTTTCTTCAATCATTAAAATGTACAACAAGCTATGTTTATTTCATCTTTTCAATACACATGCGTAGTCTTTGCATAATGTCATAAAATGCTCAAACGAGTAAAAACCACTTATGCCCTTAAAACTTAAAACACACTTCAAGTCATTAACTACCTCCAAATTTATTTACTGAATCATTCCTTAAATTGTAACATTTTTATCTCATTCACAACAATAAATGACCGACTCACTGGCTCTTCATACTACTTGAAAATGCAGCCTGCTCATTTACCGTGATTTTCGGCAGTTTCCCTCGATAACCACGGTATTTCTTATTTTGTTTTTCGTTTTCATTTTTTCCACATTTTCGTTATTATCTTTGGGTTTTCTATTTCTTTTTTTTTCCTTATATATTTATTTATTGCTCTCCTTATGCACGTTGAATTAACTTGGAAAATTGGGCCTTATTTTAAGCTCTCGAAACCTAAACCCATCGATTTTTTACATCTCAATAATTTCTTAAAATTTTGAAGTTTTTCAATATCAAGTCACCTGGGTTGTACCAAACTCGAACACCTTGATGGCCATGAGACACACAGAACATACTTTCGCCACTAAATAATACTTTGTCAAAGCCTTCAAGTCTCATAACAATCTTGATTTGCACCATCTCATACTTACAAGCTTTTGTTTTACAGTCATAAGGGATTTTTGTTTTCGGAACTAGAGATTCAAACTTAACATCTTCTTTTGTTTTTAATCAAGGCCCGCGCTAAGGATTTCAAATTATTAGCCAGTAAATCAGCCACATACCAAAAGTATTCGCCAATTTTCAAGAGTCTTCGATAAATGCAAATCCTAATAATATTTTATGATAAATTTTTTTACCATAGAAAACTATTTTATGGTAGTTTGTTTCAGGCTTATATTATTTGGACCCAATTCTAATTGGTTATACGGCGAATCTACTGAAAATTACTGTAATCGAATAAAAAATACTGATTTGTTTAGGAAAATTCATTTTGACGTAACTTTAATTTCTTTCCAGTGGAAAAAAACATTCGCCAAAACACAATTTTCTTCTCCAGATTTACGATTTTATCGCGTATTGGCGAATGCTTAGCGCGGGCCCTGATAATGACCTTCAATTTTTTTGTCATTTCAGGCAGAAGTTTTTGGTTTTCGGCCTCTTCCCCCGATACAATGATTATTTTTGTGTAAACATCCAATTAATTCTTTACAAAAACCTTCACTTTTCGCTTGATATTTCCTTAGAAATGAGACAGACAAAAGTAAAATAATCACTTGCAAAAGTAAAATAATCACAAATATACACAAACTTGTAAATTGGTTTAAATAGGCAAAGGTGACAAAATTAAAACAGCAAATGTAACGCAGAGTTTTTGACGATTGCAGTTTTTATGAACTTGCGCTATCATTTGTATCAAAAGTCATAGGATTATCTATTCATATTTCAAATAAACCTATGTAATACGTGGTATTTTTACTTCAATCATGCATTTAAAAAAACACTTCAAGCACAAATTTTCTACAACAGATATATTTTTGTTCAAAAATAAGTAATCCCAAACATCAGATACTATATTAAGGCAAATAGTTTAATGAATAATATTGGTTTAAATAGACAAAGGTGACAAAATTAAAGCAGCAAATGTAACGCAGAGTTTTTGACGATTGCATTTTTTATGATCTTGCGCTATCACTTGTATTAAAAGTCATAGGATTATCAATTCATCTTTCAACTAAACCTACCTAATAGTGATATTTTTACTTCAATTATACATTTAAAAAAACACTTCAAACACAAATTTTCTGCAACAGATATATTTTTGTTAAAAAATAAGTAATCCCAAACATCAGATACTATATTAAGGCAAATCGCTTTATAAATAATATTTTGTAAACTCAAAACATTTTATGGAATTTAGGGCTAGATCCAGCATCAAAATATGCCTTGTCAAAGCAGCATATTTTTCAGTAAAAGCTGATAAGTATTTTCAAAACCTTCGATCTCCTGCTTTGGTATTCAATTTTAAATCTGGTCTAGGATCTATTATACTTTTCTATAACGCTGAGATCGAATTTTCGTTTTACTTAGTCCCCTCCATAGATTCGATCATGGATTTTAGAGGAGAAAGTTTTGCTCAAGTGTAAATTTCATCAATTTTAGGTGGACGTTATTAATATCTTATCTATTTTACAATAGAGTATAGTACTATGCTAAAGTTGTTGCCCTGAAATTTACTGTACAGTATCTTTAAGGCAATGTTCGTCGACATAAAATTTCCTATATTCAAAATCTCCTCAGAACATATCAAAATATCGGCTCGAAAATATTTCACTGAGTAATATAAGAGGCATAACTAAATATTAAACAATAATCTGTAAATTATAACATAATCTTAATGAAATATTTTATTTTTGTTACAAAAAATCTTCGTAGAGTGGTGCTGCCATCTATTCGGAGTTTTCTTTTTTTTTTAGTTAAGTCGCATTTTTACTCCAGTGGTGCTCTCTTGCTTTTTCAAGTTTCATCAGAAACAACAACAAATGTCTTCGATTGATCTATGTGGTTAATGCTTGAAAAGGAAACTTTATCGTACCCCTGTACTAGGTAAAGAAGTAAAGTAGATACATAACTCAGATTTGAAGGGTTTGGTGCAATATAATGACAAGCCACATTTTCATGTTGTTAAAATGAGTGATTTTCATAGAAAGTCAGGGCGAATACCCAGGAATTCCATAGATGATAAGATGCTTACTGTGTATTTTGTTGCTCGCTTTATTATTTAGTTTAAGTTTCATAAATTTTCAAAGTACCTATCTGTAAACAAGACTAAAACAAAAAACAGTTTGATGCTAAAATGTAGACTCGTACTTTTAATTTTTTGTTTCCCAAGAACTAATTCACAATTTCATCTCAAATTCAGTCAACTTAAATTTACGAACTTGAAACGATGTAAAAATAGTGTTCCATAAAGTTCACAATTTTGTAAGTATTGCAAGCAATTTTGTACAATTTTGTAAGTAAGAAGTATTGCAAACATAATGATGTCTCAAATTGAATCATATTATTATTATTTCCCTTCTGTGATCGGAGGGTAAATGTTAACCTTGTATTAAAAATTTAAACCATGTTACAATTTAACTTACTGTTACTTTAATGCTACATGACTATTTTTTATTGATGATGTATTATCTTTTATTTATATATAT
>NC_092211.1:68585875-68595935 GCF_043381705.1 Parasteatoda tepidariorum | reverse complement strand
AAAAAATATATATATATATATATCATATTTTATTGATGATATTTGTATTTTGGTACAACATGTTTCTTAATACTGTATGTTTTTTTAACAAATTTGAAGAATGTTATGGTTTATCTTACTGTTATTTTAGTACAGTATGTTTTTTTTAAATAAATTTGAAGTACGTTATGGTTTAGTTTACTATTTTGTGCACCATTTTTTTTTAATAAATTTAATTGATGTTATGATTTTAGTCACCGTAACTTTAGTGCAACATATTTTTCAATGAAACTATACAGTTGGAATTTAAAGCGTTGATAGTATCGTTATTGTTTCTAAACTTAAAACAAGCTCCTTTTTTTTGAATTTCAAATTATTTCTGACATTATTGCAATCTCAAATGCTTTTCTTGAGAATTTTTATTCTCTTTTTTGGTTCACGTTACACTTTGCTTTACTGCACAAATTCCATTAGACTGAAAATTACGATGGTACAGTCAAGAAATACGATGAAATGAAAAAACTCAGGATTTAACTTTTCCTTAGAAAAATATCAACTGTAAGACTTGTTGTAAAAATATACCATGTAAGCTGATCTATCTTCCACTGAAATGCAAATACGGTCGGTGTTGAAATTTGGTGTGCTGAAAGGGCCGTTTTAATTTATGAACTTAATATGATTTTTTTTCTTCAAAATCCAGTTTTTAGAAAATTATTGCAATTTTAAGAGCTTTTGTCTTAAATTTAATTTTTGCTTAAAATAATAATTATTTAGCAATTTTAGTAGAAAATTTTATTTTTCTCCCTCGAGATTTGCATATTATAAGATCGTGCTTGACTTAATGTCAAAAGTAACAACAACAACGACAAAAATGCCTAAAATAAAACAGAAAACAGAAAAAGATTAGATGTTGCCAAATATATATCTTTACATTTCTTTCGGCCAGTGATCGGGGAGCTGACCACACATCAAATAGGTTCTGGGTTGGAATCCCGGGCAAAGCAATCGGGTGGGCATTAGGGAAAAAATTCTTTATTTCGAGATTTTAAAATTGAAAAAAAAATTCAAGTGAGATAAAACTGTTTCCAATTGAACCGTTAGACAATATAAGGTTATCGTTGTATATTTTTGACGAGAAAAGCTTTTTCTCAATTCTTATTTCTTATTAATTTGTCACACATTCTGCAGTTTTAAATGTAAATACATTTCTTCAAGTACAGTTGATTTTTTTTCTCTTTTAAATCCAGATAATAGTTATGGTTAACATATTAATAAAATTTTTCTAACAGAAAATTATAACAATTATATATTTTTTATAAATGAATAATTTTTAATTTTATCTTTTTTTGAAATATGGATTTCTTTTAGAAAATTAATGAAAACTAAAGGCCTTCACTTGATTCAGCAAGATGAATCTCCTAGTTTTTTATTATTTTTTTTAAATTAATCATCTTTTCAGATATAAAACTAAAATTTTATGAGCACCAAACAAATTCTCAGTTAAACAATAATTTAATCTCAAAATCTTTTCCAAAAATGATTGATGATCGCCTCCTTTGCTGCTATTTAATTATACTGCATTTCTTTCAAAATAAATTTAAAAGTTTCCCCTGTACTCGGATAAAGTAAAAACAGAAGTTGCATGTTTGACAACATACCATTGATTTGAAAGAACAGTTCGAGTTTCCAATCTGTCACTTGCATCGCCTTCTCAACTCTAGGGAAATAGAAAGTGACGCATCAGTGACTAAGTTTATTGTAAAAGAAGATGACCCCTCTCCGGGGGCTTTAGGTAGGTAAACGATTCTGTGACAGAGACATCCCTCAAAATAACCTCCAAACTTAGCTCGCATAAAATGTTCAGGGAGATTGCTTGACCGAGAAGTTCGTTAAATGAAATTGAAATTTTGACGGTCTAACGACACTTAATTTAAATTAGTAAAACTCCTCCAGGCATTTGAAATAGGAATGCTATTTGAAGCATAAGTGGAGGCTTCTGTAATTTAGAGTTTCATGAATTCGCCTTAGAATGCTCTGCTGTTGGAAATGTAATTCGCGTTTCTAAATCAATGAGTGAGGTTTAAATCTGTGCAGAGTTTTGAAAGTAAAACGATCATTTTACTAAAAATAGTCAACGCAATTCTAGCTATAGATTTATCATTGTTTTGAGTAAAAAATAATCATTTTATTCTAAATAATTAAATAGCTTTAGTTGTAGATGTCTCCATGATTTAAGGGTAAAATGTTCTTTTTATTAAAAATAGTTAAAATAACTTTAGCTCAAGATGCATCCTTCATTAGAGTGTTTTTTTTTCTTTTTTTTCTACTAAAATCAGTAAAAATTGCTCTATTTATATATGTATCATCCTCTTGAATGTAAAATGATCAGTTTACTAAAAAAGAATGAAGTAATTATAGATTAAAAACAATTTTGAGTGTAAAATTGTCTTTTTTTACTAAAAATAGTTAAAATTACTTTAAATCTAGATGCAAAATTATTTTGTAAGTAAAAAGTTTCTAATTACAAAAAACATTGTTAACTCTGGAATTTTGTTTTGAGTGTAAAATTAGCAGTTTATTCAAAATTAAAATTACTTTAGCTGTCGATGCACTATTGATTTGCGTTTAAAATTTCCTTGTTAGTAAAATTAGTTAAAATAGCTCTAGATGTATTACTGTTTTGCAAGTAAATTGATGATTTTATGAAAAATGGCTGAAATAATTCTAGTTCTAGATACATTATTTTGAGTATAAAATTATCGTTTTACTCGAAATAGTTAAAATAATTTTAGCTCTAATTGCATCATTGGTTTGAGTATAAAATTATATTTTTGCTAAAATTTATTGAATTATTTTTACAAAAATTAATTAGCCCCTATCTCTAGATGTATCACCGTTTTACTAATAATGGTTAAAATAATTCTAGTTCTATATGTGGAACTGTTTTGAAGGAAGAAGAGAAATTGAAATTTTATTTAAAATGGTTAAATCGTTCTTACTCTAAATATCCTCATTTTGAATTTAAATTTTACCTTTTTATTCCAAAAATAGTTAGAATAAATTTAGTTTCAGATGTGGGATTGTAGAACATGAAATTATCATTTTACTGAAAATAGTTCAAATAATTCTGGTTTTAAGTCAATTCAATTAAATTCAATTAAAAAAATATATATATACATTTAACTGAAAAATATCTAACTATATCTTGATCTATTTGAGTTTTGATAAAAGCATAAAAAAACGTTTTCAATTTATTTATTTTACTTATTTATTTTATTTATTTATTCATTTATTTTTGATCTCATAAAAAAGGCTTTTTTTATTCTATAACCGTCGTTGTATAGCCGACCCAATTTTTTGGGTTTACGACTACTAATGTTCAACGCCGTAGCCTTGTAATTTTGAACGCAATCCAGAAGACAAGGGAACTCCCGGAGCAAGTATTGGGAGAAATTTGCCTTCGTGAAGAACTTTTTGATGGAACTAACCCGCATTTGCGTTACATGGAGAGAAAGACCACGAGAACCTCCCACTGTTAGTCTGACGACAAAGGGACTCTAACCCCTGATCCATCTACCACTGAGGATATTTCACGTCAACACTGTGGTCGGTGCAAGCCAGATGCGGATTCGTTTCGACCAGCCATCGCTGGGGATTCGAACCCGGTTCACCTTATTGGAAGGCGAACGCTCTATCCCCTGAGCCATCGCGACTCAGCCTTTTTATTGTAATCTTCTTAGCTTTTCTAGATATTGCAGATGACAACTGAAACTGAAATTTAATTTTATAAAAGACTCACATTTTCAGTAATCGCCTGAGTCGTTTTATGGTTGATATAATGTAGTTGATATATTGTCTGAATTATGATCTGATTTTTGCAAGACATGTTATAATCTGATTTATACATTAGACAAAAGCCAACCTATTATAAAAAAACATGAAAAATCATTCTCAATTTTTTTCTTCTTGTTTGAGCTCATACAAGAATTTTTTTTTCTAAACCTTTCCTGTCAATTCCGGATTGCATCTGAATCTTTAAGTCATTTTTATAAAATAAAAAAAAACTCTTACATTCCCTCTACTTATCTTTCTCATTCTATAGCTATCGTTGTTAATATTCCATCTCAATTATAATCTGATCCTTACAGTACATCATCTCATCTGTCAAAACTCTTTTTTTTTTCTTCCATCGCCAAACTTTCTTTTCGTGGCGTCAATTTTTGTGATTGGTTGTCAAGGTGGCTGTATTAGCTACCATCACGGCACACCACTTAGTCACCAACCTCTTGACAAGTCTAAACAGGTGGTCTTCGCGTGATACGAGTCTTCCTACCAGATCCACCCCCTCAAAACACACCACAGTGGCGGCAGACATCGAAACTGGCAAATATTTGCTCTGTCACTCTGTTAGCCCCGTTTTGGTGGACCCTTCTTTTCTCATTCGATTCTTTTTTTCTTCCTTTCTTTTTTATTCTTCTTCTTTTCCCGTTTTCCAGGCACGATCCCTTCTTTCTATTGATCGGTACGGGAGATATCCGCTTTTTGGTGGATTTTATTAAGGGATCACCCCCGCACTACTCACCTCTCTAGAGAAAAGAATTTTTGATATGTAGCCGAAGTTTCGAGAGAAAAAAAATTGTTGAAACAGAAATTATGATTGAAGTTATTGGAAATCTAGAGCTATATTGAGCACTAAATTATGAAGTGAAATGACTAAAAAAAGCGAAAATATTTAATCTTGATCAGAAATAGGTGCCGGTATATTATGCAATATATTTTCTATCATTTGCATACGAGCTATCTATGTTTGATTCGAATAAATTTTTAAAGAAATATAGCTTTATGAGAAAAATTAAACTAACCATGCTTTGTAATCTAACATTGCTCTTAACTGAGATATATTTCGTCATTAATAAACTAAACTGCCGACCGGCCTGTGTAGGGGGCAGGGAACTGTCCTTGCATCAGAAAGGTCCTGGTTTCGAATCCCGGGTAAGTCATGGATGTTTCTTTCTCTCTCTGTGTGTTCCATGTCCTTTCTCCTTTGTGTGTGAATGGGAACCGCCCTATAAACGGGTTGTGGTTGTGTGAATGGCGTGGCAGAAGTCAAATTCCTTGAAAAACAGGAACAATCGCACCCCTACTGCCTAAAACAGGTACACGACAAACAAACAAAACTAAACTCAGGGGTGCCACAACCCATGTAGAGCCAATACCCATCCAAGTTTAATGAAATATTGAAGATAATGCATAGTTTTAAGTAAAAAATAGTTAAGATTAATAGAATGATGAAAAGAGTGAGATTGATAAATTTACTACATAAATACAAACACATAAAACAGTACAAAAATGTTGTATTCCTAATAGTATGTTGTATTGAAATATGAAGACATGATTAAGAGAGTACTTGGAAAAAAACACAATACGAAATTCGCGCACAAGATTAATACAGTACTGGGATAAAAGAAAAACACGAAATTCGCGCACAAGATTAATACAGTACTGGGATAAAAGAAAAACACGAAATTCGCACACTCTATCTAGTAAAATGAATTATTGTTTACTTTTAATAAACATTTATTAGTTTACTATGATGCTAAGACCAAAAATGCGCAACAAAAATGAGTGCAGGAGCAGATGTTCCGATTGGGTGTTCAGCAGAATGTGGAACACAGAGTATTGTCTTTAAGCAGTCTTCATACTCATTTTATCGACCCACTGAAGGGTTAAAAGTCTGAGACAGCATAACCCAGTCAGGGGATAGAACCCCGAACCTATTCCTTGGGAGCGCTACAGCTCAAACTACTGTCTTCGTAACTAATTGAAACTATAAAAGAACGAGAATGTGAATGAAGTAATTCTGCTTATATAAAGATAAAATGACGTAGCAGCTGGAAGTAATTGAAGTTGATGTTGAAAAACAGGATTAATATCATAATTAAATTTCTATATTGTTGTATACTTTGAGATGCAAAATAAAAAGAATAATATTATCCAGGTGACATTTCAAGTAAAGTCATAACTTTTGAATAATATTAACTAAGGCAGACCATGGGAGAAAAATCCCTTACTACCAGCAAAATCAATTTCCAATTTGAAAATAGTCATTCATCGACGATTTTTGGAGTACAGGAAAGATCCATTATTGGCGTGTTATCGAAAAAGGACCCTGCCAAAAGTAAAGCCAATTCAGACAACTCATGTTAACATTTGAATATTTTGGTTGAAGATTTAAAGCCAAAAAGTTGGGAGGAAATTAAAGTAAACATAATAACGTATATGTTTAATGCGGTTGAAGAAAGAAAGGTTAAAAGTAATATTTTAGATCTCAATTGGCGAGACATTAAATAACAATTAGTTAAGCACTTGCATTGAAATAAAAAGTTAGCAGTTACACTTATTATAAATCGAAGCATTTTCATTCGTTCTTTTTTAATTTGAATTAAGATTAGTAAGAATTAAGATTAAGAAGTATTGAATCAAGATTCGATTAAGATTAGGAATGGTTAAATTTATGAAATAAAGGACATTTAATAGGAAATATGAATATGTAATGGCAACAAAGTTCATGTGATAACTGAACAAAATTATTTGCATCATAACGTTATGATGAGATTATTCAATAGTAACGAAATCATTTTCACGGAAGAACAGAATAACGTAAATTATAATTTTATTTTAGTATTTATTAATATTACGTTCAGATAATTTTCTTATAAGCATCTGTGCCAATTAAAATAGACATTAATTTAGACTATCCACGTCACTGTTCCCTTTTATAAACTCTAAACTCAGTGGCGCGACAGCCCACAGAGGGCCAAGGCCAACTGGGCCCATCTCAGTTTTCTCGACCTTTGGACCCCCAAGCATGCTTGGTACTCATTTTATCGTACCACTGAAGGGATGAAAGGCTGAGTTGTTAACCTTGCCTGGCCCGAGGGTCGAACCGAGTTCCCTTTAATGAAGATGGATAATTCCCCAGATGGCTCAAATTTCTATTTCAGAAATAGATATGAATATCTATGATGTTCCTTAACACTAGATTGCCCAAGGAAGTCATTTTGACTGCTTTTTAATTTCAATTAAAAATGTAAATAATGACACAATTTCTTAGAATTTTCTAGCTTTTATAATTATTTTTATTGTTGATATTTACTAGTAACTTGTTATGTAACTGAAAATAATATCAAAAATATTAAAAATTAATTTTAAGCAAATTTCCTTATACATTAGTTATTCTTTCATAATGCAATCATATTAACTGCTTTTGAGCAATCTAGGTACAATAGGTATAATAAGCAATATAGGTATATAGGTATTAGGCAATATAGGTATATAGGTATTGGGCAATATAGCTTTCTAGTGTTAAAGATTACTCTTTATATGCATTTTTTAAATCTTTATTTAAAATGGAAACAAAAAAGTTTATTAATTTGGAGTTCGCAAATTAATATTTAAACGAGAAAAAGAAAAAGAATATCAAAATCAGAGAAAGTAGAAGCAGGCCGATGTAATGAACGATAAGATTACTCTGATTGATAGAGGAAGCAGAGAGACGATTATTTATAATCCCTTCAAGTATGAATCTTCAATTAAATCTACTTTGATATTTGTTACAGACGCTTTCATCTACTGTGAATTGTCAGGTTTCGATAGCATTTTTTTTTCTGTTTTAATTATTAATTATGGAATCACGACTATTATATAGAATAAATTAAGACTGGCTCTTGCGGAACAACCTGCACGCTATATTAAATGCTGTTAGGAAAAATTTATGTGTTAATACCCAGCCGAAATGGTTTCGGGAATAAAGCACTCTCTGCCAGATCGAACGATAAAGGTCAAAATATCGGCGAATCATTTCTCAAACAACTCTCGACTTCATGAACCTTGGTGCTAATGTAAATTATGGATTAGAATCCTCTTGTCATTGGGCTAAGCCAAGGGAGATTTTCATGGTTATCCTATCATAGGACATAAATGCGTGTTAGTTCTATCATAAAATCTTGCACAAATGCTATTTTAACATAATTTCTAAAAGTCACTTGTCTTCTGGGTTGTATTCAAAGTGTATTATTCCAAACAGTTGAATTCAGAGGTCTGGTTCATCGTTTATTGTTTAATCAGTAGTCAAATAGTTATCAATAGTCAAAGTGTATTATGTCAAATAGTTGAATTCAAAAGTCTGGCTCATCATTTATTGTTTAATCAGTAGTCAAATAGTTATCAATAGTCAAAGTGTATTATGTCAAATAGTTGAATTCAAAAGTCTGGTTCATCATGTATTGTTTCATCAATAGTCAAATAGTTATCAATAGTCAAAGTGTATTATGTCAAACAGTTGAATTCAAAAGTCTGGTTCATAGTTTATTGTTTCATCAGTAGTCAAATAGTTATCATTAGTCAAGGTGTATTATGTCAAACAGTTGAATTCAAAAGTCTGGTTCATAGTTTATTGTTTCATCAATAGTCAAATAGTTATCTATAGTCAAAGTGTATAATGTCAAACAGTTCAATTCAGAGATCTGGAGCGGCATCCAGTTTAGTTTTAAATTTTCTTTTGTAAGTGTTTTGTTTGCGTAAGCAAGAAATAAGCATAATTGGAGTTTTAGTTGGAAAAAAATATGTTACAAGCAATAACAATAGTTGTCAGATGAACATATCTCTTTAGTGTCGATTTTCTTTTTAATTGAAAAGTTTGATGAGAATTTCATAGAGCTAATTTCCTAACAACAATGCACAAATGAGAATTTCATTCAGTGCATTGTTGTTAGGAAAAATACATGTATTTTTAATTTTTCTAGTTTTTTTACGGGTATTTTATTTAAATAATTTCATGAAAAAACCAACAAAAAATGAAGTA
The DNA here is from genome assembly GCF_043381705.1 of Parasteatoda tepidariorum. Classification (NCBI taxonomy): domain Eukaryota; kingdom Metazoa; phylum Arthropoda; class Arachnida; order Araneae; family Theridiidae; genus Parasteatoda; species Parasteatoda tepidariorum. Next base: position 68,587,093 of record NC_092211.1, on the reverse strand, counting down.
AATATTGGATTAATAATTAGATATAAGTAAAATTAAATGTTTCAAATACCATAAGCTAAAATATATCCCAACTGTCGGAACCCATGGGACCCTTTCACGGAATCCAAAGGTCCCACAGAGCACCTTTCAGGAACCGTTGGTTTAAGCAAACATATAAAAGGAAACTATTTTTAAAAAGCTATCATTAGTTTTTATGTAAATTAGTTTCCATATAAACTATGCTGACTCTTTTCGCGAGAACTATTATTTTACTAATTAACTGCCCCATAATAATTTGAACTTTACGTGTGTACATTAGACAAAAAACATACTCTGAATCCCTTTTTTTCTCGTCTAGTGCACTTAATACTGTTACAATTTTTTTTTTTTGGCATTAGTTGCAAAATATTAACATATACTGAAATGTCTTCTTCTTTTTTTTTTTTAAATTTTTGATCAGAAATAAACTTAGCATTCTTTAAGAAAAATTACTGCTTCTTCATATTTTATTAACGACAGACCCTCCTAACCATAAATTATTCCCAAAGTTAAAAATCATATCTTTCCCCCACAGACAAAGCAAAAAATAACGACAAATACCCTTTTTTGTGTCAACATCCTAGCAACCGGAAGCGTGTCTGATGTTTTTACGGTCGCTTTGAGATTTTGACGGAAATTTCGAGGGAAGTGTGGAGACCATGATACCTGATTTTGTTGAAGAGATAGAGAATATTGCCAGGCAGAAAAGTATTTTTTTGCATAATGAAACAAAGAGAGTATTGAGAGTTGATACCCCTATAAAAAATTATTACTTTCGGGAAACAAGAAGCTCTAACTTTCCACGTCTTTTATTAGTTTTGGTTACGAAAAATATATTGTTTATTGTGTGGCATTTACTTTTGTATGGTAAAAACTAAATTTTTCACAAGTAACTGATTTGAATGTTAAAAAAAGTGTTAAAAGTTTGTTACTTATGGAAATAGAGTGCACCGTGAGGATCAAATCACAGCTTTTTAATAAGTGCTTTGTGTAAAAACGCACATTTTTGTGAAATTAAATGAAAAATAATTTTTCAGTCTTTTTGTGAAAAAAATTAACCCATAAAGTAATGCAGTAGAAGTCACAAATTAGCTGCACATAACTATATGAAATATTGAAGCTCTTATTTTCTTCTTAAATTATTTTATTCTCTCTCTCTCTCTCTCTCTCTCTATATATATATATATATATATAATGCTT
>NC_092211.1:68398510-68585050 GCF_043381705.1 Parasteatoda tepidariorum | reverse complement strand
AATACGTATTGTTATTAATATAAGAGGATCCTCTTTTATATATATATATAAAGGAGGATAAGGTATTTGTAGAACAGAAAGACAGAAAAAGAAAATAACGAAACAAAACACCTCACCAAAACGTAAAATCTAAAAAAGGTAAATATAATGACATTATTTAAAATATATGGTTTTTTTAAAAAAATACTTGATATACAATTTTAAAAATGTCAATACAGTTAAAAATTTGACTGAATTGTTAAAAAAAAAATGCATTCGTTATTTGATTAATATATTCGATTTCCTACATCCTTAGTTTTCGATAACACGTAATTTTTTGTATTTTCCTTCGAGTTTATGAGATCAAGCTTTGACCGAAACTTGATAGCAACTGAAGAGCAAAGGCAAAGTTAATAAAGCTCTTTTTTATATATATATATATATATATATTTGGCAACGCTCTGATTGTAATTAATTTTGATTCATTTGTTAAGTTGACTTAAGCAGTAATTTAAGCAGTGAGGAGTTTTTAGGTTAACTTAAGCAATAATTTTAGTAGTGTTGAATAGTTAGTTATGCGTATTTATCTGGATTCATTTTGTCAGATTGTCTTAAGTAACAATAGTTAATTATACGTTAATGAATAGTTAATTATACATTAAGCGTTCATTTTGAGTAATTACGTATTTTTATAGAGAGCAAAACTTAGTTACGAAGTTATTTTTTTTAGATTTATTTTGATCCTTTCTAATATGATTTTAGAAATTTTAAAAATAAACAGGGCTATGTTGTTGTACTACGTCATACAAATTACAGTTCACGGATCTTTCCCTTTTCCTGCAATAGCATATACTATATATATTATATGATACTCATGTTATAACTACTCATGTTATAACTCGAGTGGTGCGCGAGGGAGTAGTACAGCAAGTAATGGTGCATTGGGATGAGTTTTCTATCTAATCTCACGACAGAGATGAAAGCAATTTTAATACTTCAGCTACCGGTAAAAATATACTTGAGGGTGCCCCTTGGCGAAATTGGTGACTTATGTTTGGCGCCATTCCTGTTTGCGCGGAACACCATGGTAACAGGAATGGAGGCCGAAACATAATGATATTTCAATAAAACATTGGAAAATTTCAACAAAACATAGGCCAAAACTTTATAAAATTGCAATGAACCGAATGTAGGTAAAATTAATAAACTCAATCAAATGCATTTTGAATCGAAGCAAACATTAATAGAGTAAGCACAGAAAGAAAAGGAAGGAAAAAAACAACTCACTTCTTCATTAAGCTTGAATATTCTCAGATTTAGGTTCACAGAATTCTCTAATATCAGTTAGATGCTGTATAAATGTATCATGAATAGAATCTGTGTACCTCCATCGCTACATAAATTCGGCGAAATACGCATCGAAAATGGCGTCTGTGGTACCGGACTGGCGGTGACATTTGTTTCTAAAGTCCCTTTTTATGACTGCCCACATACCTTCGATCTAATTCGCCAGGAGCAAAAGTAACCTTACCTGGTATCCAACGTAGAACTAACGGACCTCTGAAATTACATATACCGTTGAACATTTAAAAATAACGCTAAAACCTAAACCAATCAGAATCACGACTGGGTTTCAACATCGCCCAGCTTGGCGATCAACCGCGATCACAACTTGACGAGAATCAAAGGGCACCCTCAAATATAGTCTACCCCTGCTGCCTAATATACTGAAATAACCCGAACTCATATGTTGAGTGATTTGTGTGATTTAATGGATACCGGACAGATTATAAATTATTACTGAAGTTCAAAACACAAAACACTTTAACAATATCTTGAAAGATCCCTTGAAAAAAGCTAAAATTGAAATCAAAGTACGCGCAGGTAACAGCTAGACTGAGAAAAAAATCTGAGTAATATATATTGTTTAAAACTAATTAAGGCTTTAGGATTGGAGCATGGTTGAAGAATTAGAGAATTTAAATACAGTTGGGTACTGTGTATTCGAGTTGGTTACAATTACAGTTACTATGCTGTAAAATATAATGCTGTTAGTTCCTTTTTATTTTAAGTAAACTAAACCATTTATTTCCCTCTTTTGTGAGTTCTAAGGAAATTTTCGTAATTTTCATTTTATTATTTGAAAATTGTCACAAAGCTCCAGTTAAAATGTCAGCCTATAACTAACTTCTCGATTGAAGTGGTCTAAATTTTGATTAGGTTTTGAACGCAAATTTGAAAAAATTAAATCACTTCTATGGTCAAATATTGCAGACCTGCTTCGTATAACACGATAAAAAATCTAAGAATAATTCCTGAGAAAGGAAACTTTTAAGTTCCACTTTATAATCTTGTTTTTATCAGATATCGAAAAGAACAATAAAGTCTAACGATCAATACTTTTTTTTTCCAACTGTACTTGAAAAAGAGAAATACCATTTTCTGTGTTTGGTGGAATTTTTCAGTTTCTTTTTTTTCTTTCTCTGCGTTGATCAAATCAATTGCAATTTATCTGGAATACTCAAGAGTTCAAAGAGAACTACTTTCTCAGCACTGTTATTGGTCGGTCTCTTTTTTTTCTTTTAAATCATTTTGAGATATTGACTATTATATTGACTATTATAAATACTAGCATTTTCAAGTTTAAAACACTGGTAAATGTTTTCATTGCGGCAATGTAATTAACAACTCTTAAAAAATCAATTATTTTGGCATAAAAGAAATATAAACCAAAATTTGATTTTTATGAAACTTTTTAAAAAAGGCTTTAGTGACTTTATGAAAAATATCAAAAAACTTTTTTTTTCTTTATATTAAAAAATCGTAATCAAGGTCGTTGTTTTAGTTGTTTGAAATTAAGTTACATTTGTTTGTGCTACGCAAAAATGATAAGACTAAATAAATGATAAGACTTAATATGTAATAAGACTTAAGGATAAGTCTTAGTGATAATGTAACTGATGATTATGATTAATGATAAGACTTGATGATAATGATAAAGGACAAGACTTATTTATAATGATAAATGATAAAATTTAATGATAATGAAACTGATTTTAAGACTTAATGGCAATGATAAATAATAAAATTTTATGATATCGAGACTGATTTTAAGGCTTAACGATAATAATAAATGATAAAATTTAATGATAATGAGACTAATTTTAAGTTTTAATGATTATGATTAACGATAATGATTAAGGATAAATAGTAATGAATATGATTAATGATAGGACATAGCGATGATAAATAATAAGACTTAACGATAAGACTATAATAAAACTGTGCTAAAAGTTACGAAAGTGAGTAGAAAAATGTACAAGAAGTATGATGGAATAAAAAAAAAACTTAAAAATTCGATTATTAATTCGAGAATTACTTGCAAGCTAACGGTACGAAATACCATGTAGACAGATCTACTACTTCCCAAAATGCAAGCACAAAGCTGAAATTAGACGTACTGAAAGAACGATTTTTATTTATGAGCTTAACGTGATTTTTTTTCTAGTATCGATTTCAATTATTAATTATCATATCAATTCTAGTATCGTATCTATCATATCGATCGATTTTTATTATATCAATTATTAGTTTTTTTTCTCCAATTTATTCGAAAATTATAGTAGTTTCAAAAGGATTTATGAGCAAATTTATGAGCAAATTTGCTTCAACAGGTGTTTTTCCAATGTTTTGGAAGAAATTTCTAATCTTTATAAGGAAATAGTTTACAAACGTAATCTGTGAGTAAATTTGCTTATACAGGTGTTTATGCAATGTCTTGAAAAAATTTCTTATTTTTAAAAAGAAATATATCTACTTGTTTTTACTATTTTTAAACTCTAGGGATTGGCGAGATATATAAAAGGCTAGAAAAGATGTTTACTCTTAAGTATTTTTTTTTTTCCTGTTTTATTTGCAAAAACGATGTGATTTATCACTTTGTAAGGGTTTTAAATATTCCTCTTTTGTAAAAATAGATTTTTTTTTCGCTCAGAGCATAAATATTTCCTGAATACTTTCTTAAACTATAAAAAAATTCCATATTTTATTATATCTTTAAAACATTCGAATGTTTTTTGTTCAAACAAAAATTCATTTTTCAATTTCAACTATTCATTCCTTTCTTTAAACAAGTGATTGAACCGTCGAAAACGGGGTATTCAGATGAGAATACGTCTCCTTTCATCTTAATATTTTATGCCAATGCAAATATCATGGATTTCCTTCAAGGCTTTTACCATTATTCTTGTTTTTGTAACTGACATCTTAGCGTGTCAGATATAAAGCTCAAAACGAAATGGAGAAAAAAAGCCGAAAATCATTGATTCTAAAATCTTTAATATTTTAGTAGTTAGAAGTGTATTTCTTTTACTTAAGGCGACAAAATTCTCAAGTATTTGAGTAGAGTGAATTTTGAAATTTAGGGTAACCTGAAAAATAGTAAACCGAAAGTTTTGCATTGATGCTCCAATATAATCCTGATGATAAACATCCATAATTCCATCACGAATCATTATGTTTTTTAATGGTAAACAACATAAGTAGCCACCACCCCAATGTAGAAATTCTGACTGATTTATGATTGTCCAACATTTTCCATTGGTGCACCAATGTAATCTTGATGGTAAACATCCATAATTCCATCATGAATCATTATGTTTTTTGATGGTAAACAACATAAATAGCCACCACCCCAATGTAGAAATTGTGACTGATTTATGCTTGTCCAACATTTTCCATTTTTGCACCAATGTAATCTTGATGGTAAACATCCATAATTCCATCATGAATCCTTATGTTTTTTGATGGTAAACAACATAAGTAGCCACCACCCCAATGTAGAAATTGTGACTGATTTATGCTTGTCCAACATTTTCCATTGGTGCACCAATGTAATCTTGATATTAAACATCCATAATTCCATCATGAATCATTATGTTTTTTGATGGTAAACAACATAAGTAGCCACCACCCCAATGTAGAAGTTCTGACTGATTTACGATAGTCCACCATAAGAATAGCAACTCGTTTTGATGGTTTGTTCATATTGAACCATCAAAAACTTCCATCATAGTTTACTAGAAATAAAATTTTGGAACGATCATGAGCCACCATCACCCAAATGTAGGAATTCGGGCTGATTTATGTTGGGTCAACATTAAAAAAAATTGTTTTGATGGTATATTTCTGCTGAACCAACAGGAATTATTATTAAACCATCATGTTCACTGTTGTACCAATATAGACCATCACGAATTTCTATCATAGTATCTTAGAAATCAGATGTTTGAATGATCATGAATAACCCTCATTCCAATGTAGGATTTCGGTCAGATTTATGATGGTCTAACATTAAAAAAAATCTAATTGTTTGATGATATATTCCTGAGAACCAACAAAAATTCCCGTTAAACCATGATGGAGATGTATAGATGAAAACATCATGAATTGTTGGTCCGTAAGAATTAAAATTTTCTTGGTGGTTAACCATCATAGTATTAAAGTATTATTTTTCGTCATGGAATGATGAAAGCTTGTAGGCATGTCAAAAACCATGAACGCATAATGGAAAATGTTAGATGCTGGTAACCATCAAATAATGTTGGACCATCATGAATCGCTCTGAAACCAACATAAACCATCAAAAGTTTTTGATGACACCATCAAGAATTTTGACTCAAGAATACTTGCTACATTGTTGATAACTGTAAAATTGCAAGTGATTATGTTCATAGCAAAATTGAAATTGATTGATACAGTTTTTCTTTAAAGATAATGCAATCTCAGTGTCCTATGGATGACAGTATATTATACATTTTGAGTCTTAAACCTGCACTAAAGCACATAAGAGTTAATTTCTAAAGCAATCGCGTCAACCGAAATAGGATAGATAAAATGTAGAAGACTTGCAGTCCATTGCTTCGAAAAAGCATTTGTGCTTCTGCATCGCCGCAAAACTTAGAAACCATTTAAATTTATTTATAAATAAGTGGAGAAAAAAATCTCGTAAAATTGTCTTACTGTATGGTAAGGATGTTTGTCTAATAAAAAAAAATCAGGTAATAAATCCAAAATATACGATACTTTAACCATCCATTTGGTCGTTCGTACAGTGACAGTTAACCAGAAATTCAGGTTTTTAAAATATATTTTACATTATCACACATTTAGTAACAAATCCAAACCTGATAAGTAAATTTAATTGAATAAATGGTTTTTATGCCAGGCTCTAAGGCATCATGATAAAATTACCAAATTTTACCTCGATAACCAAAATTTCAAGCACATTATAAAACAAAATTTTATAGTTAACTTTATCAAAATTATTAAGAAAGTTTTTTTTCCAATGCCCACCTGTGTCAACATCCGTCAATTCAGGCATATACAGGGCGATTTTGTTGGCCTCTCTTTCAGGGGCACCATATTAGGTGGGCCAACATCGCTCCCACAGTGAGGACAGATAGTACAGAGAAGGAAAGAACATCCATGCCTTGCCCGGGATTCGAACCCAGAACCTTTCTAATTCAAGGACAGTTCCCTGCCCCCTACACAGGCTGGTCGGATTATTAAGAAAGTTGTTCCATAAAAATTACTAACTGTTTGGTGTTCCCATTGCGCCAGAAACACTGTAAATTTTACCATAATTTTGTAGTTTTCACCATACTTTTTTTTTCTATGTGGAAAATTCTACTCTTTTAATTATTTGCTGTATTTTGCTAATTTACTTATTTTTAATAAAGTCAAAAACGATTACTTCAATGGAAATTCACCTTGCAAGTGGAACGATTTGACAATGAGGATGACTTTGATAATAGAAACTCAACATTTAAACTGAGCATAGCTTTGTCATAGAAAGATGATTACTTTTATAATGGAAATTCAATTTTCAAGGAATCACCAAAAATATCTACAAACGCATTGATAACAGAATGTGTTAAGCGCATTCTTATAGAATTTTCCTTCTTCTGGACGAATGTGTACCAGAAATCCTAAACGTCCCCTAATTTAAAGGCTTCCTTTTGTGACATTCGCCTTTTAGTTACCTCTCTGAAGTTCCCGAACAATGGTCTTTCTAGAAAGAGGAACAAGTTAAGCGAAATGCTTTTGTCAGAAAACTATTTTTTTTTCCTCCATTCTTTCCCTTTCTAAGCTAGAATGTACATCTTCAAAATATGGCTTCACTGAACATTTTTTTTCTCCTGCAATGTTCGATTTCTAAGCGATTTGATTCAAAGTTTCAGTTTAATTTATGATGAGTCATAAACTCGTTTTTAATAACAAAAAAGTCAAATTTCGGCATTTAAATAAAAATAAAAGCAAATCACGTTTTAAAAATATGTTTTTGAATAGCTCATACGGACTGATATGTCGTCACTGCTTTTGATGTATACAATTTAAAATCTTGTCAATCATTAAGCAGAAAAATGCATTCTTTAAAGATTGTGAATTAATATATAACCCCCAATTTGTTCTTTTCCTTTGAACATAGTATTTTAAAGTTATTTGCTATAGAGTTATCCGATTTAATATCATCTGTAAATTATATTTCCTCTAAATTACATTTTTTCTAATTTAATTTCCGACTGACCTCATAAAATCTCTCAGACAGCAGCAGCGCCAGAGAATCCAGTGAAAATACCTTTCCTAATGTGAGGAAAAGGAAAAGACGCTTGAAAAGAAACAAAAGTGATAAAAATATAAAACGTTAAGTGAACAAAAAAAACAAAACAAAAAAAGAAGCGAGAAACAAAACTAGAAAAAACCATAGAAGCCGAGAGAGAAAAAAACAAGAAAAACCACAGTGGCTCAGAGGGGCAAATTAGAGTAAAATGCATTTCCACACGCTATGAAGAAAGAGTGAGAAAAAAATAGAACTGTAAAATCACAACGCAACTCACTATAACGAGATACGTATTTTTAAGATACTGTTTTATGTCCCCCAAATCGAATACAACACTAATGTCGTTAACAAAGGAATCAACCAACATTCATATAAATAAAACTAGATTCCAGGGAATCGAGATGGGTTGATGTAAGTGGGGTGGGAATAATTTTAACATTGTCGAAATTGAATTTATCCCCAAAATTCCAACAATGTGCAATAATTGATGATTTCTCGTACGGGAAATCATTTGAATCTAATACATTTAATTTTCCTCAAAATAAATATATGAAAAATTTTAAAGTTGTAATTGTCACATAAACTCGTTAAAAAAAAACCATATCTGTCTCATCATTTTTCTTTAAAACATTTTTTTCTCTGAATGAATTGTTTTCAAGATATTTGTTGTTGCGCTATCCAATGACATCATTTCTAAATCATATTTTCTCTAATTTAATTTCCAACTGACGTCACTGAAATTCCTTTTGTAAACAACAACAGCAACTTGCTGCAACATTCCTAAAATTCCCTATCCTTGTGCCTCTGAAGAGTTTCAAATCCTCTGGACGTCCACAGGCTTAAAGCTATCAAATCTCAATAATAGGCTATCGCAGTCAGCAGCAGCGCCAGCGAATCCAGCGAAAATACCTTTCCCATTATAAGGAAAAGGAAAAGACGCTATATGGAAGCTGTTTCATTCCATTCTTCCCGGCCAACTCCGAAATAGACCTTTATCCCGTTTCCCTACACCCCCCTCTTCCAACTTCAGGTCTTTAGATGTACTAAGCTTTAGTTGAGAAGAGGGGGGTGGATGAGGCTATCATAGTTCAAATGGACAAGGAATAAGATCGAAGGGAAGGGGGGATCAAATCGTATTATTTTGAGGGGGGATTGAAGAAGAAGGGAGGAGTAGGCCATGTGACAGCCAAGAGAACGTCAAAGTTGGAATACTATATTATTGTGGTCGTTACGACTTTGGCGAAGGGGGCTTGATAAGGGTGGGAGGGGGGCGTTATCGCGACTCTTTGGAGCGCGGAAAACTGCAATTTTCATGGTCGTTTCACTGTTTTCCGAAACGGGAATGATTTAATCTTATAAACAGGGAAGCGGGAAAACTGTAATGTATTCTGCGATTTTCGAGAAAACTGGAAGTAAACAAGTTTGAAAATCGTGATCGCGAATGGGCTTCCACCTACCCCTCTTATCATTCGAAGATTCTTGCAGAGATAGATATTTAATGGTGGCAGTATAGGATTGATGAAATTAAGATAGCGCTATTACCCTATTAGTCGCTATTTTTCATTAAAAGTTTCGATATTCTGAGTGATGTGGCCATGCCGTGAAATTTCCTGTCAACGTACTTGACTTTTTGAGGTTTATTATTGAACTTAAATGTTGACAAATTCTACTTTGTAATTGATAAGTTTGTGTATCAATTTTATCTTATACTAAGGCAGCAGTTGAGGATTAGTGTTCCGCGGAACCTCGGGGTTCCGTGGAAGGGTCACAGATATTCCAAGAGTTTAAATATTTTAAATCAGTAATAATTTTTGAAACTTGTAATTATATATTTAAACCAAAACGATAAGCAATAATTTCTTTGATAGTTAGGTTATTTTTATGAAGTTAAGTAAAATGCCAGTAAAAAAAAGTGGCAAAAAAGTCATAAAAAATTCCATCGATGTTTCTCGTCAACTTTGCAAAATAAAGTATGTGAAGTGTATGTAGATAAATGAAGTGGCAAAATTCAAGGATAATGAGTTATATTTCTCTGTCAATTATTCTCAACATTTATAAGAATTCTTTTTTCGAAAACCATAATTCAGCTTATTTTATTCAGTTTCAGCTAATAGTGCATATTTTATTCAATTTCAGCTTGCATAATATTCAATTTCAGCTATGGAACAAAACTAGATGCCACTGTGGGTCTGTAAATTTAACTGTTTGACGTAAAACCTACAATTTCAAGAGTTTTATTGATAAAACGATTAATGAAAAAAATTTCGTTATTTATATTTTGATAACCGTCATTGAACAGCCGACTTAATTTTAAGTTTACGACTACCGATATTCGACTCCGTAGTCTTGTAATTTTGAACCATATCTAGAAGACAAGGGAACCTTCTGATTAAGTATTGGCAGTCACCATATGTATGGAAAAAATACCAAATGAATGGCTTAAATATCGTACATTTTGGTTTTATTACCAGAAATATGTTTTTTACCAGATATTTCTTTACCATATAGTACGGTAATTTTACCAGAATATTTTTCTCCGTTTACTAACATAAACCATATAATCGTACTTTATGGAAAGATATTCTGGTTAATTAGAAGAATAGTTAAATTTAACGCCTTATTCAGGTTTGTAGTTCAAGGTATATTACGGATTAATGTGAATCAATTTTTTTCTCGATGTAGCTATGATACCATTAGCTATTTATTACTCCGATTATCTAAATATGACGTGTTTAATATCAATTATGCAGAAAGGTTTAGGGCAATATAAACAACATTTTCTAATTTTTCACGAGAGTATTTTTGTTCATCACTATATTCAGAAGAAAGATTTTTAAGTAGACAATAAGAATCTTCTGTTTGTCGTGTTATAATCAGATGGAAATTCCGTACACTTGTAAATTACCTATCTAAAAACAAATTTTAAGAAATAGTCTGGAGGAAATATATCACATTTAAAAATATAATAAGACTTTTTTACTGTATTGTCCAAAAACTTTCGATTAAGTGACAATTTTTTGCTTTAAGACATTAAAATTGCAAAATTTCAAATTAGTACAACTTTTTCCTTCCTTATAAAAATAAATCTGACAGGGAATGCTCTCTGTTTAAGGGGAATTTTTCCTCTGACAAATCCGTTGCTTAGCAACTTTAGCTACTGTCTATCACTGGGTAAAATAAAAGAATTTTTCCAAATTCTTCCCAGTTGCCTATCAACAGAGAGAAAAAAATATTTCTTGAACAGTTTTTTCTATATAACGCGCAATGTTTCGTAGTCAGTCAAAAGTATCAAACGAAATTCGAAACCAAGGATAAAACAATGTGCTCACTTTTGAAATAGAACATAAACTTTTTTCCTGTCTGAAAGGACATAAATAACTGCTGATTTTGCATACATCGTGCTTCAACTGATGTCTCTGCCAGTTCTGCCAGTCTTCAAAACCAAGATTGCAATATTCCACTCTAAACAGAAAATATGAGCCATGTCACAACCAACTTCTTTAGCTATCTTAGAAGTAAAAGAATAGTTCGAAATTTCAGTTTGAAGAAAACTAGTGTCTAACACTTAAGAAGCGAAACATAAAGGAATGAGAAACACTGAAGTATAACTCTTTAGAAACATTAAAGCTTAGCATAAGAAACATTAGAATGCTTATTAAGAAATACTAGAGTATACCGTTTAAGAAGCATTGGAGCTTTAAGAAACATTTAAACTATAATCAATAAAAATATACATACTGATCAAAAAATTCTCTTTAATTTACAATTAAGTTAGCAATTAAGTGAGACTTATCTAAACTTATCATTTATTTGCAATATTTTAATAAAAACTTCTCCAGTTGAAATAAATATTGTGATTCGACTTAAGCAATTAAGTGAGACTTATCTAAACTTACCATTTATTTGCCAAATTTTAATAAAAGCTTCTCCAGTTTAAATAAATATAGTGATTCAACTTTTGCAATTAAGTGAGATTAGTCTAGACTTGTCATTCATTTGCCAGATTTTAGTAAAACTTATCTCCTGTCAAAATAAATATAGTTATTTTACATAATCAATTAAAAAGGATTAATCTAAATCCAAGAATTTGCGCAAGCCTGAGACAGATACACACCTATCATATTGCTATTGATTTTCTTTAATAATGAAAGTTTAAGGATATTGCTGTCTGGATGCTTTAGATTCATTCCGGAATTTGATATTCTCTATTACTTCCCGTTAATAGATTTCGATTAGGTACACATACCAAGCAATATTTCAACTCCATCAAGGATAATCAACAACATGAGGATTCCAATCCATCACGAAAAATCAATAACTAGTGAACCTTAAATACGAATATCAACTTAATGAAGACTTTCATAAGCAATATCTAGGCGGAATCTACAAATTACCCAGCATTTAATTTAACGCTTAATGAATGCTTGGCAAGGAAATCGAAATTCCAACCAATTCGGTGGAAAACATATGAATCGGAAGATATTGATGCAACAGCAACAGCAGTAGTCGGCAAACTTCAGTCCCCAGCACAAAGCATTACAGAAAGTTACGATCAATACCTTATAACTGTTTACTCCCAAAATGCCCCCCAGCAATGTTCCCTCTTCGTAGACCCCTGCCCGTACCCCCTTTTTCCTTGCAATATTTACTCGGATTTCATTTCCTTCGACTGACGGAGTTTTACGTTCCAAAGTTCTTCCTATGTAATAAATACTTAATAATAACGTTGGAATCATTCTCCTTCTACCCTCTTATTTTCCAGATTCGAACGTCTAAGAATGATTTTTAGAATGAAGTAGTAGTAGTTTTGGAAAGAAAGTTTTCCAGATAGTGAGATTTTTGATTGCGATTTCGGTAGGGATGGAGTGGAGAATGGTTTGATGGAACGTTCCCGTTTAACCCACCTCTTTCTCCAAATGAGAATATTTACAGAAGGGAGGGCCTTCTTAAGATTAAATATAAAACGTTTATTTGTTTGATTAAGCAAAGCTTAGGGAAAATGAAATAAAGGAACTATTCGGAGATTTGGAGAGAAATAAAGAAAATTTAAATTCTAATATACTTGTTTGAAAGTTAAGAAAAGAAAAAGATTTGAAAAGCTGTGATTTAAAAGGCAAGGTTCAAAAGATAATTAAAGTAAAACTAGCGTCATCGCTGTTAAGAATAACACTTCTATAGTGTTCCCAAAAGGTGTTCTGCAGTACCCTTGGGTTCCGTGCAAGAATGACATGGGTTCAAAGAGCTAGGATATTTTTACCTAGTAATCATACAATTTACATCCAATCAATAATCCATAATTGATTTAAAATATCGCTTTATATAAGCTTCTTTATGTAAAATACAAATGAAAAAATGGCAAAATTTAAAATTTATATATTTTTCAATATCAATATATTGAATTAATTATAAAAAGAATATGCATTTATAAAAATTTCATAAGTGTTTCTCATAGGGTTTTTCAACTCAAAATATAATAGCTAAATTCAGGAATAAGGAAATGAGTTTTCTGATAACTATTCTCATAGTTTATAAGAGCTTTTTTCTAAAAAAAATCAAATCAAAAATTTTTTATTTTCAGCATCTGTGAGAAAAAAATTCGTGTTATTAAATATTTCACTTTGCTCATCAAATGGTTTAAAATAATTAGTAGCCTTTTTTGTTTAGTATATTCTCAACTGCTAATAAGCTTTTTTAATAATGCCGGGAAATCCACCGACAGAAGCTCTATCACGTAGGGTTCCATAGCCAAAAGTAATTAGAAACCACTGCTTTAGGGACTGAAACTCTTATCTTTTAAGCAAATTGCTGGTTTATTAAAAAAATTGGTAAAATATTGCACATAATTTTACTCTATGCATCATTTTCCTTTAAAAAGTATATAAAAAAAATTCTAATTAAAAAAAAGTTTCTTTTTACCCAAAGTGAAATTTAAAATTTTAAGCTTTTATACTTGAAAAATAATATAAAAATTTGTTTTACTTTTTTTATTATACTTTGATAAAAACTTAAAAAAACAGTCGTATATAAATTGTTTGAGTCTTCAAAAACAAGCAAGCTTAGAAAAAAAAAACATAATTCTGTAAGGAAAAAATACTCGTCTGCGATTATTTGATGAAAAATCATTTTTTAAATAAGTATATTTCTTCTTAGATTCTGGTGCAGGATAATTTCGATGTGTAACTAAACTTTTTAAGCATTGGACATTTTTGTGCATCGGGCATTTATTGGATATGTTTTGTGGTGGTAAACGTTTCAAATTTATATAAGAAATTTAATTTTAGTTAATACATAAAAAGGAAAAAGAAAGAAAAAAAAACTTATACAGGGGCAATCCTATTTCAGCCAATCAATCAATCAATTCGAAATCCGATAACATAGCCAATACGTCACGTAAATTGGTATGTCGGTCAAAATACGAGATTTTCTCCCCCAACCAATCGTCCCAGAGGGTATAAGGTTCGAAGTGCCCCAGCTGCAACAGTCTGCCCCTCGGATTTTTCGACCAGATTGGGAATCAACCTCACGACTTCCCCAGTCCGGGGGTAATCGAGGGATTGATATCCTAATCGATATACAGTGTCACAGGTGTGGAACATTATCTTGTGCAACAGAATATTTCCTACTTATCCAAAAGATAAAAGGTGTCAGGAAATATTCCTGTAGTTCAGATCCATGCATGCCATCAAACCCAACATGTCTTTGATATTTCACTTCTTAAAATTTTTAAGAATAATAGATGAAAAAATTTTTAAATAACAAAATGTGGTAACTTTAAGGGAATGAAATGTAAAACCATTTCTACACGTTCTAATATTTGCTTAATATTCGTCAGTTTATTGGTAAGGTGGGCTAAAAATCTGATGAATAGTTCTTGAGGAATAAAAATTTAAAGTACTCCTTTTTTTGAAATTTTATTGTATTACTCAAGCACTATGAGAGAAATTTTGCCCAATGTGTCCCTTTTTATCCCTTAAAATTACATGGTTCAAAATGGTGTGACAATGGCATGCCACAAAATTTTTTTGACTCTTATTAAATAAAATAATAACAATAATAAAGACTTACTCGATAAGCAAATTTTATAATTGTCAAGAAAATTTTTCGTTTTTTTTTCTTCTTAAACTTATGATGTATGGCAAAATAGAAATTAGCATTAAAAGTTCCTAGGTTTCAATCACTCTTTTGTTTTAAATTACTAAGACCATATTTTGAGAATGACGGCTATTTCTCGTAACTTAAGATTTAAGAAATCAGATCCGTTGAAAAAAAGGTATGTATATTCGAAAGAAATACGTTCTGATTTCGTAACATTAAATATTATCAACACTAATTTATTAGCACATTTTCATCTCTTTAATTCATTACGATTGGCAGTTCAAGAAAACTCCCTAATTAGAAAAGAGAATTGATTAGTCACCTGGTCAAACTATTAGGTCCATGTTTCCTAGAATGCTGCTACCCCCTAAATTTTGAGGGTCAGAAATCCAAATTTTTCCAAAGAAAGTACGTTTCTATGTCTGATTTTGTAACTTAAAATATCGTTCGCACTAATTAATATGCATATTTCAGGTCACCCCCTCTAACCTTAAGATTGAGTCCAGAACGTGAAAATCCGATCTTTTGCTCAAAAGTTATTCTGGGCTGTCCGTTTTTTATTTTGCGCACTGTACATATCCGGAACTGTTTGCTTTTTGAGTTTCACAAGGACAGTTAGCATTTATTATGTTTATCCAAATTTTAAAGCCATTATCAAATAAATTTTAAAACCAAAATTAAAGGAATTACTTCGACGTCAAAGTCAAACGTATTAACCACAATGCTTTAAAAATAATTAGATATAACTTTACCGGAAGTCTTTTTAAAAGAAAAAAATTAAAATGAAACCCTTTAGAGATTTTTCGTATTGATTTTGTCAACTAACGTGGCATCCTTTAATTACTCGGAAATTAGAAAATGGATACGAAATCCAAAATGCCAAAAAGCAGTTAAGTTGCTTTCACCCATACCGGCATATCCATGCAGAAAAACTCTTTTACAGGGGAAAAGTGACAGAACATTTCTTTCCACTTACTTATTAGCGGAACTAAATTAATGAAGAAAATTCTTTCACTTAAAAAAATAAATAAATAAAGCACATTTTTAATATTCTTTAATTTGCTTTAAAGATATCAAAATTTAAAGGACTTCTCTGACTTAAAATGCACTTTAGATCCTGAAGAAAAAAAATTCATATTTTATTTAGTAATTTTAGATTTGGATGATAAATACTAATCCTAAAGAAAATTTTTTAATTAACTTTAACTGCGTATGGCCGCAGCTCTTAATATATTTTTAAAATTTTTGTCAAAAATAAGTTCAAAAAGTCAGCATATTAGGGATCACAAATTGATGCAATGACGCACTAATTGATTGACAAAATAGTGGAAAATTTTTATTTTTGCTCATAATGTAAATTTTTAAAGAAAAACTTGTCTTTCAGAGGTGTTCCTATCTATTATTTGGGAGATTTATCATAAATATATTAAAAGTTACGACTGAGTCGAATGTTTTCATACTTAAATTTAAGATATTTTTAAAAATGCAGTTAATTTGTGCTGTGAAAGGTTCAATAAATGCTTTGATAAAGAAAAACAAGAAAAAACACGTTTGACAAATTATGAATCATTGCTGAGATTTTATTTAATATTTAAAATTAATATAAATCAATAGTAAATTAATTCGCTGAATACATTCATCTTTTTCTACAAGTTATTGTCCGTGGCTATTATTCATTAATTGCATTTATATTTCAAAACTAATGACGTCGAAAAATTGTCTAAAACAGACAATCTTTAAAAAACAGATTAAAAAAAAAAATAAGTTTCATACTTAGATTAAGAATAAAATAAAAACCTAAAACTTATGATAATTTTTGTACACATAAAAATCCATTTCGGGAAATTATTTTTGCACATATAAAAAAGTTAAATTAAGATATCATTTCAGTAGAAGTTGTCCAACCTAAATACATATCTACGCGAGAGATATTAAAGTGAAATTCAGAACCACTATTTGTATGAGAGAATTTTTTTTTATGTATTAAAAGTAAATTCCAGTTTGTTTTTGGAAGCAGTTTTTATCAATTTGTATCATTTCATAAAAGTTCAGTCGTGTGTCTTACCAAACAAGAGAAACAGAAACTCCGGAGGTTCTATTTATTGAAAATAAAAGGATTATCCTCTTTCCTGCATCAAACAGTATCCAAAAGAATAAAAATAATAATCGATACATCTCGCCATATCACCTTTTCCACTATCGATTAAAAATCACTACATCATTTGAAAAAGGTAAATGTCCGTACCGTAGGTTCGAAAAGTCAAACAAAAAGAACTAAAAAAACTACTCTCATCCTGACCATATCATGACTTTCATCCTTAAATCCTCTCGGTACCAAATAAATAAATAAATAAAATAAGTCACTGCCCGAACTTGCTGCCTTGCCCCAGGCATATAAATTGCAATCATAACGCTCTGATCAAAACCTTATCACGTAGCCTATAAACTGAAATCTACCCGGGCACCAGAATGTTAGGAAAGGGATGTGTTATCAACCATTCTCTGCCCTCACCCCCTTCTTTCCATGGGTAGATAGCAGAAACCCCATGACCCGTAACTCATTTTTTGGTTTCTACCCTGCACTATGGATTTTTAACTCCACTTTTTTCCATCCATATTTTTTTTTTTTTGTTTTCAATGAAAGGGTAAAGTTTTTTTTATTATTTATTGGTGGGTGGGGAAGCTGGATTTTTTCCGTCAATTTTGGACATCAGTTCTTTTAATTTTATAGCTTGTTACTTGTCATGCTATCGAGTTGAACTTTGTTTTTGTTATTGATTTTATTATGAGTGGTGTTTTTGATATTGATTTTATTATGAGTGGTGCATGCTGTAGAGATTTTTCATGAACCCTTGAACTTTATTGTTTTTTTTTTATTCTTTTTTTTCGTTTTTATGGAATTTAACTAGATTGCCGTATGTCAAATATAGTAGGTCCAATATCAGAAGAAAAATAACTTCTTAAGTTTTTTTTGGTCAGGTTTAATATTAAATAACTTTGTAGCTTTATGTTATTGAACTCTACAAGGACTGAATTTAATTTTATTGTTATCAAAAATAAAATTATGAAAAAATAAGAAAAAGAAAATCACTTAGTTGATTGCGTATACTTTAAAGATAAGAAGACAATATTTCTTTTAGGCTGAAACATGTTTACAAACGGTGGCATGTAATGAAAAAATATTTTAATTATTTAATAAAGGTATATAACAATGCAATTCTTTTAGTTGTGGACTTAAAAGTTTAGTTGTTAACCTTTGAAGAATGTATGATTACAAACTTTTTATGGTAGCTATGGTAACTTTAAAACATTGGGGAACCAATTTTTCCCAAGGTTCCTAAGACACAATTGTTCCCTAGGAATGCCGCACACGACACAAGCATTCATTGCGATGTTCACGCCACCTATTATTGTGCACAGCAAAACGGTCCTTAATTTTAAAAAAAAAACTCATCTTTTAAACTACAGGCAGAGGAAAACCACGAGTCAAACTTCTTTATTTACCATTTTAAAAATTATTCTCATTTTATAAACATAGATGGCATCACTACTAGTTTGTGTTTTCAACAAAATAATATAGATCAAACAGTTTGTTTTTCTTGGCACAAGTAATTGAGAAAACAATTGATATCTGGCAAAGCAGCTGATATCGAGCAAATGAAAAGATGTCTGCTGAACCATCCGATAACGATATAATTGATAACGATAACGATATCGTTGATCAGCGTAGTGTTGTATGGTTAAAAGTCGGTCTAAAGGCGCTTCCCTATTTGCGCTTCCCTGTTGAGAATCACACAAAGAAACAGTAAATAATAGAAAAGTGCACCTAACGGCGTATGATGACATTTCCTGACATGCGTTTGGGTTCCTATGCAGTTTTAATCCTAATGATGTGCCCTAATTCCTTTAGAAATTTGTCGCAACATTTGCGTTTTCCTTGTTATACATAACTTTTTTAAACTTGTACGTTTCGACAAAAAAATATATTAAAAAGGTCATTTAAATAAAACCTGTAGCCTAGAGAGAAGAAGAGATTGCAGATTTGAAATCAGCGACACGAAAGTATCTTAAATCAGTCAAAAAAATCTCATGCAATGGAAAGAAGAAGAAAAAAATTCGTGTGTTATTCGTTTCAGTTTGATGACATTTTCTTTTGTCACTTAAATATTAATTTGATGTCACTAATGAGCATATATTTTTCGTAGTCATATTTTTTACCAAAGTTTTAAATGAATGATCATTATATACTATCATTATGAATGATCATTATATACAATCTTGTACAGACATTTTTTGAAAAAAAAAATTGAGTTCACTTATAACCGATACGTTATTGAAATATTATCATAACATAGTTTCAATTCTTTTTAGAAAATGACACTAAATTTCTACTCTCTGTTAATAATATGAAAATATTTAAACTTAAAAGTATATAATAATTTTAACTTGATAGAATAACTTTAGTTTCCGTAATTATCATAAGGAATGCGATAAACATTTAAATTATTTATTTCTCAGTTCAATCAAAATTAATATTTAATTTTTAACATGTAGAGAGGCAACTTTTAAAAAATTAAGCTTTCAAATTTATTTATATTTGAGAAAGAAAATATTAAAAGGAATTTGATTAGAACTAACGAAATATATACCTGAAATTTTGTTAAAAATAAAACAAATTCAAAAAATGGCACTGCTACGATAATCAACTAGAGGCAAGAATACGAAAATATTTCGGAAAATTTTAATTTAGAAAAAGGTTTTATAATTTACTGCTTCACGAAAACTAACTTTTTAAGAGATATTAAATTAAATTCACAACCTTGAGAGAATAAATTGAATAATTATATGCACTTAAAAATTGAGAATAGGTGGCAACATATTTTAACGTCCTGAGTGTATAAACCGTAAAAACATTTCTATTTGCATATTTATTAAAACTCAAGATTGTTTCAAAAGAAAGTTTAAAACTATAGATATTAAAATTTTGCTGGGATACTTAAAAATACAAAGATTTATACTCTAAAGCAAAACCAATTTAAAAGGAAAAATTCCCTAAATTATATATTCTTTATCGAAATTTCCTAAATTATATATTCTTTATAAAAATAAGCTTTTTAAATATATCCATTGTTTAAAATTAATTCAATAAGTAGAAATGTTTATCAAACTCAGTTATTTTAATATATTTTTAGTGTTGAATATTATTTTAGTGAAAAATATATTTTTTTTTGCTTGAAATGAATGATTACGTATCATCCTTATTATTTAAATGTGTAGCTTTTCGAATGAATAGTTTTTAACTTAAACTTTCTTTAAAATTAAATAATTGCAAAGGCAATTTAAGACTATAAATATTTAAAGAATGTATAAAACTCGTTTATCCAAAATTAATCGCATACAAAATATAATTTTTAATAATTATCGATATTTTCATTTTTTTTATTTTGTTTAATAGTTGAAGAAAAAAATTTGAATTGGGAAGAAAGCAAATTTTACATCATTTTAAGGAATTTAATTTTACGTAACAAAAAAATTAAACAAAATTGGTCGAATATTTCCTGAGAAATCGAATTTTAAGACATCTTATGTTTGAAATTTGGTTTCTCAAGAACCATGCTACTGATTTCGCTAAAATTTTGAATTTTGCCTTATAAAATTACAATCTTTAAAATAATTGTATATCTTTTATGTGTTACAATTCAATTTTTTGCAACTAATATGAAATAAAATTTCAAAAAAATAAATAATTATCGAAAGCTACTTTTTCCCTGAAGCTATCTTTTTAAATAAACAAATTTTATAAATGCGTATAAAATTTTTTTCAATTCACTTAAAAAATTCTAGAGTTATGGCGAAATATACGCAGAACCAAAATTATTATTAAGGGGTATAAATTTTCGACCTTTCGCCTGATCAAATTATTCGGACCATACTTCCCAGATTGCGGCTACGCCCTATTTTCTAAAGGGTCAGTAAATCCAAATCCGTCGAAAAAATGGCATGATTATTCCGAAAAAGTAATTTTTTGGCTCTGATTTCGTAACATGACTAATTAGCATATTTGAAGTCACTCCCTCAAACTTATAATATTAAGTGTTAGTGCGTGAAAATCAGTTAATTAGGATCAAAAGATATTCAGTATGTTCCACTTTTTATTTGCGATATATTTAAACATCAAAAATTATTTTCAGGCTTTAAATTTCTTATAATTCATACAGTATGCTCCTTAAATCACCATCAAAAATATATTAATAAATTTATCTAACAAAGTCAAAAAAATAATTAATTAAAGGTTCAATAAAATGTATGAGTTTATACTAAATTTACTTGTTTGACTCATTTATCCTTCTGCTTAGGCCCTTAGTATGATGAAGCCCACTATGCTGGTCCACCTGTTATACCAGCCGTAAGGAAATGGTTAAAATGAAGCAATTGTTTATAGATTCATTAAATGTTCATCTAAAATTTGGTTCCGTGATTTATTTTGATATCAGGAACCAATTGCCTGATTGAAACTTTTGCCAACTCTATGCTCATGCAATCACCATCAACAATTTTTACTAAGATTATCTAGCGTTGTAACAAAATAAAAGGTTTAATAAAAACGATATGAGTATAAACTAAATTCACTTATTTTATTTGGTAAAAAATATGTGGTAGTAAATAAGGATTTATTAAATATTCATCTGAAATTTAGTTCAGTGATTTGTCACTGAACTAAATTTTAGTTCAGTGACATTACAATAACAATATACATAGCAATCATAAGTGACAATATACATAGCAATCATAACCAGTTACCACATTAAAACTTTTAGATAATTCATATTCGATCTTCATTTAATCATCAGTAAAAATAATCAGTTACCAATAAAAATAATCAGTCAAATGATAGTTAAATAAAAATGTAGGAGTATATACTATTTTCACGTATGCTCGTTAAGTGATGGTATATAGAAACTTCACAAATGCTCATTGGTAATCATCCAGTTATTTAGTTAACGATTCTCCTTTAAAAATCCTAGCTATGTATATTAAGAACATCAAAAATAAATCATTTCAAACATATCTAATGTAAGCAAGAAAATAATTTCTTGACAGCTTTTTGAGCAAGTAACGCATTGACAAAATAATTTGGATGAAAATCAAGTAATTATGCCCATAATTATTTTTTGATTGCGAAGTTGTTTGTATTTGGAATCTTCTCAGTCATTAACAACTCTTATGATGACAGAATAAATACTTGTTTTTCGCTTTCAGTTTAAATATCTTGACAAGCATTCAGTCAGCTTTGACTGAAAGAACTTAATATGATACGCATCACCCTATTTCGGCTTCAAAATTCCGGTCAACGCGCGTTACATTGTTTCTATTTGGAATGCAGCCAAATACAATACATAATAAGTGATGGCCGACCATTTGGCGGATTTTATTTTCCCCAAAAAGTTTTTATGGTCGCCTCGATTTCGTTAAAAAGGAATGATAGGGGGAATGAAATGATTACATAATGCAACTTTATCGCCAAACTATCACTGTTGGATGGGAGAATGATCCAGTTCACGTTTTCAATTTTCCAGAACATTACAATCGATCGTCTAAAAGTCTTTTCATTTCTAGACTTATCAATAAGTACTAAAGTTTCTGTGACGTATAAGAACAAATTTAGCATGAAGTTGTTACTGTTGTTTTATTGCCGAAAGCTGTTTGTCGTTTTAAAAGCAATTATGCCTTGTTCTTAAGAGCTTTAAAGGAAATGGCTTCGGTTCGTGTGTTTTAAGAGTTTTTGAAAAGACAGACCTTCTGTCAAATATTTAGTAACTTCCGTTGCTAAATTACGAAATGTTACTCTAATTATGTTAAAGAAGAAAAAAAGAATTCGAAAACGTGGAAATAAAACAAATTTGAACATTTCAGCTATCCGACTTATTTATGTAACTTATTAGAAAACTTTCTGCGTAGTTTAAAAGCTATTTCATTGAAGTGAATGTTTTTAAAAGTCTTATAAATGGAATACTAATTAAACGTTGAAACTTAATCATCAATTTAAATTCTAATGAACTTAAATTTTCCTCCTGCATCATTTTTTTTCTTAGCTGCAAATCTTCGCCTAAATGACTCAAATAAAACTTAATAGAACTATTATTTTTTTGTATCGATAAAAGCATATGTGTTTTGTACATTAAATTATTTTTTTAAGTCTCACAGCTTGAAAATTATTTGAGTTCAAAATATTGTTAGCTTTGAATTCCGTTTTTAAAATTCAATCATGCACTAAACTTAAAGACATAAACTGATGCTATTACTAAAGCTAAAATAAAATAATTATTTGTTTCTCTAACCAGGAACTTTTCGTTATTAGATTAAGTAAAACACGTTTTACGAAACAGCACCATGCAGTTAATTTTGCTTGGTGCTGTAGCTTGAGGCTAACTCCATATAATCAAAATTTACCACAATTTCGCAGTCTTCTTCAATATGTGCTTATCTCTTTCGGGGAGACGTAAAAGCCTCTTACCTTGTATTTATATCACTTTAATAGGTTTGTAACTATTATGGTATAATCGTAGTATATTAGGTTCCTATTAAAACAACATCACTCATCATAAAACTAATAGAACCTACAACTGAAATTAATTAAGCATAAACTTAGATGTTTCTATTAATTTTCCTTATCAGTTCATAACGTTTTTCATATTTCAATAATCACTTAATTGATTTTAAATTATTTAGTTTTACAAAAACATGTTTTATTATATACGTGGTTTCTGATAACTTTAGAAGTTCACTTTTGGTTATGTACGCCACGCTGATTATTTTATTTCATAACCAGTACTGAACAGTGGACACAATTCTGAGCTAACAAACCACCTATGTTCAATTCCGTAGCCTTGCAATTTTGAACCCAACCCAGAAGTCAAAGGAACTCCCGGATTAAACATTGGGAGAAACAAGCCTTTTACACCGATCGTAGTGCTGACGAAAATATCCTCAGTGGTAGACGGGTCATGGGTTTGAGCTTTTTGTCATCAAGCTAGATGTAGGAGAATTTACGTGGTTTTTCTCTCCATGTAACGCATATGCGTGTTAATCCCATCAAAAAGTTCTGCACAAGGGCAAATTTCCTCCAATACTTGATCTAATAGTTCCCTTGTCTTCTGAATTGAGTTCAAAATTATAAGGCTACGAGGTTGAACATTGATAATCTTAAACTCAGAATTGGAGCGGCTATTCAACGACAGTTTTTAAAAAAATGGACTTAAACCGTTTTTAACCCTTGATATTAAATGATGAATGAGGAGCAACTAAGGGGATGGTGAACGAAGCGATTGGAGAGGGCAGAGCCCTATAGGAGATAAAGAAAAAGAGAACAAATCTTTTGAAATATTATCTGCCAATTTGTAATATCAACTCACGCGTTATAGCACCTTTAAAATGACTTTTTGAAAAGTTTTGATTACAAACAGAAGCAATAATAATTGTTTACTCGCTTTAATTGAAATACCTGACTTTCTTATTCTTCATTATCCTTCAGTGTGAGTCGTAATCAGTCGAAGGATCACATTCCAAACATTCTTCAACTTCCAGAATAAAATTCTTTGTTCCAAATCTGAAGGATTTTTGCCTGAAATTAATTAAAATGCCGTGCACTGAGAGAAAACTATTTTGTTTTCTAATATAATATTACTCATTTAATTTGAGATAAAATACCATAGCTAAAGTCATCTGCTAAATATTACGGTTTGCTCAGTTCTGAAATCTAATCGTAGGTTTACTCAAATACTAAACTATAAAATTTCGTTAAAATGAGTCCCAGAAAAAGCGAATATTAATAAAAATTTCATTTTATTGTATTAATGAAATTTATTATACATTATAACTTTGCTGAAAAACAATTTTAATTTATATTTATTCCTTACATATATTTTTGAGCCCCAGAAATTGCTAATAGTTATAAGGAAGTTCTAATTTTATTTTAATAAAATTATTTTGATTTTCTAACTCTGCAGCATATTGAAATTACATTTTCCTGTTTATTTCTTAATTTATGAATATAATGAATATGAATAATAATGAGAAATTCGTAATATTAGTTCAATCAAGTTCATTGTACTTTCTAACTGTTCAGTGCATTAAAATTGTATTTTTTGTTTATTCCTTTGTTAGTGAGTATTGTTCAACAACACAAAATAGTAATCTTTTTTCATTGTTTTGTTTATTTCTTAATTTAAGAAAATTAAGTTCACAAATTACGCTCACAAATTATGGAGTGAAGGACACTGGAATTTCTTCACGTGTTGAAGGGAATGAAGGAAATATTGTGATGTCAACTCTGGGATTCGAACCCCCGTTCTGTCGGTCATGAGACTGACAGATTTAGCCCATTCCTCTATAACACGTACCCATCTGCCAGAAACTAAGCGACTTCGCTAAGTTGGTATAGTTGGTGCGATAAAATTCTGGTCGCTTTATCATATTAGGGGGAAACAGTTACTCACGGTTAACAGTTTGAATACCATCTTATTTATGGTTATTCGACTGTTTTATTTGAATATGGTAAAATAACAATTAAATAAATTGTTAATTGATCATTTTTTTAGAGAAATTTTTTAGAGAAATTTCTAACAGTGTAAGCAATAAATATTGCTATTAAAAAATATGTGCAACTTCTAACACTAAAAATTGTTGCTGAAATAAATTTTGTTAGAACTTCACTGTACCGAGTAAAATATTTATTTTTCTTCTGCCAGGTTGGACCGAGAAATAAATGGCGGTGCCTGGTGTCCAGAGAGACAAATAAGCAAAGATGTACACGAATATTTAGAAGTTTACCTTCCTAATTTATACGTCATAACAGCCGTGGCGACCCAGGGAAGGTTCGGTAATGGTCAAGGTCGAGAGTATACAGAAGAGTACCTTCTGGAGTACTGGCGCCCAGGACTTAGCAACTGGAAAAGGTTTACGAATAGACGAGGGATACAGGTAAGACATTTTTAGCAAAACATTTTTTATTTAATTCTGTGTTATTCATCTCAATGCAGCCAAGTATATTACTTTAAAAATTAGCCATCAGTTTCTTTAAAAGTATCATTGGCTAATATGACTATCCATTTGAAACACAGATGCAACAACTAAAAGTTATATAACATTTAAAGAACGAGGATCGAAATGTAATTTCGTAACAAAATCTCAAAATCCTATAAGTTTCCAATCAGCCCTTTTTTTGAATTTTTTTAAGCATTTGTGGTGTTAGCATTAATATTTAACTTTCAGAAAACTAAATAACGCACTAAACCGTGTAGTAAACAATTTTATCAATCCTTCTTTTGTCCTGTCAGGAAGTTTTTTTTATTTCGCTTTCTATAATTTCGATCTGGAAGCTTCAATAACTATTGCACCGTTTTGTAGAATTTTCTATCGGTAAAACCTTGATTCTAATATTAATCTTATTTCGCTTTTTCTTGGAATTTGCAAACTATATTCTGCATAGGATAAAATTTGTTGTTAACTGTCTAGTATCTGGTATTTCGAATTTTTTTTTTTTGGGGGGGGGGGGAGGAATGNGGGGGGGGGGCAGGATACTTTTTTTTATTTATTTATTGTTCCATCTTGCGTCGTGCGAGTTAATTATTCTTTTTTTTTCTATAAGTATTCATTTTTATCGCAATTTATTAGAATTAAATTTTTTTTCACTGTTCAATATATTTTCTATCTAAACATATTAAATCATTTTTTTCTGTTTATTACTAGGTTTTATTACTATGTAATGCCGTTCAATTTTCAAATCTATTGTTTTTCGTGCATATTTATTATTTTGCGATCTAAAAGTCTGGAACTTTTTTTTTACGTAGAAAATAATGCGATACTTGTACTTTAAATTTCAATGAAATCATGGATATTCAATAATAGATAATTACAATGAAATCATAGCAGGGTCAGGATAATCTTGTTGGTAGAGCGTTGGACTCATACACAAGAGGTCGTGAGTTCGATCCCTGTGTAGTAAATGGTGACTGGTGTTCACTAAATCTGTCGGGCACAAAATCCTCTTAAGTTTCCATATCAGATCTATACCTCTTAGGATACTGAATTAAAGATTGATCGTTCGCTGGTTTAGGTCAAAATTACGATTTGGCCATAGATGACACCACTGAAGAACAAGAAGGGCATTTTCTGCCTTATTCGCTTGGTTTCACCACGCAGACTTGCTGGTATTGGCAAGAGGCATTAGAAACAACAACAACAAATTATAGCAATATTCTTAAACTGCTCAAAGGGAAACATTTTTATGCGAACCAATTTTCCGGGCTACTTAAAAGGGTAATGTATGCATATGCGTGATAAAGGTGTGATATAAAAAGCCGCAATATAATTAGGAACGTTATAAAAGACTGCATGCAATGAAAAATCGCTCAGTATAATAGACGTTGATATGATAATGTCTTGATATAGAGAAAAGCTACAGTGTTAATTTACTTGATATTTCTGGAACTTCACTGTAAAAACAATTTTGGAACAAATTACGATATAAAGTACCGGCATTTTGGGTACATCACCCGTAAATTTCACAGTAAAATTATTTAATTGTAGATTTTCAGAGATTTTTTCTGTTATTTTTACTGTAAAAACTACGATATATCGGATTTTTCTGCTTAGAAACATGTAGCGGTAAAATTGATTTTAAGGTAAAAAGTACCGCACCTTGAGTGTCGGTACTTTTTACAGTAATTTGATCTGGAATTTTTTACAATGTGGTAAGGATTTAATAGATAGACTTTACTGTACCCTTATGCTTAGTCTCATAAAATAAACTTTGCAAAACAAAAAAAGAATTTTCTTTTTATAAATATAAAACTCAACACTTTTTTTTATCTAAAAAACATGCCTATGAAAAAAAAAGTCTTCTTGTATGCAACAGAATTACAATGTAGAATAGTTTAAATGCAACAAATATTGTTCGCTTTACTGACCATAGTAGAAAAAATCCGCTTCTGATTGTAGCATTTCTTACGACCAGCTACGAGATCGAGTCGATATCTTATAAAACTTCAAGCCAAAACAAAAGTGCGGTATTATTGAAAGTTGATAAATCGCGTCGATATTTTACTGTTTTCTGGGGGCGAAGTTGGAACTTTCTTTTTCAAATTGCACCAATTAGTTACGTCGCTATTTATCCTTCAGATCAATGAAGAGAAATGCTACGAAGCAATAAGAAATAAGTTCGCTGCTACAGTTTTCTGTGGTATAAAAGAAACATTCGAAATTCCCCGTAGACTCATAAAAGTAAAGCTCTGCTATAAATTCGGGCCCTTGCCGAATGAAAACAAATGTTAAGTGATACGGAAAAAAAAGTTTTGTTTTGGTGTCATTTTTTCCCCAAAAGCTTTACTATCACTTCGATAAGTTTATATTTTTTTTGCTAAACTGTTTCATATTTCTCACCAGAATTCATTACTTAAATGGAAAAAAAGAATCATTCCTTATAATTACATCTTCAAAATATAGAAGGCATTTTTCATGAGTTGGGATTTCTAAATGACGAAAATAAAATTGAATGATATCTTATGATATAGCATAAAAAGATAATTGACGTTCTACTATTTGGTGCATTATCATTGATTAAACGAATCACATGATATAATTATTGAAACAGAGGAATAATCATAAATATCAAAAAAGTTAATTTCTTGAAATTAATAACATTTATAGCAATATTTAAGCGAAAATAATTTATTTATTGATGAATTAGTTACCTATTTAGTTATTTATTTATTTAACGATATTAAATGATACCTATATACATAAAAAAAAACTTTTAATGTAGTTATCTAGAAACATTACTAAGGAGCAATATGAAGTAAAAATGTCTCCTTAGAGAAATTTCATGCCTAATCCTATTATATTGCCCAAACCCTTTTTATTTTATATTTAAAATACAATTATTTGCTCCAATTTTTCTGTAATTTTTGAAAACTATATGGAATAAATGTCTTTCTTTATCTTATGAATTTCTTTATCTTATTAATTAAATGTCTTTCTTTATCTTTCTTCATTTTATACCATAAATTAAATTATAAATATTTACAGTTAAATTTGAAAAATTTGACATATTTCGCTACGTTTCTACTTACTCCCAAACTAACATGGAATACATTTACTCTTTTCAATGTCTTTAAACATTTCAACAGAATTCCACGCATAAAATGAAACATTTAATCTCTATTCCATTTATTAAAAACAAACATTTCAACTGAAATTCCATTCATGAAAATCAAACATTTAATTTCAATTCCATTTTAAAAATCAAACAATTCAACACAAATTCCTTTCTTAAAAATCAAACATTTAATCTCAATTCCATTTATGAAAATCAAGCATTTCAACAAAAATTTCATCCATAAGAATCAAACATTTCAGCGCGAATTCCATCCTTTAAAATCAAACATTTCAACACAAATTCCACCCATAAGAATCAAACATTTCAACACGAATTCCATTCTTAAAAATCAAACATTCTAACACAAATTCCATCTATGAGAATCAAACATTTCAACACGAATTCCATCCTTAAAAATCAAGCATTTCAACACAAATTTCATACATAAGAATCAAACATCTCAACACGAATTCCATTTGTAAAAATCAAACATTTCAACACAAATTGCAATAATAAGAATCTAACATTTCAACACGAATTCCATCCTTAAAAATCATGAAACATTTCAACTCAAATTCCATCCTTAAAAATCACATATTCCTGCACAATTCAAAGCATAAGAATACAGAGTGCATATTTTTTGTTTTTATGAAAAAATTTACTACAAAAAATTAACTGTTTTCTCAAGTTCCAATCATAAATCATCATAAGAAAATATCCATATCGGAAGTTAAATTTTTCGGACTATATATCATTTTCCTCTCAAACTTCTTTTTTAATGAATAACAAATCCTTGTTTTCTTTTTCTTCTTTTTTCATTTGCATTTTTTATCTTTATTCTGTTTCGGGACCTCTTGAAAATTTTTCTGACACTCTTTCGTAAAAAACTTTTATCTCTCAAGTTAACTGTCAACTTGACTGGAACCAGCGAATAGAGTGTATGTGTAATTTGACTTGACTTCCTTTAGTCGCTGGCGATATTCCTCTTCGCCAAGTGGTGTAACTTTCTTTGTTTTTGTTTATCTTTTCTTTTAAAACACCGGAGCTAGCAAGAAAATATGCTAATTTCAGCCTTTTAGCTTAACTGCCGAGGTTTTGCTGTCACTAATGGTTAAAAGAGAAGCTTTTTGATCGTATGAGCCTAAAAAGCATTTCATGGTCTAGCGCTTGATTTTTTTTTTCTCTTTTAATATTAAAGTACCGAATTTGTGTTTTATACCTGTTTACCCTGCCAAGTTTATTTTTATAAACTTAAATGGGAGTCATTTTTCTCATTTAAAGCTTAAGATTTTAAATATCATCGCNTTCGCTACCCCAGGAACGGCACTGAACAGAATTTCATTCATTTTTACCATTACGGGAGACTTTAGTAAATTATTATGTTAAATAAAATTTTGATAATGCTTGAGTTTCTGGATTTAAGTATATCACCTTTTATTTTATTACTCACATTGTACAACTGACCAATGAAAAGTGCATCTTAAGAGGAAGCTATACCGCGAAAGAAATCTTTAATCGCAGATTCTGTCGTGTTGACTTCAATGATGTCTTCTAAGTCACTCGCTATTGCAGTTGTATAGACTGTAATGACGCATTATTTAAAAGATATTTCAGCTTGAAATTTAAAGTTATATATTTTTTTTAATTATTATTTTGAATTTCCTCTAAATTAACAAGTACGTACTGAAAGATCTTAATAAAATGTTAAGTTAAATTTTTTGGTGATCAAATTTCTAGATCAAAATATGTATACATGTTTGTTTTTTTAGAATATGCAACTCATAATGCTGAAATTTGCATCTTTTAATCATAAACGGACTCTACTACAATGCCATATAATTTGAAAGATTTCAATGAATATCTTCTGAGCTTGAATTTGAAAATTATTTTTGAATCAAAAATTGCAAACCGATTTTTAAGACGGTAAAAAAAAATTTATAATCAACTTCGTAGCATTGCTTAACTCTGATCGTTTGAAATTCATTAAAACCCTTGTCAAATGTCACTTTGCATGTTATTTCACTTAGTTCTTCGATTACTAAAAATATCTACGCTATTTTAGTTTAGGAATTTGTGTATAGTTCAAATAAATAAGTTATAATTTTTTGATGACACGATTGAGAAAATTGATTGCATCGATATGAAGTTTTTTTTCTCATTATTTTTATTTTTTTAAATGATTAGTAATATTGAAATGTATTCAAGGTTTTATGTGTTATGATTACTGATTAAACACTTGTTTTTATGCTAGAGGCTTTAAGACAAGCAATCAAATCTAAATTTTTATCGTAAACACACAGTTATCCGATACAAGATTGAAATTTTCAACACACGAACATTGTAATTAAAGTTGCTAACAATTTTCCAACCTTCCTTTTTAAATATTTTTCTTATCTTATTTTACTTCGAAATCAATCATGATAGAGAGACTAGAAACTAGCACACTTGCACATTTACCTATGCAGAGCAATCTAAGTTCTAACGCAGGACATGCGTACGTGAAAGTTCGGGTGGCAAAGTGAAGTTGCTAAATCTCTCTAATAATACAATGAGTCCTTAATTGCCCTGACTGCTTTCAAAAATTTATAACAGAAAAATGATTGAGGGTTAAAAGACACAAGTCTAGAAAAATTTATGAGAGAGGGCATAAATGTTTTTCTTCCTGAGGTCTTGTTTATAGCTCAAACACTTTTTAACAGATGGCTCTGCAAGAAGTAAAGCTCGAATCAAAGAAAAACATCTTACCGTAAGCATTAGAAATCTTTCATCCCAGCGATGGCTGTTCGATACGAAATCCGTATCCGGTTTGCATCGACCACAGAGCTGACGTAAAATATCCTTAGTGGTAGTTAGCTCATGGGTTAGAGACCCCTTGACGTCAGGCTTGCCCTGGGAGGTTTCCGTGGTTTTCCTCTCCAAGTAATGCAAATGCGGGTTAATTCCATAAAAAAAGTCCTCCATGACGCCAAATTTCTCCCAATGCTTGATCCAGGAGTTCCCTTGTCTTCTGGATTGGGTTCAAAATTACAAGGCTACGAAGTTGATAATTATTAATCGTAAACCCAAAATTGGTTCGGCTGTTCAACAATGGTTATAAATAAATAAATGAATGATATTTACGTTGTGCTATTTTTGAAAAGTCCATTATCAGCCGCAATCACACATCATAATAGAAGAACGAAATTTGCATACATCAAAACACAATGCAAAAAAAAAACAATATTAAAAATTTTAAATGTCATCTGCTGGAAAATTTTTAAAATAAAACCAGAAGAGAACATGACAGGAATTTTTCGCAAGAATTGTTTAGTCGTCAGTCTGTAGGATAACCAAATGTGAAGAAAGAATATGTACTGAAAAATATTTCAATCAAGAAAGAAAAAAATTCTTATAAACATTTACTTTATTTCAGCGCAAGTTTAAAGCTATTGAAATTGATTCTCAATTTAATTAAACTGTTTAAATAGTTGAAGAATAGGCTACTCCAAACAAACAAAAGTATGTCGCTTAAAAACGTAAAGACGCCATGAAGAATTGTTCGAAAAAACCCTTTTGACGTTTTATTCTATTGGAAGAAGGCACTTAAATGTATGCATTCAGAAAATAGGCATCGAACATCCTGAAAGTGTCTAAAAAAGTGACATTTATTCTGTTTGAAATTTTAGATAGCTTACATGTTTTTGACACACTCTTATTTCGCAGTTTTGAGATTGCCATTTTGACAAGTTTCCTTTTGGCGATTTGCGAACACGTAATGCTTGACAGCGTGAAAAGGGATTCTGTTTTGAAAATATCCCTTTCAAACATTTTTTAGAACGTGATCGTGTAAGTAACGGTTGTAAGTTACTTTTATTTCCTTTTCTCGTTGCATTCACCATATAGATGTCTCCAATGCTAAGAGAAAAATTTAAACTGTTCATTTGATAAGAGTGGAAATTAATAAAGTTGCTTTTATCCTCTTTAGTTACTGCTATTTCATGAGCTTTTAGTTACTTTCTTGTAAAACTATTTATTTAAAAGTAGAAAATTCCAGCAAAAAAAAATTTTTTTAACTGTACACAAATACGCTTTTAATAAAATAATATCCATATTGATAATTATATAATCATTAGTTTTCATGACAAATATTTTGCATGAGGAAGGAAAATATTTCAATATAGTTTAATTTATTCTATAAATAGTTAAATATTATATTGAGATATATAATATACAATAGTTAAAATAGCATCGATCACTTAGCACTGTACACTGATACTTTGTTCTAAAATTGATATTCTTCTATCTTGAACAGATACTTTGTACTTTAAAATATGTACTTTTCACTGGAAAACGGATACTTTGAACAACTAAACGCATATCTTTTTCTCTGCAACAATACTGCTAATCGTATACTTTGTAGTGTGAAACGGATAAAAACTAAACTATGTGGTGTGACCGGCCGATGTTCCGGTTAGGTAGTCACCCAATCACGAAGACCCCGTACTTAGGCCGCAAGCATTCTTAGTACGCATATCATGGACCCACTGAAGAGATGAAAGGCTGAGTCAACCTTACCCGGTCCGAGAAGAGAACCCGGATCTGTGGCACAAAAGCTCAAAGCTCTACCACTCAGGAACCGGGCATTCGCTGTAAATTCTCGATACATAGCACTACAAAACGAATACTTTGCAAATAGACATTCAAATCTCAAACCTATAAGTGTCCTATATAGGAACAATTCAAATCTATATACTATTCCACTTGGACAATGAAATCATGATCCCATGGTGCTTACCAAAGGTGAGACCATTTTGTACCATAACATAGAAAAGATAAAATTGTTGCTACGCATAAAACAAAATCACGAGAACCAATCACAGTTGGCCTAATTTCAATGGGATTTAAACTGGAATTCATTTGCCCTTGAAAGTGTTTTATATCGAAGCTGTAATTAGTGGGATTAATTATTGTAAAAGGTTTAAAAAGCATTCATATAACCGTATACGAAAACCATGAGTATTTATCACAACTAGGACATTAACAATAGATTTCGAACCTAGAATCAAGTTACCACTGAAGATCTATATTCCCTTGTCATTGTCATAAACAGTTCATGGTAGAGGGTTGTTAGGAACAGTGCATGTCAGAGTATTGTTACAAATAGTGCATGGCAGCAGGTTCCAACTTAGCCTGATTGGGGTCCGGGGCAAAAACTTCTTTGGGGGCCCCCTCTTCTTCACTACTTCAGTAATGAGGAACCGAACTTAATAAGGTATTTAAATTTTCCACCTCATTATAAATATATAACAAGAAAATTGACTAGAACCTAAAATAGCTATAAAGCCCCTTCACTGGTCAGCCAAAATATCGTTCTGTCCATTTTATTGATTTTCTGACAATTCTATGTCCATCATTAAAAGGATACAGCACATCTGAAGAGCCAAAATTTCACAAAAATGCTATTTAAATTTATAATTAGAAAATGTAAAGCAATGTTATTGTAATTAAGTTATTAATTTCTTTAAATTAACTGAATTAAAAAAGTATAAAAGGGTCTACAATGGGATAACTGATTGTCATCTAGCTGCGAAAGATTCATATCCTTGCAGACATTAGGGTGGAATTCAGCTAAATTTTCCAATTGCGATGGCTGAATTCAGCCAATCAGATTCCTGTATTTTTGTAAACATATCGCATTTTGCGATATCAAAAAATACAGGCTTTTGTTTGGCCAAATTTTTCCATCGTAATTGCTAAAATTTAGATGAATGCCGCCCTAGAAAGCCAAAGATTTATGAAATATGTATAGATTTTTTTTGTGTTCATACAATAGATTAATGAAGAAGCCAACATAAAACGGATTTTACACTCTACTGATATTTTATTTAAAAAAAAGTTCATTAATGAAGGAAACGTAAAATAAACATTTTATTCGATTTGGGCCTCCTCTATTATGGGGGCCCGGGGCAACTGCCCCGTATGCCCCTGTCTTAGTCAGGCTCTGCATTGCAGAGCATTGTTATAAACAGTGCATAGCAAAGGAACTAATATCCTACAGTCTGATTTCAGAAGAAAAAAAGTCTTTTGTTTTTGAAACTTGGGCCTATCCCTTGAAACAAATAGATCATGTAAATAGATTTTATGGTGGGTTGATAAATTTTAATATAATAATGTAAGGAAGTGGTATGTATGCGCCTCATATCTCAGGTTAGTAGTCGTAAAAGCGTATAAGCAAGTTCCCAACTTCGAAAAGCTAAATAAGAAAGAGATATAAAAATGCTTATTATATTAATCTATATTGAGTAGAAACTTTTGTGAAGAAACAATTGTACTAGATTTTATGTATATGTTGGTCACACCTGATTCAAAATACAAAAAAATCTTTGTATATCAGTATTATACTTGTTAAATATGTCACAAAGTTTTGATAGTTGTGCTGTAAAGAATTTTTGATAAGCATTCTAATGAAATTATGAATTTTTAATCATAAACAGTTAATGATATTCTAATCATAAATAAACCCTTCTCCTATTCTATAAACATCAAGCTGCTGCCATGTGGTTTATGTACATTACATAGTTCGAATTCCATTGTTGATATTCCTCCAGTACACCCCTCCTCCTTTGTAATGTTCCCTCAATTCAGTTTGGATACCCTCAGATCTGGCAAATATCCAAGTTCGAAAGCGTGGAAAGCTATCCTCGCCGCACACAATGAGTAACGGCTTTCCACCAGGGATGTCTGTACGAAGAAAGCGAGAAAGATAAATAGATATCTGTACAGATGTACACAAACCATTCGTGTGCGGTCGTCTGCCACGATTTGGTGGCTGCATACCCCCTTCACATCGTTCCATTCCACCCGGCATTCCAAAAGTTTCCGTCTTCCTTGTATTCATCAAGTAATCAGGCAGCCGTGAAAATTTCTCGGCCCCCCACTGTCCCTCGCGACCCCCATCTCATTCCCATCTTCTCATTTTTACGGATGGCTAATTTAAGAGCGTCGCCAAAGATATATATTATGAAATCTGTGGTGTCCTGTCTCGTCTCTGTCCCCAACTGTCGTCGAAGATGGTTCCTCCACAGACGGCAAAACTGCCAAATTTTTCTTCAGAAATATATATTGCTTAGTGGATTTATGGCCATTGGACAAAGTTTGCGCTCCTATCATGTTCGATGCTTAAAAGAGTGTTCTGTAAATAAATTATGCTTGCGTAAAATTTGCAAGCATGATTAGTGGCCGGGTCAAAGGGATTGATGACAGTATATAACAAATTTGGTTTGATAATTCAAATAAAAGATCTTCAATTTTTGAAGTACTTATAATTTATGCAATGCTTTGAAATGTTATTACTTTTCCTCTGGTAACTCTTGTCTTATTGTTATCGAATCATTCTGTTAAAAATAGTAGATTTTATTTATTTGTTATTTGGTTGTTTGTAAATTGTACGAATTGGTCTCTTTGGCGATATTGCAGAAAAAATTTTTGTAAATACAAAGTGTTATGTTTCTTTTTTTATGTTAATTAAAATCTGGCTGCATAATCGTGTAAATAGTTTCTAACAATTTCTCGTTTTGTTTTTAACTCCATCTATTATACTATTAATACTGAATTTAAAATTAGAAGTTCTTCCTAATATAACGTCCTTGCTCACCACAAATGTTGTTCTCTATCTGTGTCCACGTGAAATTACCACAAGATTTTATACTTCATGCTTTCAACCTAATATATAAGCGGCTTATTTGGTGACTTGCAGCTAGTAATAGGTAACTCTAATAGGTTGATTAATAGGTAATTAATATAGTATGTGAAGAGAGTCACATTGACTATGTCAACCGTCATCTCTGAAAAGGTACGCCAACATGGTATCGAGTTAACATGTCTTATATACTAGAGAACTGTAATTGTATTTTTGTAGTGGTAGACACACTACATAGTAATTAATCGTTAATATAAATAAAATTAAATAATAAATAAATAATTGTTGAAAATAATTAAATAATAATATAATAATAATTGATAGGTAACTGTGAAGTAGGTTACTTGATTATAATTTTCATTTAGTTTTAGAACTACAAATCTCTTTTACTTAAAAACATCCCAAAGGAAAAAAAGGTGAATAAAACAGATGGTTAATAAAAGTTTTTTTTTTATTTTTATAAAAAAAAAACTTTTTTATTCACGAATATTGCAATATGTACTACAAACATCTGATTTAATGGATTCTATTCAGTTGAAGAAATGATGTGTGTTTATGTCTGAAAAACGTTAGTATGATATAAATTATCCACCTACCTTGCAAAAAGCTTTATATTTTTGTTCTAGATTTGTGGTGGAGTAAAAAAAAAATTCGAAGCTTTTCATTCCATTGGAAGAGAAAAAAAAATATCCGAACGAGAAAAATGCCAAGTTTTAAAAAGCTTAAGAAAACACCCAAAGCGGAAAGGGGGTTTTTTGGGGCCTCAGATGTTTTGTCGAAACGAAAACTTGAAATCAAAACACACCAAAGACCACTTTAGACGGTCCCTTCTGTTGCCTGACGCATTATTCAATGCAAACAGCCAAATAAAATAAAATAAAATGAGATAGAACTTCACCATCTTCCTTTTTTATAACTCTCTCCGGGAACAAATTCCGTTTTTCTTTCTCCTGTTTTCGAGTTGAATGTGTAAACATTTTCAAAAATAGTTTCCTTGTCTAGAACTTTGTCCTTGTATATGGACTCTGCGTGACAACCTCCGGATAAATTCATCCATTTTTATGTATCTTCTCGTCTGCATATCTCGTAATTTTTTTTTTATTTTCTTAAACCCCTTATTCGTTTTATTTTGTATGGATGCACCATATTCTTGAATATCCGGTTTGTGTGTTACCCATGCTTTTCGTTGGACTTATTTTGAAAATAAATGAATAAAATAAATTATCCACAGTCATAAAGATCTGGATGAACTTTGTTTCCTTACAGCAGTGTTTCCCAAAGTGTGGTACGCATACCCTCAGGGGTACGGGAACAGTTTAGCTGGGGGTACGCATTCTTATGCGAAATATCTTGCAACAAACGAAAATTTCACAAAATTTTCTTTAAAAACAAAGCTAGCCATGAAAATTTACGATTACGTATTATTCTATTTGCTATTTTTTGCTTAGTTAATAATTAGTGGTGTCAACAGTCAAATATGATTTTCAACTTTTGTGCAAATTTTTTTTATAGTAAAAAATACATTAATTTTTATTAGTGGTACACAGCTTTACGAAAAATTTGGAAAGGGTACACGAGAGTCATAAGTTTGGGAAACACTGCCTTACAGTGTTGCGTTGCTGACAGTAACGTTTTAAATTAATAATCTCAAAGAATAAATTTCTTCTAAGTTAAAAATTTCGATCAAAATCAAAAGAAACTGATCGGTATTCCACTGTCATGCCATGCTTTGAGATATACAGTTTTAAAAAAAAGAAAGAGGTGAATTTTATGGCAAGAAAATAAAAACCACTTGTGAGAAATAAACATATAAATACACGTTTTAAGTATCGAGTTTCATCATTCCATTCTGAACGTCGCAAAATATATTCATAAATGTGGTAATTCAAAATCGTCTGACAAATTCGTAATTCACAAAATAAATTCTTAACTCAAAATCGTCTGCCATAGAACGTCATCTCCTTTTCCGACTACAACTACTACTTCTACTTCAGAACTTTTTTGCACCTCAACCCGTTTCGACACTGATTTCAAATTCACCCTTTTCCTCTCGACAAAATGACGGTGTCTGTCATAGAGAAACCCGAAACCCTCTTACAACGGTTGGTGCCCGGGCAATTCGAACCAAGTGTACGTGCCACCTGACACCGTTCCTACTTTGCATGCGTCCCGCGCCCTAAAACAGCTTCATTACCATTTAAATGAAGTCGTTTTTTGGTTACCTACCTACGAATCGAGTGGCTAGACTTTCGAAAAGCGTGTTCGAAAGCGGGCGACAAGAATTTCTTTTTAGAAATCACAAATTACTTCGTTCAGTTTGGCAACGCTAATTTTTTCAAGTTGTTTTAGACAATAATAAACTTTTAGACGCGATGTCTTTAGTGTTGTGTTTTGTTTTGATTGATTTCCGCACCACACGCTATGGTTAGCCTCGTTTACGGCTAACAGCTGTGAGAAACGTAATTTATGTAATAACTTTTGTCAAGGTTTGAGTGATCCTTGTTGTGCTGAATACACTAATTAAGTTTCTGAAATGAATGGAGTATAATTTATATTCAGTTGAATAGCCATCCGTACACAGATTGAATTATTTAAGACCATAATTTAAGAGGAACTATCCTGGCGTAATTTAAATTGTAAGTCTTCGCACTTACGTTACCATGGAATGGGCTCTTGAAATCACTCAATCTCGTGTGTTATTTTTGCTGAATAAGGCTGTAACATAAAAATAGCTTCCATATATGGTGATCTAATCAGTTCTCTTAATATACGTTTCAAAACATTGGTAATTGAAATCACCGTTTCTGCATCTGGCAATTTAGTTTCAAGATTAATCAGTTTAGAAACTGTCATAAACAGTATATTAGTGCCGTTAAATAGTAAAAAAGTAATTTGAAGTGGATTCGATAATTGAAAAGATTGGTGGAGGAAGTTTTTAAAACAATTTTGGAAAGAAAATCGAGTTTTTTTCGAGGGAAGATCATGTTTCAGTCTTATTTAAATTTGCAGAACTCGGTAATTTTGCCAAGTCTTTAAATTTCGAAGATGTCTGTGAACGAAGTTAGGTGATAATACTTTTAGTGTTTTCGGAATGAAAGAAGTTTCGAAGTGGATTTGGAAACACACGCCAATCAACGCTGCAAGTGAAAATGCCATGAAACAAACAGATTAAATGAGTGGGGGATATTTTCGTATCGTGATCTGTCACGCCAATTACAATTGCCTTAATGCCAAATGGATTCTTAACTTTCAAATTTAAAAAAAGGCATGCAGAGGTTTGTTTGTAGTGACCACGAATTATACCCTTCAAGTTGGTCCCCTTCCGTAATTTTTTTCTTTTTCTTCTTGTTTCTTGTGAATTACCGCTAGAACGTTGCCAAA
The DNA here is from genome assembly GCF_043381705.1 of Parasteatoda tepidariorum. Lineage (NCBI taxonomy): Eukaryota > Metazoa > Arthropoda > Arachnida > Araneae > Theridiidae > Parasteatoda > Parasteatoda tepidariorum. Next base: position 68,545,141 of record NC_092211.1, on the reverse strand, counting down.
ACTTGTTGGCAATTATTTTGTTGCAAATCACTGTACAAAAATCCTTCCAATAAATTTTAAGGATTTATAGATTTCGCCTATTTGAAGATTGGGGCAAATGAAGGCAATAATATTTAAACTAATTAATTCAAATTTTCGTTACTGTCACTCAGAGTCATTAGATTTTCCTTTATGAAAAGAGATTGAACAACGTATATCACGAATAGGTTTACAATGTCAATTAATAGCTTGAAAGCTTAGCTCAAATCTGGAATTTACTATTGTTTTTAATTCTGATACTTTATAATGTTTGTAATACTTGTAACAAAAGGTGCAAAAAATGTGTATAGACATTTTAAAGTAGGCCATTCTCAATGAGTACGTTTTTTCGCAAGCAAAAAATCACATGTGAATGAGAACCAGATTGGCAAGTTTTTCTATTTTTCACCAATATGGTTTTCATTGCATGGGAAAAAAATTTCTCGTGTGAATCTCTTTTTTGCCATTGAGAATGGTCTCTTACGGTTAAGCTCCGTAGCCTTGTAATTTCATACCTAGCCTATAAGATAGAGAATCTCTTGTTTCAATCAGCAGGGCAATCTTTCATTCATAGTTTATCTTTGACTTTAACTAATTTGCACTTACATTACGACGAGAGAAAGATACTAAAAATCTTCCACGGTTAACCCAATGTGTAGGAGACTCAATTTCATTATTCACCCATTAGTGGTGATAGTTTGTATTAGCATTGTCTTTAGTGCGAGACAGTGGGAAATATGAGGGTTGTCCAAAAGAAAAATGAATGTGTGTGATAATACCATAAGTACTATATAGTACCATACTGTAAGTACCATAAGTATATGATGCATGTTTCCCCGTTTGGGGTTTAAAAAAAAAGAGAAAAATGGTAGCGGAAATTGTGTATAATTGATAAAACAATTCACATGAGAGCATTTAAAGTGAACACAAAATCGTGCTAATGCTTCCAGAACAAACCAACGAGCAGTAGTACAAGTTTTATGCTGCTCATCTGCTCAGATATTACTCATTAATTATCCCGCAGCATTACTTCAATTACAGCAACAGAGTCTTTGGAGGCTATGGTATCTGCTTGCCCTGCTCTAGGCAGATGCAATAATTTCCAACTTACGCGAAAACTTTTATATTATTTGTTTACAGTTATGGACAGCATAAGACAGTACCCGATGATGAATGCTCGCATAAAGTTCGCCTTATACCACTAAAAATCACGCTACTAAATATTTTTTTGCTCTGGGTGCATCCATATGTTACACGAGAGCATTTAGAATGAATTTACATTCATTCTAAATGCTCTCATGCTGGTTAATCTTTTAAATGCAATCTGCTAAGCACTTCACCTATCAATTTTTTTTCTTCTTTTTTTGTTATTATATTGTAATGTGTATATCATCTATTGCGTTGCGACTACTACTATAATCTAACGCTGTTTTTCATTTAGGCAATACTTATACGATCTAGTTTTGTTGGTAATATTTATTTCCCGCTAAATAGTTCAAATTGTTCTGAAAGCAAAGTACTTAAAAACACTTTAGAGAAATTAAAAGAATTTAATTAAAAACACTTTAATGATAACAGTTGCAGAAAGACTTCAGAATAATATGTTGCCATTGATTCTTCTTTCAGTAGCTTCTTTCCCCACATTCTATTCAGTTTTTTCCCTAAAAAATACACCTACAGCAGTTACTTCTGAATAGCTCAAGAGTCCAAAAAATTATTATCGCATATACCCTTCTTTTTTTTCCCTATCACGGCCCATTCATACCGAAGTAGAGAAGGGGGAAAAAAATGTGTAAACATCATTAACGTCTTAACGCCGATGCATCATTGCCGCCCCAAGAGTCTCGTTACTAAAAGACCCAAAAAATGAATATCCGTTCCTGCCTGTACCAAAAAGCTGTCTTTTATAGGCACGCACTCGTAAATACACAGCCTCTCCCTATCTTCTGAAAATCAGAAGCATATGCAGTAAACCTCACTCCCCTACATTTTCCCCATTTCTCCCCCCTGGTCGCCTTTCTAATATGTCTGTCTGTCATTTTTGTCGCCCGAAATGTCCCTTTTCATAATATTTCCCCCGGGATGTTATGGGGAAATTTTGCTTGAGAGTACAGGGAAAAATGAATGGAGTTGAAGTTGGTGAAGGGAATTCCTTAGAAGTGCTTTTGGGTGGAAATTTTTAATTATTTTCTTTTGTGTGAGTGAATTTCCCTCGTAATTCTCTACTCGTTGAAGTTAAGGTACGGAGATTATCCTTTCGTTGGAGGATTTCTTTGCAAAATTTATTTCATTGAGAAATACCATCACGCTTTTGAAGGGGAAAATAAACTTTGTGTGGAGGTCTGACTAAGTTTCGAGTAAATTTATAGATAAAGCTTTACTAAAAGATATTCAGTTCGGAAATTTTAAAAAAAAATGTAATCAAAAAAATTTTTTAATGACTTACAAGAGATGAAGTCTGTCTGTTTAAAGATTAGCGCGAATAGTTCATTTCATTCCTATGGCCATTTTTCCTCATTTTTTAGTGAAAAAATATATATATATGTAACATAGAAAGCTTCTATTAATCTTTTTATGTTATTTCTTTTCTATAAAACAATTCCTAATTTATTATTCCAATCGAAACACTTTCTCACACTTTTAAAAAGCCACATCCTATTCTTAAATCTATTTTCGGCTCAAGTATGCATTCATTAAAAGTAAAGACATTTTTCCCTTTACTCTTTGTGGGAATCGCGCGACCTATTTACTAAATTAATAGTAATTACTAAGATTTCCCTTTTTTCCTAAAATATAATAAAATAGAGGGAAATTCATTTGCTACTTTCCCTAGGATAAAACCTTAAACACACAGTTTTGCAGTGCGATTTTAAGCTCAGCCATTTATAGAAAATGTTTTGAATATACCATGTGAAGCTAAATAAAATATTTTTGCCTTCCAACTACTATTTGCGTGGCTCAACAACACTCAACCACGACTGCCACCCTTTCATATATATATATATGAGAAATTTTTATCAATTTTGAAGTTTACTAAAAGTTGTTATCGTTATTTTAAAATAAATCTTATCTTATGCGAAGCGGATGAAAGTTCCAAATACTATTTTAGTGAAAACTAAAGCTAGCTTTTAAGTTTATACAACGACCAAAGAAACATATTTTTCTTGTCTGAGTCATACTCAATACTCATTTAAACAGTCTGCTTAAAATCATTCTTATTTTTTGCTCCCAAAAAGCAGGTTTTCTTTGACTATTTATTGCGAAATGCACTTGAATCCATCATCCACTCCAAAAGTACTGAATGGTTGTCACTTAGCACCTTCGTCCACTGAGATCTGCGAAATTCATCAGACGGTTGAATACCTAAATTGGATACTTTTTTCAAAAAAGACCGGATTTGACGTTTTAAGTCAGGAAGTTCCAGGACCCTGCCTATCCGGCCATATTTTCATTACCCGGTAATCCCGAAACAAGCCGAACGTATTTCAAAGTCCTGTACCGGGTACACAGGCTCAGTTATCAGTTCTAATTACCCGGTCCCAGATACCTGAATCCGGCCAATTTTCCGACTTGAACAGAGGTGGCTCAGGGGATAGAGCGCTCGCATACCAATGAGGTGCCCGGGTTCAAAACCCAGCTATGGTTGGTCGTTTTGGGTGCTACACTCGACTCGCAACTACCACAGTGTTAAAATATTCTCAGTGGTAGGTGGATCATGGGTTAAAGTCCCCGTCTCATCAGGCTAACCGTGGAAGATTTTCGTGACTTTCCAATCCATGTAACGCAAATGCTGATGAGTTCTATCAGAAAGACCTCCATGAAAGCAAATTTCTGTGAATGTTTGGTTCAAGAGTTCCCTTGTCTTCTGGATTGGTTTCAAAATTACAAGTCTACATGGAGTTTAACATTGGTAGTCGTAATATCAAAATTGGGTCGGCTGTTCAACGACGGTTATAAAAGTTTGCCGACTTTATTTTACCGAGTACCTTTACCCGGTACATCACTATTTATATCTCTGATATTTCTTCATATTTCCTTACCATGTAATTCGAGTTTCGTTAGAAGTCGGAGTTACTAATTTAACCAATAAATGTAGTAAGTTTAATGATTAGCAAATATGGTAATCAAATTTTAAAATTCAAGTAAAAAAATACATTGAAGAAAAATTAATTCTAAACTGAATTAAAATATTATATTTTAGAAATATTTCTTCGAAGTAAATTTTCATGTACTTAACATAAGTCGATATAGATATTAGTATTCCAAGCATTTTGTAATTGTATTAATTGTTCTTTAAATGCAAAGAAACTGTAAGAACAATAAGGAAAACGTATTCTAACGTTTTTCTGTAATTAAACTTACTTCTTTTGAGAAAAAAAAACCAACTAAATTTTACTCTTTAGTCATTTCATTTAAATTTTTTATCTTATTGAAAAAGCTATTATATCTTTTGAATTTTTAATAATTAACATTTTATTTTTCTCATTATTTATTCCCTATCATTTTATTTAAAAAAAAAAGGAATAAAAATTACTTTTTTAAAGTTCCGTGAAAAATAATGGCAGTTGATTCAACAAACAATTTAATTACTCATCAAACGTTTTCTAAATTATAATTATAAATTATTATTTATTTTTCAACTTTTAAATACTTATACTTTTAATAGTTATACTTTTAATAGTTATACTTTTAATAGTTATACTTTTAATAGTTATACTTTTAATAGTTATACTTTTTAACAATTATACTTATACTTTCAATAAAAATTATTTTTAAAAACGCACTCCTGAACATTTTAAAATGCGGTTTGACATTACATTGCTTCAAGTCTTTTACTAGTCAATAATTAAAAGTATCGTTTATTATGATAACGTTCTGTTTTACATATTTTTTTAAAAATAAGTCATTTAGTATATTTATTTAAATTTTAATTTTAATCTTATTATTAAAACTTACTAAAAATATTAAATTCAGTTTTAGGAACTTTATACTGCAACTAAGTTAATGAATTTTAAACGTGACTCTTTTGGGCAAAAAACTCAAGCATTTGTTTCTTTACTATTTCTTTTCCTTTATATATAAATTCTATATGAAAAGTTTAATATCGCAAAAACACAAAACTTCTTTGAAAATTCATTCTTTATACCTTAAGTATTGTTTTGCGTGTTAACATGATAAAACTTTTATACTTAAATTTTAAACGTTTCTAAAAACTTTTTTTCAATGGTTTAATTTTTAGTCATTAACATNAAAAAAAAAACCAACTAAATTTTACTCTTTAGTCATTTTATTTAAATTTTTTATCTTATTGAAAAAGTTATTATGTCTTTTGAATTTTTAGTAATTGACATTTTATTTTTCTCATTATTTATTCCCTATCATTTTATTTAAAAAAAAAAAGAATAAAAATTACTTTTTTAAAGTTCCGTGAAAAATAATGGCAGTTGATTCAACAAAAAATTTAATTACTCATTAAACGTTTTCTAAATTACAATTATAAATTATTATTTATTTTTCAACTTTTAAATACTTATACTTTTAATAGTTATACTTTCAATAGTTATACTTTTTAACAATTATACTTATACTTTCAATAAAAATTACTTTTAAAAACGCCCTCCTGATCATTTTTAAATGCGGTTTGACATTACATTGCTTCAAGTCTTTTACTAATCAATAATTAAAAGTATCGTTTATTGTGATATTACTTTTTTTCTATTTTACATATTTTTTTAAAAATAAGTCATTTAGTATATTTATTTAAATTTTAATTTTAATCTGATTATTGAAACTTACTAAAAATATTAAATTCAGTTTTAGGAACTTTATACTGCAACTAAGTTAATGAATTTTAAACGTGACTCTTTTGGGCAAAAAACTCAAGCATTTGTTTCTTTACTATTTCTTTTCCTTTATATATAAATTCTATATGAAAAGTTTAATATCGCAAAAACACAAAACTTCTTTGAAAATTCATTCTTTATACCTTAAGTATTGTTTTGCGTGTTAACATGATAAAACTTTTATACTTAAATTTTAAACGTTTCTAAAAACTTTTTTTCAATGGTTTAATTTTTAGTCATTAACATAAGTTTTTATACAATAAGTTTATTTTGTTTGGAAGATTTTTCTAACAAAAATGTTCTTTTCGTATTCAATTCTAATTATTTATTAAAACTTAACTTTTCGCCATCCCGTAAAAACTTAAGGAATAAAAAATATTTTTAATACATGCTATGTAAATATTTTTTATAATAAATATCTTATTACGAGAAATTTCATTTTGCAAAATGTTTATATATTTTATGCAAAATATTCTGAAGTAAAAAACAATATAAATAATATTTGTTTAGTTTAACTTTACTTTTTACCCCCGTTTAATGCCTCAAAGCTTTCTATAGTCCTTATTTTTACCAATCCTTATTTTTCTCAATTAAAACTAGGATTGAGTACTTTTACATGTTAATTTCTTAGGGCTTGATTTTTTTAAGCAATTAAAAAGTTCATCAGTAAACAAAAGATTAGTTTATTCCTTTTATATAATTTCCCCTTCAAAAATTCATAAGCATTGTAAAAAAAACAAGTTCAAACAAACTTTTCTCAACAATGGTTAAGAGGCTATTTCTAAATGAAAAATTAGCATATTCATTTTATATAATTTCCTCTTATTAAATTCATGTGCAATGTAAAAATTAAGTTCCCACAGACCTTTCTCAACAATGGTTAAGAAGTTTATTTGTAAATGAAAAATTAGTATATTCATTTTAAATAATTTCCTCTTATTAAATTCATGTGCAATGTAAAAATTAAGTTCCCACAGACCTTTCTCAACAATGTTTAAGAAGTTTATTTGTAAATGAAAAATTAGTATATTCATTTTAAATAATTTCTTCTTATTAAATTCATGTACAATGTAAAAATTAAGTTCCCACAATTTTTTCTTAACAATGGTTAAGAAGTTTATTTGTAAATGAAAAAAATTTATATTCATTTTATATACACCGAAGAGCCATTACATTATGACCACCCTCCATCTATAACAGTGGGCTCTCCTAGGTTTTCATGGTTTCTCGCCCAGGAACAATGTTTTCATGGGGCACATTAGGACCCATAATCCTCATAGAACAATCCCTGATGTCTGTAAGCTACTTGAACATAGTTGCAGACCAGGTTCACCCATTCATGGCAACAGTTTTTCCTGCGGGGGATGGTGTTTACCAACAGGATAATGCACCATGTCATAAGGGTCGAATCGTCATGGATTGGTTCGAGGAACATTCCAGTGACTTTCAAGTCATGTCTTGGCCCCCAAATTCACCTGACCTTAATCCAATAGAGCATTTGTGGTCCTACTTGGAAAACCAAATTCGTGTTGCCACGCTACCCCCTCGCAATGTGAGGGAATTGCAGAACCAGTTGGTGAGCGCTTGGTACCAGATACCTCAGACTACAAAAATAGCACCTTGTGGAATCAATGCCACGATGGGTGCTAGCAGTTTTGAAGGCTAAAGATGGTCCTACATGTTATTAGCAGGGTGGTTATAATGTAATGGCTCTTCGGTGTAATTTCCTCTTATTAAATTCATGTACAATGTAAAAATTAAGTTCCCACAAACTTTTCTCAACAATATATACATTTAAAAAATTAAAACTTACTACAGAATTTGCAAGTGTTAAAGTATTCATCTATACTTACTTGTTTATTCTCTCCGCGCCGAACTGGCACATAAGGCCTCGAGTCTTTCTCTCAACGCACTCCTGTCCTGGCCAGGCAACGAGCTTCTTGACATCTTAGTAGAGTAGATAATCCTGCTCTACTAAGATCTTCCTTAATGCATCTTTGCCATGTTTGTCTCGGTCTCCCTCTGTAATACTATTAAAATATCTTTCAAGCCGATTAGTAAACAAAAGATTAGTTTATACCAATTAAAATATTCGCATGAGCTTAGCAAAAACAAATTCCCACAAAAACCTTCCCAATAATAGATACATTTAAACAATCTTCATTTGTCTCAACTTATGTTAGTTTTGGATTTAATATAGTGCTAAAAATTAAAAGGCATAAAATTTTTAAATATTATTTTTAATATCCTAAAATGCCCGTTAGTTAATAAGAGAGTAACTGGAATCTATTCTAAAATTCATGAACACCATAAAAAACATGTTCCCCCAAAACTCTCCTCACTAATAGATACAATAAAATAATCCCTAATTTGTCTTAGTTAAAACTAAGTTTCAGTACTGGAAGGTATCAAAAATTTATAGCTATAAAACTTTTTTTAGTATTTTAGAGGCCCATTAGTAAACAAAAGATTTGTTTATATCCATTCTAAAATTCACTAGCACTATTAAAGAAGAAAAAAAAGTTCCCACAAAACTTTTACCATTACAGAACAACCAATTCACCAACAACACAATACTATTCGGGCAGGAATTCCAAGGGAAAAGCTCATATCCAGACTTTTCCCTATTCCCCCGAGGTAAGGGAATAATTAATGCACGGAAGCTTTTAAGGCTTGGAAAACCCCGGCTCCCATTATGAACCCAGTACCTGAAACTGCACAGTATCTATCTTTGTTCCGCATCTGCGTTGTAATTAAAATTTCCGCGCTCGTTTCCTCAGTTTCGTAAACTCCGGAGCCAAATCGTAAATGCCGTTGCTGCCCAGCCATTTGTTTCCTTAATTTATCGAGGCAAGGTGGCAACGTTGTCATAAGCTCCACTCCTCGTTCGGAATGTGATTTGTTTTCACTTATAAAAATCACTGTTTTCCTTCTTTTTGATGGTGAGACTGTTAAGGTGAAGATGTTTGGAATTTCAAATCTAATTCGTTCTGTTGTTGATATTTTAAGAGTGATGCTTAGCGTTTCTATCCAGGAAATACTTTCTATAATTTACTAAGATTTTAATTATGTTTATTTTTTAATTTTATTAAAGTTTTGGACAATTATAAAAATATTGATTTATAAATAAATATCGAAACATTAAAAAGTGTAGTTATTTAAATTTATTTCACAGGAATTAAAACTGGCACTTATAAATTTATATTTAAAAAAAGTTTAAAGTTTATTGGTTTTCTACAAAAAAAAAACTTTTTTTTTAAATTTAAATTTCCCGAAAAAAAAGATAAAAAGGAATTGAAAGGGAAAAATAAAAGAAAATAGCTATTAATGCTTGAATTTTACACTAAGTCGTGTAGGATTATTGTTATTGCAATAAAAATTATCAGAAATTAAAAATCAGAACTGGTACACTGCTCTTTGGTAGATCAATTTCTATTTACATAAGTTAACTAGAATCCGCAGTTTTATTTTGGAATCAAATCTATTTAAAATAGCACAACTATGTTTTAGGAATAGCTCTACTTAGAATAGCTTATAAGAGTGATTCAGATCTATCTATTTCAGAATTAGCTTCATTTAGGAGAGTTAATTATGATAGTTCTTTTTGGACATCATAAGAGCTAATCATAATATCACATCTGCATTTTTGAAGAACTAATTTGAATAACTCACCTTGATTTCAGTAGTGCTAATTAGAATAGCTCTTCTTGATTTTTGAGTTAAGTCCAGAAAAAAAGAGTAATAATAATAGCAATGCTCTATTTAGAATATTTGATTTAAATAACACTCGTTTCTAAGAATTAATATATATGTAATATATCGTATTAGATAACATAAATATATGCTTTTATTTATTAGAGGATCCATATGTTCATTTAGAAGAACAGATATTTATTTTTATATTCATGAAAGCTATCCATTATGAAAATTCAAAATAATACAATATAAAAATGAACATACATTCTTTATTTAATTGTTAATCTATAAAACAATTAAGAAGTACAGTTTTTTTATGAAGTAAGAATAAATACATATTTTTTGTTTATTAAGCAATCTATAAAACCACTTAGTAGTACAGGTTTCTTGTGTGATTATTAAGCCCTAATCCTAATATATCATTTAGTTAATGCAAAAATACAATGTAATACAAAATATGCATTATGTAAATGCAAAATAATACTTTATTGTAAAAATAAGTATGTATTTTTATTTACTAGATAATCAATGAAACCGTTAAGAAAAATAGGTTTATGATGTGAAAATAAGCATATAGTATTTTTATTTACTAAGCAACCTATAAAACTTCTTAAAAGTCCATGTTTTTTTTGTACGATTAGTAAGCGCTAAACCTAATATACCATTAAGTTAATGCAAAAATGCAGTGAAATACAAAATAGGTAATACAAAATAATATGTATATTTTCATTTACAATATAGCATAATGGAGAATACATTATAATTTACAATCTATCTAAACTTACATTATATATTTACACTGTAACTAAATACAAATTAATACGATAATGTAAAAATAAACATATAAGTTTATTTACTCGGTAATCTATAAAACCGTTGAGAAGTACAGGTTTTGTTATGATGTAAAAATAAGTATGTATTTTTTATTTACTAAGCAATCCATAAAACCACTTAAGTACAGGTTTTTGTTGTATGATTACTAAGCTCCAAACCTAATATACCATTAAGTTAATACAAAAGCAACATGAAAACGGAAATTGTCATGTGATAAATTATTAGGAAAACCTGGCCAATGACAAAAGGCAGCCTGTGTTATTTCTCATGACATATTTTTCCGTATCATCTCCTTTTCTAAGGTATGTTCAATACATCACCTATAAAGAAACAGCTTTTTCCTACTCGTCAGATGTCCATTGGCGATATTTTTTGTCCACTCCAATCACTTCCGATGTTAAACATGTGTGGGGTGGGCTGTGTTTTGTTGGTTCCTTGAGAAATAATAATCGTCGGTCATTCTAGGCATTTATGCTTATTGTAGTCACGCATATCTCAAGTTACCTTTACGATATTGTTGTATTGCTTATGTATCGTTGGGATGGCTCTTTTTTTATTCCACCATATATTCGATCGAAGGAAGTAACTCTGTAGTAAATATTTTTCTTATTTTGCGATAGGATGAAAAATCATCACATTTTTTTGCTACCGACGTTAAAATACGTTTCCTTTTTGTAACTTTGTTAAAAATAGCTTTCAATGTTTCGCAACTTACAAAATATTGCTGTACATCAAGACATATAGTTCTCCTGTGGTTACTTGTAATAAATCTTAAGGCTGTTATTTAACATTAATAAATGAGAATTAAAAAATGTTAAACTAAAAATATTTTAACATGTTAGCTAAAGTTTAAATGTTTAAAAATGTTAAACTAAAAATATCACTATGTTAAAAGTAACTTACAATTTTTCACAACTTACGAAATATCGATGCACATCAGGACATATAATTCTCCTGTGGTCACTTGTAATAAATCATAAGGCTGTTATTTAATATGAAAAAAATTTTAAATTAAAAAATTTCAATATTTAAATTATGTTAAAAATAGCTTACAATTTTTCACAACTTACAAGATATTGCTGTACAACAAGACATATAGCTTTCCTATAGTTATTTATAACAAATCTTAAGGCAGTGGTTTAATAAAGATATCTTATTTTATAAGCCATATTGAACAACTGTCCCCTTTTGGGGTTTACGACTATCAATGTTCAATTCCGCAGACTTGGAATTTTGATCTCAATTCTGATGACAATCAAGTCAAGCATTGGGACTAATTAGCCTTCGAAGAGATCTATTCATAGAACTAAAGGCATTTGTGCTACAAATAGAGTAAAACCTTAAAAACCTCCCACGGTTAGCCTGATGGCTAAGGGATTCTAACCAATGATCCGTCTACCACTGAAGATATTTAATTTGAGCATTTGTGGTCGGTGCTAGACGGAAGCAGAATTCGTAACAACCAGCCATCACAACAAGCAAAACAATAAGCATGTTTTTAATAATAATTTTGAAACAAATTAATGATTAAAAATTAAAACAATTATTATGCTTTTAAAAAATAACATGCATGGCGTCATATCTCTTACATTGTTCCAATGTTACGTCTAATTTGTCATCAACGGTTGATTCTGCTCTTGGAGCAAGCTTTTTTTTTTATTTTACTTACAAAGCAAAACAGCTTGATTAATACTCATTTTTCGATGAATAACAATAATATGAGTAAAATTATTATAATTAAACCAGCACAGGTACAATTAAATCATAAAATGGATCACTTTGTTGATATGAGCTATTTACTTTCATCCCTCAATTCTTCCCAATTGTAGATCAGTTTGTTTAAGCTTCTCATTGCCACACGAGAAAAGTATTATATAAAGACTTAAAACAATAAACTTAAACATTGCTATTCTAAATTTCCTAACTAAATTATAGCAACATAGGAAAATATAAGGATAGATATTGATATATAAAGTAAACATGTATCTCTTTTTTTTATGAAAACTAAATAAGGAAATATATATATTGTATACACGAAAATTAATTGGAGTATGCTCATTATTTGTTTGTTTTATATTCTGTTTGCGTTTTGATACAGTTTAATCTGTTTAGAAAAAAACTGAAATTACTTGAAAGGTGTTTTTTAATTATCTTCAATTTTTTTTCTTTTAAAAATTGGTTTACTTTTTCGAGATAATTATCTCTTTTTCACGAAAAGCTTTTTATCCCCATCATAAAACAGTTAAAAACAGTTTTAATTATTTTAATGTGGTAAACATGTTTTTCGAAAGATTTGTTTTAATGATTACGAAGTTTTTTCATTCCATTGCATTTATTAATCCCTCGAATGGGTTTGAACATTATATTTAATTAGGACTCCAAAATAAGACTGGAAATTTTAATTGCTCATGGCTTTTTTTGTTTACTTATACACCTTATTATACACTTCTTTTTTCTTCATTTTATACTACCATTTTTGTTTAGATGAAACTTAGTTCAACATCATGATTTTCCTTTTTTTGCTCATTTTTATAAGAAAACTCATTTTTACCAAAAAAACATAATTTTTTCCAGAAACTATGATTTCCAAGGTAATAAGAAGTTTTTCATTATTTTTTTCTTTCTTTTTTGATTAAAAAAGAACGTTTTATGCTGCTTCCAAATGGAACAAATTTTGTTTTTTAACCTAATTACTCCGAGCTTCATGAAAGTTCTGGAAGTTTAGTTTTTATACTTCAGTTAATTTTGTAGTTTGAAGTTAAATACCGAAAAGAAAAATCCTCTTTGAATCTTTAAACTAAATTATTGGTGGTTTCACAGAAAAAACTAATCGGTGGTTGGTATAAAAGGATGAAACACTTTTAGTTACTTTTAACCTAATGACCTGATTTTTAATTTATTAAGTTTCAATTTTCATGCTTTGAAAAGATCCCTTTAACTGAGATGATATTCATTAAAAAAAAACAGTTTATTTATATAAAGAAAGTGATTTTGCGCTCGAAATCCTTTTTGTTGCTCATTAATTTCAAAACTGCAAGTAAAATTTGACCTTCTTTCATTAATTATTTGCTAGTGCATGCTGAGTTTACATATATTGTTTTGATAAATTTCAATGGTCATTTTTCTTTTATTTTCTCTTTTCATTGAAAAACTAATTTTTCCCGAAAAATAAAAACACTTTCCCAAACTTTTCGCAAATTTATTGATTTTATTATTTTTAAAATAAACGATTTTGGATCCTACTTAATGTTTATAATTATGATGCGAGTTGGGATAATTTTTTCAAAGCTTCATTGAAAGTTTATATTTTTGGTACTTAATTTATTTACCCTGGAAGTTCTTAAAAAAGTGAAAGTACTAATTATACTAACTACAGTTATAGTAAGTACGAAAAATGCATTTTAAAAAGTAAGTACTTCCTTTGTACTTTATTTATTTATTTTTTTAAATTTCAAATAATTTTTTTTTCCTTTACTTTTAAAATTTAGTATTTTCGGCTATGTTTAAAATTTGGTTCTTTTTTTTTATACTTAACATTATTCATAAAGTAGAAAAAAACTATTAATAATGACAAAACGTTAAAAGGAATTTTATGTTTTCTTACATCAAATTTCTTTATCATTTTTTTTAAAATTCAGTACTTCAATTATCTATGTAGTGTATTAATTACATTTCTGTTCATTACCTTTGCAGGGCTATACATGTTCAATTAATTATAATGTAACTGTCATTCTGATTTTGATATTTTTCTTGTAACAAATATTGCTTTTTGCACAAGTTTGATTTAGTACAGAAATTGTAGCTTATTTTTGCCTTTTTTGACGAAACATTTTTGCACTTTCTGATCCTATCAATGGTGAATCCCATCGCATAGTGACCTTTCAATTGAAACCACCTTTAATGAAACCAACTTCAACTGAAACTAAATTTGCACAATTTTACACTTCTTTTTATAGTATAGCTGATAACACACACTGCGTCAATAAATGTTTGATGCCAATGTTGGCTCGCATATTATAAAGTCCCTTTGCTGTTCAGTAACAAACTTTACACAATTTTACTTCTGCTTACGGTACACCAGACAGTGTATCGAGTTATATTGGCTTCTAATGTTTATTCTAAGCAGTCTTCTAATTGAACAGAATCCGAGTTTACAAATCTTTAATTCCAGTTATGGTATAGCAGTCAGTGTATCAAGCTATGTTCTTTGCCAATATCGTTTCTCCTGTGCAGCTCTCTCATTCTACAGAAACCAACTTTACACAATTTTACTTCCTCTTATGGTACAGAAGATAGCGTATAGAGTTATGTTTGCTGCAAAGTTTGTTCTATGCAGTCCACTCAATTCACAAAAATCAAATTTATACTTCTTTATTTCCTCTTATGGTATAACAGGTAGTATATAAAGTTTTCTTCGCCAATCTCATTTCTCCCAGGCAGTCCTCTCATTGCACAGAAACCAAATTTACACATCATTATTTCCTCTTATGGTTATAACAGGCAGTGTATTAAGTTCTGCCAATGTCGTTTCTCCTATGTAGTCCACTTATTGTACAGAAACCAACTTTACAAAATTTCACTTCATCTTATGGTACGGAGGATCGTATTCGAGCTATGTTTGCTAGCAGTATTTGTTTGTTCTATGCAATCCTTTCATTGCACAGAAAGCAACTTTACACATTTTTTTTCTTCCTCTTATGGTATAAGTAAATATTGGCGGTCAATATTGTTCCTTCGACGCAGTCTTTTCATTGTAAAGAAACCAATTTTACAAGCTTTTTATTTCTCAGGGGGATACGCCTTTTTGGAGATAATATGGTATTTCAATGCGGTGTTCTTTTTCATACTATTATTACTAACACTTCAGTTAATAATATTATTATTATTTACTGATCTGTCATTATCTCATTATTATTCAGTTTTTAATATTATTTTTACTAACGCCGTTAAGCTTCCATAACTAAACGATATCCTTTAAAACGAATATTTAAACTATCAATTTTGATAGATATTTTTAGTTTTGTACATTTGTTTTGGCTGTAATAAAAATGCAGAAATTACATTAGTTAAAATTAGATTAGTTATCTCTAATTGCTCTCTAATTTTCTTACTATGTAAAGTAATTGATGGAGACATTTAGAATTGAGATTGACATTTAGAATTTATGACAAGAATTCTTTTATTAATTTAAAATCATTCTTGCCTAAAACTAATTTTCTCTTAATTGCATAATAGATTTAAAACGTTAGAAATAAATTCGTCATTTTATTTTCATGATAAAAAGTATATTCTTCAAAAATATTTCCTCTTTAATTCTCATCACAAAGCTCCAATATGTATAAATCGTTAAGAGCAACAGTAAATAAGTAATATCTTCGTTAAATATTCTTTTGTAAATGAATTTTAAATTGGGTAATAAGTTTTTTTTTCTTTAAATAATTGCAATTTAAATATTGTGCTAAAACAAGAAAAAGTGCTTTATTCTGAAAAAATAAAAGTCTTTGTCGTTTTTTTTCTACAAAAGATCTGAACTCACATAAATTTCAATACGTTGTATTTGTTTTGTATCTTTTGTTTATTCAAAGCAATGAATCAAAGTAAATATTTTATTTAAGTCTTTCCCGTTTTCCACCTTTTATTTGTTTTCCGTTATTTGTAAAAGAAATAACAACCGTTATTAAATTTCTACTTACAATATATAACAAATTTCTCTTAGAAATAAAACCGGCATTCCTTTATTATTTCTTTCATCAAGTTTCATCCTTTCTTTCCTTTCTAATGAAATAAATGAATAATAAATAAATTATCATCTTCTTAGACATTAATTAGTATTTATAATAAAAACCAATACAAAATTCCCTAAAATTTCTAGAACTTTTATTGAATTATAATTATAGGACATTAAGAATCAAAAATTGAAATCCTTTCTAATAATTCTTTTTCTAGAACATTTAAAAAAAACATAAATTGCGTTAAGCTCTTTTTTAATTCTATGTATTCATTTCTTATATTTCATTGTTGTTCTTTTCTGTTCCTTTATTCCATTCCTTTATTCTACTTCTTCTTCTTCTTCTTAAAAATCAAAAAGTTTGTAGTTTTCTTTTCTTACAATACTTCAGACCATTTCGGGAAGTGCTAAAAAATCAATTCCGCACACCTTTCCCTTGCAAGCTTCCTACATTTCAATTCCTTCTTACAAAATAGGCGAATTGTAAATAAATGATTACCATCTTGGATATTGATTGGCAAGCGAATCCGCGAATCAACGGAATAATAAATAAAAAAGCAAAGAAAGTGCCAGGGCACTATTTATCTACACCAGCCCCTCCTGGAACAAACAGGAACATACAAAGGCGATCGCGTGCATGTTTCTCTGCCTTAGCAAGTATTTCCACCCCTACTTGCATGAGAACATAACCACCTGAGTCCTTCCCTGAGCAACCCCCCCTTATTCTGCACCCCCTTCTCCTTCTAGGCCTTCCCCACCCACGCGCTCTCTTTACCTTATCTATTCCAGCTCCGTAGCACAGTTGCGTGTGAAAAGGCTCACGGTGGCGTAGGAATACAAATCCGTTTATTCCGAGCAATGTCAAGAGGTTCGGGATTCAGGGATCCTCTATGAGAAAAATGACACCTGGTTGGACAGAATTGTTGGTGATCGATGCCTTTATGAATCACATTCGGGGGTGGGGGGTAGTTTTGTAATAACTTATATATATAAGACGTAAGAGGGGGGGGGTAAAGATGCGGAAAATTTGCGTCTTTGTTCTAATCAACGCATCAAAAGATAATCCTAATCGAATTGTGAGGGGTACTTCCCCCTTTCTTATTTACAGGTGATTGGGTTCAATCAAAGTTAAAACTTTCACATTAATCTATCTCAAAACAAAGTTGGTGTTTGCCCAACTTCATCAAAGCGGGAAATGTACCGTGAAGAAGGAAAATTAAGTTACACGCACAATCTCTTACCTTGATTTTTCTTTCCTATTTAAGAAATGGCACAACGGTAATTTATCGTTAAGCTCCTCCTAATCCACCTGTCATTCTGCTTTGTTTAAAAAGCGTAAATCGTTATAAAAATTATTTATGTTCATAAGAACGATTATTAAAGACTGTTTTCGCCCAAATTTTACAGAAGAGGAAAATGTTTCCTTTATATTTTACAATCAATTGTAGGGAAATAATTTATCTTAACAAAAAATAATTTGTATCTTGTTTAAAGAAAATTAAGTTGAAGATTGCAAGATTGTTTCCAAAAAAGCACCGATGGAGTACTACTCATTTTTATTTTAAAAACTGCCTGTACTATTTTTTTTTCTTTAATGAAATCTGTTTAAGTTAAAGACTGGAAAATGGCTCCCAAAAAGTGATTATTCATAGAAAAAAAAAAGAGTCCAAAAAAAGGAAAGAAAACTGTAATAAATGGAATCACTTAAAAAAAAACTCTCATATTTAGCTTGTTTTTTGTTTTTTAAAGAAAACGTTTAAAGTTAAGTGCTAGAAAACAATTCCCAAAAAATAGTAATTTGTACAAGAATCTTTTCGTACAAAAAGTTCTGACATTTCACCAAGAAGAACAAAAAAAGAAGAATAACTTGAAAACCATTAAAAAACAGCATTTCTTTAGAATAATTTTCTTTAAATTTTCTTTAGAACACACAAATAACTTCAATATTTTAAAAGTAATTAAACTTTTTTAGAAAATAGCTAATTCGGTGACATTTTTCCAATAACATGAAAATTGCCGAAATCAACGCCTTATTCATTTTTTTTTTTTAAATTTTTATGAGCAACATCAGAGCAATAATTTTAAATCTTAATAAATTAGACCACAAACGCCTTTTATTTTCTTTAAACTGTCGCTTTTCTCCATTTTGACGTTTTTCGATATTTTCAGAATTAACATAGAGGCGCTGGCTGAAAATAGGCTGAACTTGACCTAACAGTTATGAGTAATTAATTGTTAGAAACTCACACTCATTTCGAAAACAGCATACTATTCGCAAAAAAAGTATCACTTCATGCAACAGCAGAATCTTCGAAAAACAACCTTACAAATAAAGACTGGAAAACGATTAAAAAACAGCATTTCTTTAGAATAATTTTCTTTAAAAATTCTCTCTTAACAGTAACTGTTAAATTAAAAACAAAGATTGTTCCCAAAAAGAAACGATTATAGTTAGAATCGTTTAAAGAAAACTCTATTCTCAAAGCATGAAGATCAAATGTAATGAAACATTTTATTTGCAAAACTTTTAAAAATAAACTCTAGAAAATGATTAAAAAACAGCTTTTTTTAGAACAATTTTCTTCAAAAACTCTCTTTTAGCACTTAAATTGAAAAGCGGTTATGCATAGAATCGCTTAAAGAAAATTCTATACTCGCAGTATAACGATGAAATGTAATAAATCCTTTTATATCTACCTATCGCTGTATCTAAAGTATTTATGTAGTGCAAACAGTCACAAAAGTTCTTTGTGTTAGCGGAAAAGTTTTTCTTAACTAGATTTATAGTAAAGGTGTACTTAATTCACTTTATAACTAAAGAAATCTTACTTAGTTCAGAGAAGAACAAAAACACCTTTAAGTATTCATGATTCTTCGCGCCATTTAGACTCCAAGAACGAATTTATGAGACAAGACAAACCCTTACCTTAGTTTCCTGCCCCAAAGAACATTTTTTACTATAACAATTATTCTTTCCTTTTTTGCGAGATGTTATCTTGACCTAGTCGTATTTTTCAAATTCTTGGTTCCTTTTTAAATCATGAGATTAAATAAATAGTTTTAGCATCTTTAAAAATTCAAATAAATTAAAGTTGAATGTAAAAAAAAGTATTTTAAATTGTTTTATTTATAGTACACTTTCAATGTATTAAATTTTTTCACATTATGTCTTAGAAAAACTCTATCATTACCATATATGTAGGGCAATAAAAAAAGATAAACAATATGGATATAATAAGCAGTCTATTTTAACTTGCTCTTTAAGGAAATGCTCGTTATCAATGTTGCTTCAATGCACAAAAGCCCACTTTACATGCTTTTCTTCCTGCCTTCATTAGCAAGATATTTTACTTTTCCTTAAATGAAGTGGCCGCTGCCCATGTTGCTTCTCTTGATCTAATCTTTTATTGTACGAAAGCCAGCTTTACTTGCTTTTCATCCTTCCTTCATAAGCAGCATATTTTAACTTTCTCTTTCAGGAAATGTTCGCAGTCAATGTTGCTTCTCCTAATCAGTCCTTTTATTGTACAAAAGCCAACTTTACGTGTTTTTCACTTTCCTTCATAAGCAGCATATTTTAACTTGCTCTTTCAGGAAATGTTCGCAGTCAATGTTGCTTCTCCTGATCGGTCCTTTTATTGTACAAAAGCCAACTTTACGTGTTTTTCATCCTTCCTTCATAAGCAGCATATTTTAACTTGCTCTTTCAGGAAATGTTCGCAGTCAATGTTGCTTCTCCTAATCAGTCCTTTTATTGTACAAAAGCCAACTTTACGTGTTTTTCATCCTTCCTTCACAAGCAGCATATTTTAACTTACTCTTTCAGGAAATGTCAACTTTAAGTGTTGCTTCCCCGTATCAAACATTCAACAGTTCAATATCAAAATTTCCTTTTTTCTTCCTTCTTTTATGTGCAACATTAACTCATAGAGCTTATAACTTACTCTATCCAGAAATTGTTCCATTCTAGGCTGATAATACCAAACTTTTATCTAGATCTATTAGACCGAAACAAACTATTATACAATGACGAAGAATTGTAGGAATAGGACTGGTATATGAAATGGAAAACAATAACCTATACTGACAAATCCAACCCGCTAATTGCCAAAAAGAATAAAGTAAATTAGTCTATTTATCAAGGCTAAATTCTATTCAATCAAACTGTTACAGTGGGGAAAAATCCAAATATTTAGGACTTACTATTAATAATAAACTCAAATGAAATAGACGTATACAGTCAAACATCCAAACAGCATATGACGCTTTCCAATGATTAAAATCTATTCTGAATTCAGGCTTACAGCTCAGCATTAAAAACAAAAGATTTATTTATTTACAATGCATTCGTCCCGATTCTAACTTACGCTTCCCCGGTACTCTCAACCATGATTGACATCATTAAGCATAAACTATCAACGACCAAAAATAAAATTATCATATGGAGGCTTGGAACTCCTTGAAATATCAGTAATTGCAAGATAAGAGACGAATTAAAGATTTAAAAAAAAAGACATAAATGAGTGCATATCAGAATTAAATTCCACTTTTCACAAAGATGTCCGAAATAATGACCACTAGGGAGCAACTCTCCTTCGATACTACGGGCAGCCGCTGAGAAGACGTCTCTTGATCTCCTTGCATTAATTTTTGTACATGACTTTTTGTATATAGTATTGCATTTATTTAACGTATTCTATAAATTTGCCCCATAATTTCATGACAACCTATATTTACTTAATTTAACAATATTCATATTCAACATTCATTTAACAATATTCATCGATTTTGACGGTGTAAGTAGCCACATTCCTCATCATACACCCTTTCCCTACCTCTTAATCAATTAAATTTTCAATTAATTAATTTTGACTTTATATATTATTAATTTTATACCTGATCTATCAATCATCGTCCACGAATCAAGCTCTTAGGTTCATGCATGCACCGTAACTCGTAATTGCTCCATCAGGAAATACCCGCTGTCAATATTGCTTCTTCACATCAACCATTTAATTGTTCAAAAACAAAACTTACGCATTTTTCTTCCTTTCTTTATAAGCAACGTATTTTAATTTGCTCTATTAGGAAATATTCGCTGTGCTTGATCAGCTAATTTAATTATTCAAAAACCAAATTTGCGCATTTTACTTTCTTTCTTTATAAGCAACGTATTTTAATTTGCTCTATCAGGAAATATTCGCTGTGTTTGATCAGCCATTTAATTGTTCAAAGCCAAATTTACACATTTTTCTTCCTTTCTTTATAAGCATAAGGTTTTAACTTGCTTTATTAGAAAATGTCAGCTGCCAATGTTGCTTCTCCTGATCAACCCTTTTACTATACAAAAGCCAACTTTACGTGCATTGCAAAGACGCCAACCTAACTTGTTTTTTTCCTTCCTACGCAACATATTTTTAAAAGTTAAGCAATTTTTGCTCATTTTTTAGCATTTTCAAAAAAAAAATACTGGCAATATCCCTTCTCCTGATAAATCATTCTTTCTATGAGGCTATATTAACATGCTACTATTCTTTATGTAGTGACAATGATTTCTGTGTCTTAACGCAATTTTTATGAAGTGTAACCTTTGCTCTAAACCATCTTAAAAATGTGTACAACATGAAATTAATCATGCTTACATGATATATAATGAGAAACATTGCATTTTACTGTTAAGAATAGTTTTAATTGTTTTTCGAAATAGGGAATAATAAGGTAGATATCGATAGTTTATAAATAAAAACTGTGTTTTTTCATATAAAAAAAAATTCCAAAAGTTCAGAAGAAAACCATTTTTTCATCTTCAAAAGTAATTTTTATTGAATGTTAGAAAACAATAAATGTTTTTTTTTTTCATGTAAGTAGAGTATCAAAAACTTTAATGAGTTTTCAGCGATAAGGAACTTTTTTGTCATATTTTTCAGGAAATAAACATTTTTTTAAAAAAAATATATTGGTTACAGTATTTAAAGAAACTGAAACAATTTTATTCGCACTGAAAAAACAATAAAAAGAAAAAGCTATAAAAAAAGAGATAAAAAAGAAAAAGAAAAATCAATTTTAAGGGGAAAATAAAACAGAATAAAGAAGTTTTAGAAGCATTAAGAATGTAAAAAGAGATATCTCTAAATTATTACCTCGTTTTTATTCATTGCTCGGTCTTTCGAAAGACATATTTAAAAAAAATATGCAACTCATCATTTTATTTTAATAACTAATTTAAATTACTTATTTAGTGGTTTTGTAAAACAAATTTACTGCTTTTTATCTTACCTAATTGTTATTTTCCTTCTTCAAAAATAATTACGTAGTTATTTTTTAATTTTTGTTTTTGATCAATTTTAACCATATCTTTAATGTTCTAAATTCAATTTAAATGAGAATGTCAATCCAATTATTATCCATTTGAAAATAATTTAATGTTAATATAAAAGATATTACGTTTAGATTTTTGTTAAGTGATTGATTACAATGACCCATATCACTTATAATTTATGCCTAAGTCAAACTTTTTGATGGTCCCATCAAAGGATTTTGATGGTTTATGTTGTTTTCAGTGCGATTCATAATTTTCCATTGATGGTCGCCATCATCCAAAATTTTCTATTATGCGTTCATAGTTTTTGATATGCCAACAAACTCTCATCATTCCATGATGGAAAATGCTACTTCAATACACTATGATGGTTAACCATCAAGAGAATTTTGATTCTCATGGACCAACAATCGATGGCGATCCATGATGGTCCATGATGGTTCTAAACATACATTTCCATGATGATTTGATGGGAATTCTTGTTGGTCCTTAGGAATAAACCATCAAAGCAATTTGTTTATTTTTTTATGTTGGTCCATCATAAATGAGCCCGTATTCCTACATTGGGGTGATGATGGTTCATGATCGTTTCAACATTTCATTTTGAAGAAACTATGATGGAAATTTTTGATGGTTCAACATGAATAAACCATTAAAACAAGTTGCAATTCTTATATTGGATCATCATGAATCAGTCCGAATTCCTACATTGGGGTAATGGTGATTCATGATCGTTCCAACATTTGATTTTTAAGAAACTATGATAGAAATTTTTTGATGGTTTAACATGAATAAACCATTAAAACAATTTGCTATTCTTATGTTGAACCATCATGAATCAATCCGAATTCTTACATTGGAGTGTTGGTTACCATCAAGACTATGTTGGTCTATCAATGGAAAACCATCAAATATTTTGACTTGGGTGCACACAAGTTTTGACTAGATTTAGAGCACAGAATTTGGATTGCATTTGACAATATAAAACAATCATATACAAATCACAATAAAATTTTTAAACTGGGTTTCCATTTTCATTTTAAAAAGATACATTCTTCTTACTCGTTTTACTCACTTAATTATAAATTTCATCATTTCTATTATTTTACATTGGTGCAAAGTAGATAATGACGTGTTTTTTGCATCCTATTGAGTAAATAGATAAGAAAAAACTTTGATAAAAATAAACTTTTAATAAGGAGGTACATTCTATAAATTAATATTTTAACTTATTTTTCTAGCACGTTTTATTATTTTAATATTTATTCTCGTAATACAGATATATTTTTTTTAACTTTCATCCATTTATTATTTAATTTATTCGTAAGTCTTTCATTAACTATTTACGTTTGATAACTATTTACGCTCTGTTTCACATTCGTTGCTTTTTACATATATTTTATTAATAATTATTCTCAAATTAAACTTTAAAAAATGCGTTTTTCATTTATTCTCTTAATACTTTTTTATGTAATTAAATAAATCTGATTAAACAATTCCTTTTTTCAAGATACAAATTTTTTAAGTTGCTCCTTTTTTATTTCTTAATATTATAATAAGCAAATTTTCGGATAAAATTGCATGCAGATATTTTTTTTCTAATTTCTATTAGTTACTTTAAACATCTTAAGACTTACAAATAAATTTTATATTTGCTGAAAAATTAATATTTAATTAATTAACTTTATAATAAGCTTAATTATTGAAAAAATCTAAAAGAAATTATCTTGTCTTTTTTTAAAGCTTATTAAAACTGAATTTAAGATAGTCTAATTACTAGAATCAATATTTGTACTATTAATATTTTATTAATTAATTTAGAATTAAAAAAAATTATACCGAGGAGCTTTTTTTCTTTAATCACTAATTTTATTTTCAGTTTAATCTTTACTTAGTATAAATTTATTACGGTTAAGTACTTAACGTTTTTAAACAAAAAATACGCGAAATAGGTAGAAATAAATTAGTTCACTTTTTTGAAAGATCCTTGTATTGTGTATGTTTAAATCTTAGCATTAAACCCTTAAGCTATTATTTCCAATATTTTTCTTTGATCTAAACATGCATAGTAATAGGAGAAAAAAATTCTCTTCTTATGCAAACATTTTTTTCATCGAAGACTTTTCATTATATTTTCTATTCCGTGACATTCTTCCTTTCCAGGAAAAAAATTTTTTTACATTTTTCTAGATTAAAAAAAGAAAAAAAAATCTTTCAAATCTCGATTCGTGTGGAAAGCTTTTCTGAAAAGAAGGGGGAGAAAATATCGAACCAAAAAAAAAAATTATCGATATAAAATTTTTATTTAACTGTTCAGAATCTTTTCCACATTCTAATAACTGCAACCGTCACGAAAAACTCGCTCGAAGCGAAATAAATACCCATGCGTACGAATAGTTTCAACCAAGAGTCGCAGCACACCCTGTCGTAATATTCATCCGAGCAAATACATAGTTCCCATCATATACTTGGCGCACTCTCTCATGATTCCACTTGAATGGGCCTACAATGCTTGGCGGAGAAATCTTTTGTCCCATAGTGTTCCAGAGGGGGTTTCCTTCTTTTGTCTCATCTACCTCTACCTTCACGTGCCCCTGAGGGAAATACGTAATCATCGAACTTCTCATATCATCCACTATTGTATGATCATTACTAAAACGATCACGTGGTCTCATGTGTGAAGCAGACGAGATGAAAAATTTCTTTTTCATCATCCTCGTAGTCTTTTACTCCTTTTCTAACCTGGGTCTTTGGCTACATTTTTGAGAAGGGGGTGTTTTCAACAAAAGCAGGTTGTTCTAATTTTTTCTTACCTCCTTTTCGATAGAGGCGAACATTAATCTATTTCCCGATTTCTTTATACTTCAACGAACTTTTCTGGAATCACGAGAAAAAAATCTTTTTAAAGAAGCGTTTTTATTATTCGTCGCTTTATTTAGAAGTTATTTTTTTGCCATTTTAAAGCACGATGTTTGTTTCAAAGCTAGTGAAGTAGATATCAAATCGAGTGCTTTACAGTAAATGTTTACCTCTATCAAGTCAAGTGGTGGTTCTATTTGAAATTTCTTTAGCGCAAAACATTTTCAAGTACTTCTTTGTTAACTTTAATTTAACTGTAAGAGTATGTTTAAACTTCAGATGCTTTGTTGAAAATCTTAAAAGTAAATTTTTTCACATAGGTTTTTATTGAAGTTTTTCAAATTTAACTATTCTAAACTCTTTTTTTATAACTGTATAAAATGCAAATGCTAAACCAACATTTTCTAAAGTTGTTCCACGGAGCCCTAGGTTCCCCTATGTTTGGACTCTTTCCTTTCAACAAGTAATTATTTTTTAATACCAGCTTTTGTATTTATGCCTAGTCAAGATCTAATTAGCTAACAGCTCGGTAAATTTTTGGAAATAGTTTAATTATAATGCTTAAAGGATACGATATAACGAATTTTATGAAGGTATTTTTTTGTTTTTTTTTGCTATTAACAATATAAAGAATATGTGAAAAAGATTAATGTATCAATATTCCCTATTTCCCTTCGAATTTTTTTTCATTAAAAGTATTTTTAGAAAAATTAACTTCAATAATATGTTTCTGTTTCCATGTGAAACCATTATCAATGTTTATCACAGTTATTTTCTTCTTTTTATTTTAGTTCACTTCTTAACGAAAACTAAAATTTAGCATATTTTATTCTTTATTCCTTTAAAGCTGAAAATAAATTCAGAACGAGAAACAAATTCAACGGACTGACATAATAAAATAATTTTAAAACTATTATAGATAAAACATCGAAAAAAATTATTATTTTCATTAAGTATTTTAAAAAAAAATTAAAACTCCTTGGTTCAAAATCATGTTTACAATTTCTAATTTATTTAACCCTTTCAAGGCAGATTTCTAATTTTTAATAAAGTTTTCTTTCTGGCAGCACATTGTTGTTTGTTTAATCATACATTATAAATAAGTTTTTTTAAATATGGTCTCACTTCTTGCCGATAGGCTCTGGGACGTTGATGTCCAATTTATTTTTTTGAGGGATACATATGTTGTCCTACCAGTATCCACTGTTAACCTATAAAAAATAATGAACTTTTAAAAGCTTGCAAATTATGATTCAAAATATCTTAAAAAGACTTATATTTGACATTCGCTTATTCTTGGTTCAGTTATTCAGTTCTTTTCTTCGCGAAATCTTCAGTTATTTTCTTCACGAAATGATACATAAATCTCACAAACTTGAGATTGCTTCAAAACTATGACACTTTGCAAGTGTTTCCATTCATCCAAATAAAAGGTTGGAAATACAGTGTGCAAATCTTTACACAGTGTTAAAATGGGAACTAAAATGTTAAATGGGGTAAATGATCTATTTACCCCAACACTCAATCTGGAAGATCTCGTGATACACATATGTCCAGTCTAGTTCAAAAAGGTTAATTAATCATTTCGAGTAGGGTTTCAATGCCGAAAACAAAAATTTAAAACCTCTTCTCTAAATTCTCGAAACTTCCTTCATGTTTGACCAAATCGTTTCCAAGGAAATCCTCCGAGCGAACATTGCGTCAAAAATACTAGGCTTACTGCAACACATCCATTATTAGGAAACAACAAAAAAATTATGACTAATTGAATGCTCACTCATCGCTTAGAAGCCTGATAAATCAGTGAAGGCACTAACCACTGTACCATCTCTTCATAATAATACAAATGGTTTTTAGTCAGATTAGAAATAGGTTAACTCTTATAGTACATTAAGATGACATAAAAGAACATTTTTATTGCATTTATGAGTTCATTCTTTGCTAACTACATATTTCTAAGTATAAAATCACATTTTAGTGGGTTTTTTGAAGACAAAAATAAGTGTGTTATTAAAATGATTATCCTGAGTTATCAGATTCATTTTAAATACGAACAATAATTTTGATTCGCAGCATCAACAATCAACCTATCTTTTTTCTCATTATAAATCATTAAGTTTTATCTAAAGCAAAATAAAAGAAATAAAAACGTTCTCTAGAATTCTTAAGCAAAAATAATTTCGTTATGTTTATCTAATCTAAAGTTTTTTTTCGCATAATGAAGACAAAAAGTGTCTCAAAAAGCTTACAAATTTCATTTTAGTTGTCCTGCACTTGTATTCTAAAAGCATGCCCGATTTTAATATGACCTGACAACTCTGTTAGTTTAAAACACTCAACAAGAAAGCGACCAAATTAAAATAGACAAATGACCTCGCTTCTGAAATGACTAATTACTCTTTCCCAATTATTGATGAGCAGGACGATAATTTGCGCCAAAGCCCCCCATTGTTCAAGAAATAAGAAATGGTTTCTCAATCCCAAGAAGATACATAATTGGTCCCCAGAGAGTTTGGAATCATTGGGAGCGGTAAAGAGAGGATTATTAAAGGAAAGAAAGGGGAAGGGGGATTCACCTAGGTAATCGTCTGCTGACCCCAATACCATTCTCTACCTAGAAATGCTAATGAGCCAGAAAAGGCTGTTTCTGGTCATTTGTTTGCTGTCCTTGTTAAAATACTGCTCGATTTTACGAGTAAGATTTTGAAGAAGAAATAAGAGTTTTAATTTTTTTGCATTAATGTTTTTTAAATAGATTTATTTGAATGTTTTTGTCTTAGAGCTTGATATGTGATCATAAAATAAATGTTTCTTCTTCTTTAATGCAATTTAAAGTTTTCTATTTTATAAAAATAAATTGCAAGGAAGAAATGTTGATTGTTTTCTTTTATATTAATGCTTGTTTCGAAAAGTAATATGAATTGTATGTTTATTTGAAACTAAATTGGAATCATTAAAAAATAAGAGAAAATACTTGATTTTCTTTTAAGTCGAAGTAAATTTTCAAAAATACATTTCGAGTAACCAAAGCAAGTAAGTAAATTTAAAACTGATGTATTTAGAGTTTAAGCTATAAACTATTTCAAAATTGGTTACTTGCTATTCGAAATGATTATGCCTAACCATATCATTTAAATCAGATTTAATTGGATACCTAAAAGTGACGTCAGGCTTTCATGTTCAACCTGATTGGCTTCTCAATGAACAAATGCCACGATTTACTTACGATGACGTCACTTGCAGGAATCCAATTACGTCACTTATAAAATTGTTTGCTAAAACATGGTGTTCTTTCTTCTTTTTTTTTTTTACTTTAAAATATTTGATAGTAAAAAAGCATTCAAAATTGGAAATTTGATACTTATTCTCATATTTCATATGATTGATGATGAGACATACAGCTCTAAGCGACTAGAAAAAGCCTTTAATCTTTCTTTTGAATAGAAACTTGTTCTTATGCAAGAAATCTAAAACTATTCAATATCAATTAATAGAGAAAACTAAATTTGTAAGTATAATTATTGTAAACTAATATTTTCAATGCTAAAATTTATGCCCTAAAAATTGTCGTGGTATATTATATTTTTAAAAACAAAATGCCCTTTAAAAAAGCAGTCTTCTTATAGAACATGATTTATAGTGAAACATATAGCTCTTAACCAGTCTAAAAATATAACTAATAAATTATTTGTAGTAAAATTTGAAGTCTAGTATGGTATTTTTATAGAACGTGATTGAAAGTGAGACAAATAGCTCTAAACCACTATAGAACGCGTCACCATTTAAATTTCGATTTAAATAAGAACTTGTTCCAATGCAAGAAATCTAAAGCCATTGAGTACCAGTTAATAGGGGAAACTGAATTTGTAAATGTCAACTATCATAGGAAACCACCCCTTTTCACTTCTTACCCAAAAGCTGAAACGGAAGATGTGATTTGCAAGGGAAATTTCTCCGATCAGTTCATCACGTCAACCTTGTTGACATAGTAGGTTTCCAAGGGAGACGCCATGATGAATGAACTCGGTGATGCCAAATGGCGAACTTTGGGGAATAAACCGATGAATTCGCCTGTTTCGGCGTGATATCTGAATGACACAAGTCCCTGGTGGCGTGAATCCTTAATTTAAAGCGATAGATCAGATTAGCTTTCGCTGATTAGTTTCCGCTCAAAATTAATATTCATTTTCATTCTGGACCTTCAAATAAAAGTTATGAATTTATTTCAATATCGTTTGGACACTTGCATCTGCTTCATTTAAAATTATCTTTCAAGAATCGTTTTAATTCTGCGAATTGTGCAAAACGAATATTTAAATTTACTTTATTCTAATAAATGTGTTTATTTTGGTCATTCGAATCATAAATTGAACCAATAATTTAATATTTTCATTATCACGTTCATATCAGCAGATTTTAAAAATTCGTCTGATTTGAATCGTCTTGTGAGATTTTTTAAAAAAAATCGTCTGATTTGAATCGTCTCGTGAGATTTCTAGAAAAATCGTCTGATTTGAATCGTCTATGAGATTTTGAAAAAATGTCTGATTAAACCAACAGATTTAGAAAAATCGAATGATTTAACTTAAAATTACTAAATTTACTGATTAAGTGTTGTAAAAAATGCAATCAGCGAATTAATTTGAGTCAGTTTCATCAAAATGAATCCTCGAGTAAATTGAAATAAGTGTTATAAAAGAGAGTCAAAATATTAATTCCGGTTCACATCTTTGAATTAACTGGACATATGCATCAAAGATCTGCATCCTTGCAAAGTGCTAACGTTATTTGTTAGGCATATTGCAGTGAGAATCAGCTGTAGGTGCATTGCTAAGTTTAATCGATAGTTTACAAAGAGTTGGATTTTCCAATTAGCCCAAGACATGCAATCGATACGTACAATTGATAAAACAATATGCCAGTTCATATCTATGAACAAAATATGAAAGTGGATATTCTAAATTGAAATTATCTTTTTTTCAATACATCTTAATGCTATTTATTAGAAAAAATTTTATTTATGAAACAATTATAAAAGTGGATTCGCTGAATTAAAATTATTTCCCCCAAGTGCAATATCGTTTAATAGATCAATTTATGTTTATGAACAAATTATAAAAGTAGATAAGCTGTATTTTAATTATCATTTTCTCTATATACCTACTACAATGTTGTTTAATAAGCCAATTTATATCAATGAACAAAATATAAAAGTGGATATGTTAAACTTGAATGATCTTTTCTTCAATATACCACAATTTTGTAAGACCAATTAATATTTATAAACATATTATAAAAGTGTATATGCTGAATTGAAATTATTATTTTCCTCTGAAAACTCCCCCCATCTGCGTGATGTGATTAAGGTTGCAAATTTATTTTAGTAGCTTTGAAAAATTTAGAAATATGGCCAAAACCTAAAAAGTTTAAACATGGAAACTAAGATTTAAGAAAAAACACATTTCTATCAACAAATAAATTACAAATATTTAAAATTCTGGTTAGCTACCTATTAAATAAAAAGATTGAGCACAAATATTTCGATTTAAATTCGCTTAATATTTCAATTCCGCAGAGGATTTGAAGATTAATAATAGAAAGGAACTTTTCTGTTTTCTTTTGGTAAAAAAAATTTATAAAATTTAAAAAAAAAAAAATCAACATAATGTAAAAAAAAGCTCACGAAAGTTTCTCAATATAAATAACTAAATAACTTTTCTAAATAACTTTCTAAAATATAAATTCGTTTCTAAATAACTTTTATTTTAATGACAGATTTAAAAAAAAAAAAAAAAAAAAACTTGGCAAAATGTGCTAAATTAGAAATCAGCATCAGGGAGCTAAACTTTTTTTCTCTTGTCTAAACTAATGAAACTTAGATTCCGGATTACGCGACTATTACTATTTTAAAGGTCAAAGAACTCAAATACGTCAAAAAAATTCCTTTTTTTTTTAAAAAAAAAATACGTTTTTATGTCTGATTCCGTAAATTAATTTATAGTTAGCTCTTATTAACATATTTGAGACCAACCTTTAATATCTTCCTTTTGGCTCACTATTTACATAAATTTAAACTTTCATACAAATATCATAAATTGCAAAATTATATATTCACACAATTTATCATTTAAATGTATTGGCACAAATAGACTAATTTATTCCACTCTTGACTGTTTAGATAGCAGCAATCTAACTATTATAAAAATATCTCTATTGAACGTATGCATATTCATACATTCTATTGATTAATGGCGTTAGTTCAAAAAAAAATTTATTCCAGTCTTGAATGTATCAATAACTGTGATCTAAACTACTCTTGGTAAATTAAACTACTCCTGGTGTGATCTAAACGGCAAGGTATTAACAGTAATATGTACCAATATTTCTATCTCGCTATATTCTAACTGTTTAAATTTATACTTTCATACAACTATCATAGAAATATCTCTACTGCAAAATTATGTATTCACACATTCTATTGATTTAATGGCGTTAGTTTAAACAAACTGATTATGTACTCTTGAATGTATCAATAGCGGCAATTTGAAATACACATGGCAAAAACGGCAAGGTATCAACAGCAATATGTATCGATATTTCTGTCTCGCTATATTCTAACTGTATAAATTTAAATTTTCATTCAACTATCATAGAGATATCTCTACTGCTAAATTATGTATTCACACATTCTATTGATTCAACGGCGTTAGTTCAAACAAACTGATTATGTACTCTTGAATGTATCAATAGCGGCAATCTGAAATACACATGGCAAAAACAGCAAGGTATCAACAGTAATGTGTATCAATATTTCTGTCTCGCTATATTCTAACTGTATAAATTTAAATTTTCGTACAACTGTCACAGAAATATCTTTACTGCAAAATTATGTATTCACACATTCTATTGATTCAACGGCGCTAGTTCAAACAAACTGATTATGTACTCTTGAATGTATCAATAGCGGCAATCTGAAATACACATGGCAAAAACGGCAAGGTATCAACAGCAATATGTATCGATATTTCTGTCTCGCTATATTCTATCTGTATAAATTTAAACTTTCAGTTATCAATTATCATCAAAATTTCAATTATCATCAAAATATCTCCACTGCAAAATTATATATTCACACAATTTAATATTTCATTGTGTTAGCTCATCTAGACTAATTTATTCCACTCTTGGCTGTATCGATAGCGGCAATCTAACTATTATAAAAAATACCTCTATTGCAACGCTTATATATTCACACATTTTATTGATTGAATGGCGATAGTTCAAAAAGACTAATTTATTCCTCAATAGCGACGGAGCAACTTGTTTGAAAAGTGTCTGACACTATTTCAATGTAGAAATTACAATTTCATCATTATCCGGACAAATTTCCAAACTCCATAAAAGCAGGTCATTTTCATATTGCTTCCATAATTCAAGTACCTAACGACCTAATTAAATATTCAATTTCCAAAGTTGAGAGGAGGTATTAGAAAAATAGTCTTTTAATGGCAGCGCGTGTCTAATATCAAAATCAATACAAATATTACAGACGTTATTGGTGCAATGAATTGTCAAAAAATAGCTCAATGGAATTAAATATTTAGGAAGATGGTACGCGGTTTTAACTCTATGCTTCCCCCCCCCCCCCCAATGGTTTTAAAATATTGAAATAAAATGAAATCCATGAATGATTGGTAGATTTTAAAGTATTGGTTGGTTTTATACCTGACTTTTTAAGCGCTTAAAATAATAAAACGATATTTTAAATTTCGATACATTTTAAAGCGTTTCTGTTTTTATCCTTGATTCCTTCTTCACTGGCATGACAGCTCCAGGTGGGTTCTGTCCTTCATCAGAATTCCATTCCATGTTATCCTTAGCTGAGTTTTTTTTGCATTTACATCTTAATAATTTTAAATCTTTTTCGATAGGCGGCAATCAAACCATCTAAGTTTTTGTCTCCCTCTTTTCCGAGTATTTTTTTCTGGTTCTTACACTGAGAAAACATTAAGGTCACAACTGCCAGAATATGATAAAATTTACCGAGTTCCTGACTCTTTCGCAATACCGAAATTCTCTATAATTTTTACCGAAGCGCTTTGGTAATGATTTTGGTAAAATTAACAATTAAATATGATTCTATAGTATGTGATAAAATCTGGCAAATGCGGTACTTGCATCGTATAAAGTAAAAATATGTATTTTTAAAATTAGGTATCTCAGGAACTATTCGACCGATTTCGCTCTAATTTTGTATTTTGCCATCCAAAATTTAGTTTTTTAAAATGATGTTAGAGAAAATTTGTATCTTCCAACTCAAGTTTTTTCTGTTATTATTAAATAACACAATAAGAAAAAATAAAAACCTAAAAAGTTATTTTTTGCGTAGAATTTTCTTTAGATAAATTGAATTTTATAGTTGGGTGCAAAAATTTTTAAACTGGTGTTAAATATTCTCAAATTATAGCAAAATACGAAAAAAGTAAAATTAAAGTTAAGCAGTTCAAAGTTTGGACCGCTTTCCGTGCCAAACTATTAGGACCATATTTCCTAGAGAGCGGTTACTCCCTATATTTTGAGGGTCATAAGTACGAATCTGTCGGAAAACAAGGTATATATAATCAGAGAAAGTACATTTCTGTGTATGATTCCATTACTTAAAATATCGTTTGCACTAATTAATTAGCATATTTGAGGTCGCATTCTCGAACCATGAGATTAAGTCGTAGAACGTGAGGATATGATGATTACGTGAAAAGTTATTCAGGATGCTTCATTATTATTTTTTTTTTCTTTTGAGGGGGTGACTTACATTTAAACTTAATTGTTTAAAAACTTTCTATAAAACTGATACAAAGTTTCATAACCAACATTGCAGCCACGCATTCTCAAAAGTTTTTTTTTTCTTTTTTTTTTGGGATCAATTTTCATTTGTGCTGCAAAATTTTTTTTAATACAAGCAATTTTACTCTATCGAGAGTACAAACTATATATATATAAATAATGTTATATAATGCCGGTAATATATAAACTATATATATTACCGGCAAAGTTTGAAATCCGGCATTTTATAGAATGCCTAGGCATTGTATATAATACCTAAAACTAGCCAGCAATGTATGAAACGATTTATATTTCACACATTTTCTAGGCATTCTATAGAATGCCAAATGAGAAACAGGAGAAGTATAAAATCTTCTGTAGCCATGTTAGTAAAGGTGATGAAATGGATATTTTGTGCAATATTTGTTTCTAAACTGAAAATAATTGTGACTTAAATGTGAATTTTTCATGTGAACATTTTGTTTCCCATAATAAGAAAGACATAAATTATGTTTTGTACAACTTTCATTTTTCTTTACGCATTTTGAATAAATTTTTTTTAAATGGCACTCTCATTCGGAATAACATTTTATTTTTGAGAAATGAACATTATTTACATACTAACCTCATCAGTATGTTTTTTTCATACTTTGCCTAAATATCATTTGTCATTCTATAGAATACCTAGGTATTTTATACAATGCCTAGGGAAAGTATGTAATACTTCTCACATTTCATACTTAGCCTAAAATCATCCAGCATTCTATACAATGCCTAGGCATTCTATACAATGCCGGCGTTTCATACTTTGCCGGTAACATATATATTGCAGGGTATATTACAGTCGACAGCCGACCCAATTTAGGGTTTACGGCTACTAATGTTCAACTCTGTAGCCTTGTAATTTTGAACGCAATCCAGAAGACCTGGGAACTCCTGGATCAAGTATTGGGAGAAATTTGCCTTCATGGAGGACTTTTTGTTGGAACTAAGCTACATTTGGGTTACATAGAGAGGAAAACCTTCCACGGTTAGCCTGATGGCAAAGGGGCTCTTACGATCCGTCCCACGATCCGTCTACCACTGTGGCAATTTTACACCAGCACTGCTGTCGGTATGAGCTAGGTGCGGAATTCAAATCAACCAGCTATCGCTGGCATCGTACCCGGTTCACCGATTAGGACGCGAGTGCTCTATCCCCTGAGCCACAGCGGCTCAATACAAACTATAGAGTATTTTACATAGAAAATATTCCGTACTGGTTTTAAGAAATATACTGCGAAGTTCTCTAAAGAATTGAGTACTGGAAAAACTCTCCAGTCTTGCAATATTGTTTTTAATAATTTATTGTGGTAAATATTCATGCGTGAAATAAATTTTGTTTCATTTACTCAGCTTATCATTCGATGCATTTTCAATATTATGTATGACTAAAAAAATGCTTTAAATGCATCACTAAATTCTTGCCAAATTCGCCATGAATATTCGAGAATGCCATCAGACATAGTGTGAACATACAATGTTCTGAATTGATTCAGTCATAGTATTTGTCAAGTAAATTTAAAAAAATCATCAAAAACGTTTTCACTTAAGTGAAACTAAATGTTTGACTTGACTTCTTTTTTTTTTTAGGTATGACTGCAAACTGTTTGCTTTTTAATAAAGTTTTTTTATGGCAGTTTAACGATTATGAAGAATAAACTGGCATCAGCAAAAATTATTTTAATTGCATTATCATTTAAAATTAAACGTAAATTATTCCTGGGATTTTTTAAGGATATATTTAATATATTTATGTGTAGCAGTAATTAAAATAATTTAAATCACATTTGTTTAACTAAAAATTAAATAACGCCCAAACTTTAATACCACTTTAAATATTAAATTTAAATTTTAGCCGAAAATACTGGCAATTCTTCACACATAGTAATGAAAAGAATTAAACTTCAATCTCTATCATCTCTCTCTCTCTAATTTAATTTCAAGCAAAATAAAATACCAATATTAAGACGGAAAAAGTCGATGAATATTGACCGCTTGAAATAACATGTTAGCTGAGAGAGACAAACGGTAAAGGAGTGAACCACTGTGGAATGAGCGAGCGCTATGCAGCGGGTGAGTGCTATGGAGTGGGCGTCATTGAAAATAAATGTATGTACAAGGTTCCAACAATGTGCAGCAATTGATGATCTAATGAATTCTTATTGTCGGACATATCTATCGTGTTCCCTTAATTAAAATACTAAAGCATGACTGGATCTGATAGAATTTCAGTACCTAAATTGCTTTTGTTTTTTTCACCTTATACTAAAAATTATTTATTTTCTAAAAATCGAATCCCCGTAATTGTAGAAAGATACTTTCATTTTATTTTTGCAACTAACAACCGTGTTTATCAAATCGTAACAATTATTCATTCTCACTAACGTTGCACCTCTTCACATCATAATATTATTCTGAATTATCAAAATAACCTGGAATATTTGACATATCAAGGCTTTGTTCTGATTGTTTATTCGAGAGTTGAGANTTATT
Source organism: Parasteatoda tepidariorum (assembly GCF_043381705.1). NCBI lineage: Eukaryota > Metazoa > Arthropoda > Arachnida > Araneae > Theridiidae > Parasteatoda > Parasteatoda tepidariorum. The sequence goes on along the minus strand of NC_092211.1, from coordinate 68,508,486 downwards.
TATTTTCTAAAAATCGAATCCCCGTAATTGTAGAAAGATACTTTCATTTTATTTTTGCAACTAACAACCGTGTTTATCAAATCGTAACAATTATTCATTCTCACTAACGTTGCACCTCTTCACATCATAATATTATTCTGAATTATCAAAATAACCTGGAATATTTGACATATCAAAGCTTTGTTCTGATTGTTTATTCGAGTAAATTATAATTTATTACAAAGCTTCCCGTAATTTAGAATCCAGTTTCCCAAACACATAGTTTATTTGGCGATAAAACTAATTATACGCTTAATGAGCAAAATTGTTGAGTACTCTTATTTGCACAATGAATGACAACACATCTAAAACAAGCCTCCCATTGAAAACTTGGAGAGCTTATTCACCCCTCCCCTTACAATCACCGGCAACCCCTTTCTTAAGCGTGACTTTGCATTGTGTGAACTAAATTTCAAAACTTCAATACTTTGTTGGCGTAACTCATCAGTATTTCAAGCCTCAAGCGCCAAATAGGTGGGGGAAAAGTGCCAGAATATGTCCTCCATTTACATCCAATTAGATGGGAATCAATGTTATGCCTTTTCTGATCTTATTTGCATAAAAGATCTCATGGATTTGGGTAGCCGAAGCCTCTTTCAAAAAGTTCTTACTCATCCCTGTAATCAATTTTCAAGAGAGAAAAAGAGAGAGTATTCTGGAATTTAGAGGAAAAGCTGATCCCGTTTTATTTCATTTTAGTGTGCGCGGAAAGAAAAACTAGGAAAATTCAAATTTTTTCGGCTTTTTCCAGAAGCGATGGAAATCGATTTTTTTTTTCTTCCTCTATTTTTCTTGAGTTTGGAAATCTAATGGAAACTATGTTATTCAAAAGTTTTTATTGATTTTCAGGTACACGACTTGATTCACTGAGTAGGTTTGGGATTTTTTTTTCTTTAAAACTTCCACGTATAGCCTCCTAATTTTTTTGGTTTCTTTGTTTTTTTAACGGACAAACTTAAAATGCAAGTGTTAGATTTGATATTACTCAAAAATATATAAATTATGATTAAAGAAAATGTTTCTATTTTATTTTCTAGATGATTAACTAAATTTTTAATCTATTTCTAGAGCATTCATTGCATTGCCATAATATTCACTTAACTTCTAATAAGGTCACTAATTTTTTTAAGGAAATATTCACTGAATTTCCAGTTTTTTTCGGAATTTCTAACATAACCACAACAAATAAGTTTTACTTAATAAATAGGTCAGCTCTGATAGTATAAGAGCCTTAATGTAGGATTTGGGAAAATATACGCCACATTTTTTAGGAACGCACATTGTTTAGGATAGTTATTTAAATTTAGAAAAAAATTTAGTTCTTTCATCCCAAGTCCTTCGTATTAAAGTAGTTACACAATTCTTCACTAAATCTTGTAGGAAATAGTACCCATTACACGCTTAAATTGTTTGATTAATAATAACTTAATAACAACTTAATAATGTTTTTCAAAGATCTTTCCCCAACTTAACAATGTTGTTCAAAGTTTTTCCGGTAAACATCGTTTTTAAAGCTCTTTTACCATTTAAAAAAGTTTTTTAAGGCTCTTCCGCGAACTTAAAAATGTCTTTAAAAGCTCTTTCTCCAACTTAACAATGATTTATAAAGCTCTTTCGCTAACTTAACAATGATTTTCAAAACTCTTTCGTCAACTGAACAATGTTTTTACAACCTACCAATGTCGTTCAAATCTCTTTCGCCAACTAAACAATGTTTCTCAAAGTTCTTTCACCAACTGAACAATGTTTTTCAAAGCTTTTTGCCAACCCAACAATGTCGTTCAAAGCTCTTTCACCATCTGAACAAAGTTCTTCAAATCTGTTTCGCCAACTGAACAATGTTTTTTCAAAGTTCTTTCACCAACTAAACATTTTTTTTCAAAGCTCTTTCGCCAACTTTACAATGCTTTTCAAAGTATTTTCACGAGGGAAAAAAAGAGTCACAAAAAGTTATAAATTTTTTATTATTCTCTGAGCCCAGATAATGTAGCGTTTGAGCAACTTTTTAAATATTGAAAACTTAGTCACAAGTGCTTTTCATTTTCCTAAAACTGTGGCTTCTATCCATATTGACATTTTGCAGCCAACATAAAGGGCGCTGGTTAAAAACAGGCTAAACTTGACCTAACAGTAACTGTTGCAAACTCACAGCAGTTATGAAAATAACATATTATTCACAAAAAAAATCATTTCATGTGACGACAGATCCTGTGAAAAACCTTATCTCATATTGTTGATGCTACGAACTCACGAACTCCTTTCCCAAATTTACATTTTTAATAATTTATATCTTGCAATCAAAGTGGAATAGAGAAATTGTTTAGAATATTATTTCATAACAAACTATTCGAATAAAAAAAATCAATTTGACTTGCATGTGATTCTAAGAATGTGTTATTTGTAAAATAAAGCAATGCTTCATTATCTTTATCTTTTGATCATTTCTCTAGATCGTTTGAGAATGATATTTTAATGTAGGATTCTCTCTCTTTCATTACAGATATTCGAAGGAAATACCAACACCTACACCATTGTAAAAAGAATAGTAGATCCACCCATTATTGCATCAAAAATTCGATTTGTGCCCTACAGCGTTCATCTTCGAACAATTTGCATGAGAGTTGAGCTGTATGGTTGTCTTTGGAATGGTAAGAAGTCTTATGTCTACGTTTTGATTGCAGTTTTTAATAAATTGACTCTTTTTTTTAATAATTACTTCAGATATTTACTTCAGATTATTACTTATTTAGATAGTTACCTTAGATATTTTACGTATTTTTAATTACTAATTTGGATAATAACTAATTTAAATAATTATGTTACAATTTTTTTCTTAATTTTTTGTTTTATTAGAGAAAAAAATAACAATACAAGATCTACTTTATGAATCAACATCTAAAAACTTTTCAGAAATAGTTTCTTTAACTTTTTTATTCTGGTTACCAGAATAAAAAAGGCAGTTAACAGAAAAGCAGTACTGCTATTTTAGTTAAAAGAAGAAATCAGAACCCTTGAAATCAAAAGAAAAACTTATGATTCAGATTTTTAAACTTATGATTCAGAAATATCCATAAGACATACCTTGCTTAAAAGTAACATTAAGGTAAGGAAAAGTAAAATTGGTGCTTTTTGTAATATTCGTATAGTCATAAGTTTATTAGTTACTTCACATAACGGTAAAAATCAGTTTAAAAATATACTGGGTGTTTCATTATCAGCACCCTTGATATATATTTTTTAAAATCCTTGTCAAAAATTAAGTAAAAAAAAGTTCACACATTACGGAGGCACAAATCAGTATTTAAGTGATGAGGAAACAGAAAACGTCATAGAAATTTCTCGTTTCGTAATGAGGATCAGTTTGATTCCACGATGAAGCTTAGTGTTTCGAATAAAAGCCTTTCGCTTCCTTTCTATTTCCCGTAGCAATAAAACAGGCTTTGAAATATTCAGTACCGCTTTCCTCAATAGTGAGTCATTAGAATTTGATAACGTTTTCTTCCTCACTTAAATATAAATTTACGTAATCTAATTTGCATCTTTTGGCGCTATTTTTGACGAGGTTTCTAAAAATACATATATTAAGATCAGCCATTACAGAACGCTCAGCAGTCAAGCAACTATATTACGAACTCGAAGAGAGACGCTAAGCATTTCGTGATATACCAGGCTAATGAAAATCCTATTTTAATTCAAAATAATATGTTTTTGTAACAATTCAGTTAAAAAAATAACTGTACTGACATTTTAAAAGTTACATAACATTACTTCAAATAAACATTTATATCAAACAATGTCAATATCTTTAATTTTTATTTAATTTTGCGTTTTTTTTTAATTTTTATTTCTTCTGTTTCTTCATCTTTGTTTTCTGCAGTGTGGAATTTGTTTTTGAAATTTACAGGAAAAAAAACTGTTAGCTGGATTGCCAGTATAAAACCGTTTATTTCACAGAAAAATACACACCCTATTAAGTAGATAAGTACAGTTGTTTTTACAAACTAGATCTGTTATTTTAGCAAAACAAAACAAAAATAACATATAATAAAAAATAACTATAAAGTAACTATGGCAGCACTGTTGTCGGTGCGAGCCAAGAGCAGAATTAGCATGACAAGTCAACCCCTGAATTCGAACCCGGGCGCACCTCGATGGGAGGTCGGCGCTCTGTCCCCTAAGCCACTGCCGCTCTAATGTTTAGTTATGAAGAAGAATCTTCTGTGTGGTTTATAGATGTTTACCTATTTAAATGTTTTTAGTCCTTCCCAATCACCACATACTAAATATGAATGGTCAGCCTACAGTAACTACTTCCTCGTAAATATAAGTTTTTCTTTTATTTTTTATATTTATAAAATAGGTAAGTTTATCCCTATATTAAAAACAAATATTCTTACCATATACACACACCTTTCATGTTAACTTCTTTAAGAATATAAAATTTGATCAATTTCTTCAATACATGGTGACTTCTTCTTCTTATGGTTTTAAGAAATGATTCATACAATTGAGAAAAGGAATAACATTTTTAAGGAAAGGAATTCAAGAAAAGCATTTTAAATTATTCAGAAATCAAGAAAAATATTTTAGTTATTCTATTTTTTCATATTATTATATTTTTATATTATTATATTTTTATATTTTTTTGTGAAATTGAGGTTCACTGAAATCTTTTTTCTTGATATCGAAAAATTCATGTTATCAAAGTTCGTGGTATCGAGGTTCGATTTGATGTATATACATCAAATTATTTATTATAAACTATTAAAGCTAATACGATCAAATTTATTCCAATGGAAGAGGTTTTTTCGATTAGCAACATACCAAGCACGCTATTAATTTAGATTTTTTCATGACATCAAGACATTTTTGTAACCGAAGTTCAGAAAAAGTAATGAAAGATTAAAAGCAAGTGATCTTTAAAAAACAAAATAAAAACTCTACTGAACTTATCCAAATTTTTCATCTTCAAAACTATTTCCAACTGTTAAGTATTTTAAAAATATGTATGAATTTTGATACTTTTAAATCAATTTTCATGTTTATTTTGAAACATTTTCGTAACTTGTCAAACTTTCCAGTCGCATTCATAAATTAGGATAAGCATCTGAAAAACGGAATGACAGTTTGACACCTTTAATTTATTTGTCTCTGTCCCATTTCTCCCAGACGACAGCGAGAAACGATGCCATTCAGAGAAGAACGCAAAAAATATTTCATATTTCGAACGTTTTTTCCCTCTTCTACTTTTTTTTCTCACTCTTCAAGCTTTCGTATATGTTTCGAGAATTTATATCTCAGAAAATAGGCATTTTCAAATATTTCTTTTTTTTTTTCCTGGAAGGGTTGGAACAAAGCATGTTTAAATAGTCTCGTTTTATTATACTTTTACACTTGAGTTATAAGAATAGCAAATTTTAAAATTTTTAAGCTTCTTATTCATTAGAAACAATTATTCTGTGTATTTTATTTATGACAGATATCTTTATTTTTTTTTCAAAGAAAATGAATTGAAAAAAAGTTTGCAGAAGTACTTAAAAATAATATTTTCGAGGACGTACTTAAAATAACTTATTAAAGTATTTTAAATACGTATAGTAATTGTAGTTATAATAATTTAGTATAATAATTTCTTTTTAAAAAAAGCATTAAAAATTATTGAGAAAATTTATTGCTCGAAAACTTTTCTGAAAAAGCATTTAAAGTACTTACTGGTGAGGTATAATATTTTATTTACGTCACACTAGAGCTGCACAATGGGCTATTGGCGACTGTCTGGGAAACGTCCTTGAGGATGATCCGAAGACATGCCATCGCAATTTTGATTCTCTGCAGAGGGGATGACTCCTCTGCTTTGGTAGCCCGACTACCTGCGCACGAAGTCGAGCATTTTACGGAGCATTTTGTTTACGAGCATTTTATTTAGGGTTATTTAAAATAAAATGAAAATTATGTAAATTTTGCTTAAGGGCATTCAAAGTAACAAATAAATCATGTTCATTCAAGTAAATCATGTAAATTTCGCTTGAGGACATTCAAGTAAAATATGACAGGTATCACTTTTTTATTAACTCCTGTAATTAAATTTAAAATATTTGAAAAGAATAAAGTAATACTTTAAATATACAATAACTGACTTTAATATCAAATAAATAATTATAAATAACTAAAAATAATAGTTACGAATTCAAGTTGAAAAGAAGGTCAGTTTATATCACATATGTTTCTGTTTTAACATATTTAAATAAAAATTTAACCAAAATTCTTTAATCAAAATTACATGAAAGAGCTTTTTGTGAAAAAAAAATTACCAAAAACATAACATTTAACAAAAGAAACAATTAAAACGAAACAAGTTATTATAAAGTTCATGTTTATGTGTTGTAAGATTTTATCCCCCACTTAGGAGTTTCTATAAACAATTTAATTTCAATCTTTTTAATAAAAACTGTTATTTCTTTTATTTTATTCTTTTCCCAAATAATTTAGTTTAATTTTGAGAGTTAAAATGAACTTCTGAGAAATTTAGTTAGGTTAATTAATATGAATCTAACACTAAGTGGTTCAAAAAAAATGTGGGATAAAATATGATATTTGATTATATACATTCATGTATGTAAATATTGATATATTGTGTACATAAATATGATGTTTAAACATTATTTTTGAAACTTACTGCTTATTCAATCTTAAACAAAAAAAATATGCAAATTGTTGCACATCTTAATTCGGTGACAATTTAAAAAATCCTAATTCGATTTCAGTTGGAATTAATCATTTTCATTTTAGAAAAATAATCCTCCGCAAAATTTAGTTCCGATATTAATTAAACTAAAATGTTAATTATATGCATGAATAATCAATAATTAAGAACCATCATGAGTGAATTTATTACAAGATTAATCCCTTCCTTTTTTTTTATTAAGATCCTTTACAAAACAACCTTACCAATTAAATTTTTCCAGTTTTAAAAATTTAAGTAGCTTGAACTCAAAAGAAGAATTTTTAAAAATAAAATTAAGAAATTTTTTTTTTAATTTTTACTCATCATGAAACTTATCTATACTTTGAGAATCATTAAATGCCCTAAAAAGAAGATTTAGAAATAAGACATTATATTATTTTTCATAAAAAGCAATTCATTTTATATAATGAAGCATTGAAAAAAAATACAGTGAGTATAAAGTTTTTGTGTACGTTTTGTATTTTCGATCTTTGAACTATTTTATTTTATGGGAAGATATTTTCTAAAATGAATACAGCAATGAATTATCAAATCTATTAAACTTAGTGGGGTAGAAAAATAAAAAAATTAAAAACAAGTTAAAAATATCTTTTTACTTCTACATTGTTTTCTAATCACCACTCTTGTTATTTTTTTAAAAAGCGTTTTTTAAAAATGAAGTGAAAATAATATAAAAATAAGTAGACTCGTATTAAACTAAAAAATAACTATCATATCATAATATTATTATCATAATCTGATGAAACTCTATTAAATAAAACTCTATTTAAGCTATCAAAACCAGTCTGATTGCCTGGTGAGATTTGATAATGTTTTTCATGATGGCTTTCAGTTCATCTCAATTTCGTTTGGCAATCATGTGAAATTTGATATTTTTAATCTTTCTTTCTTCCATAGTTATTCATCAAGTTTTGATTAAGTTTCAATTTTTCTGAACTATTTCTTATGTTTTTGAGAAAAAAAATTTTTTTTAATGAATTAAGAGCATGGGTGACGAAATACCTTATATGGGAAAGTTTAATAACACTACAAAATAGGATGTACAAGTTTCTGGCACCTTTAAAGTTTTTTTGAAATATTTTTCAATACTATCGAAAATGATCCTTAAATCAATATGTTTTTATCATTTTTTTAAAGTAAAACCATTATCAATATTTGATTCGGAAAATTTAGTATCTTGAGGAATATATTCTATATTATACAGGGTATAATACACTGCAAAAAGTATTGTGTAATACTTATCCGAATTTGTTGTTCAAAACTCTAAAAATTGTGTCAATGATTCTTTTATTTCAAATTAATACCGAATCAAGCATTTATATGCACTTAAATGGATGTAATTAAATCTTAACACCAATAATTGATAAAGCTTATTCCAAGCTCAGATGTAGATTCTCCATTCATGTATTATACTCGCCAATTTTGGCGTATGTTTGGCAGCCGTTAGGCGACAACGGTAGATTGTTAATTATTGTCGAGATGGTGAAAGTTTCTTTTCGCCTCGCACGATGCTTAGCAGTTCAGAGTAACAGAAGAAAAATAGTGTTGTAAACGGCATATATGTTTTAAGTTAAGTAATAAAGAAAAATGCGAAATATAACTCATAAAAAAATTATTTAAATTTCTCAATTGTTGTAAATAATTTTTTAAAGTTTAATTTTTATCCGCTTCTTAGCCTTGTTCGAATTCATATTAATATTCTCTCTGTGATTTGTATCTGGGTATGTCTGATGAACAAATTTATTTTATTTCAAGAAATATTATATATAGGCATTCTAAATTAAACTGATTCTTACTTCATATTGTATCCAAAAAAATAACTTTATCGACTCTTATGAGCATCGTATCNAAAAAAATGACTGTTTTTGTGAGAATGACCCATATATAGGCATTCTAAATTAAACTGATTCTTACTTCATATTGTATCCAAAAAAATAACTTTATCGACTCTTATGAGCATCGTATCTAACTGTATTTATAAATTTTAGCCCAACTGAATATAAAAAATGGCGGTAACTACTTTACATGAAGTAATGTCAAAGAACATTCTCAGTACTTCACTAGGCAAGGAAGTGTAGAGTGTAGCACTTTCATTCTCAACATAGTGTAGATAATAAGTATAACGTTTGAATAATACATTTTAAGGGGACACAGGGCACTCAAAATAAAAAAGTGCCATTTTTATTCAATCATTTTTAAATTTTAACAGAATAGTAGTAGTGTTATTAGAATTACACTACTAATATATAATTAATATTAGTGTTGTTAATAGAAGTTTGTGTACAGAGTTTTCGAGAAAAAAAATTATAATTAACTTTAAAGTTATAGCTGAAAGCATGGTTTTTAATTGTAGGTAATTGCGGACAAATTTTTATTTTATTAAATTTTGACCAATTACATTGTTTATGAGTACTTGAATAAGTTTAAGTGATTATGGTATGCTTGTAAAAATATAACGTAACTAGGCATTAAATTTTTAATTTTCTTCAAAAAACACGCCTCACTTATGTTTGTTCAGCTATTAAAAAATTAAATTAAGATATTGAGTTAATGAAATGCATTTAGAATTAAAAAAGACACATCGAAGAGTATCTGAAAATTGTTTTGATAACAATAAAACAAAAACTAGTACGCGAGAAACTTTTTGAAGTTGTGAGAACATTGAAAAATCTCATTACGAGAGAAATCAACTTCATCAACTAGAACTACTTATTGAAGTATGAACCTTTTCAAATTCATAATTTTATAACTCTGTATGAAAAACTCTGATTTAAACACGATTTGCTGCCTATTACTTAGTAAGTGTAATTTTATTTAGAAGATTATTTAGTAAAATTTTATTTTTTAATAAGTAAGTGTAATTAGTAAGTGTAATTTTTTTAATAAATCAAAAATCAAATAATTGATGTTTGAAAGATTTTTCTCACTCTTAGCGTCCAGTATCCCCTTAAACCAACACATAAAAATCCTGTATGCTTGTTTAAATATCTAAGGAATTAGGAATTTGTAAAGGTCAACAAAGCTCTAACATGTTTGTGCAGTATAAAAAATTTTAGTGTATCTTAATCCCAAAAATGGGAGCAACTACTTACACCTAAGCAGCATGCTGAAACAACGTACTTGGTACTCTTGGTACTTGGTGATTCACAGGGAGAATGTTCTTTTATACTTCTTGCTATACCCTGAATTCTCTTACACAAGTTAACTCCTGTATTCAATTTAAGTTAAAAATTAATTTTAAGGCTTCGCAATTATTAATGATAACTATTTTTTTTCCTATAAGCACGCTTTCTTAATTTTTGAATCGAATAGCGTAATAGCTCTAAATAGTAAATAGTTATAAATCTATAAATAATACACTGGTGGACAAAATTAAGAGATGGAAGACATTTTCCCAAATATCTCAAAAAATACTGAATATAAATAAATGAAATTTGGTATGGATATAGCTTATTCCATGATAATAAAGTATGCAAAACAAAAATGAAAGTGCCAGTCACTGGCAAAACCTATTGCCAATGAATCCAATGTAATCTGAACTTAAGGATAAAAGATGACAATAAAAGTGAGGCTTGTACAGTGTGTGTTGCCTCTAGTATGGTGTATTTTCACCCCTGACAGACAGACAGCATGCACAACGAGTATGCATGCTGTTAATAAGGGAGTAAAGGAGGACTTGTGGAAGACCCTCCCATTCTTCCACCAGAGCAATTTTTAACTCCAGAATGGTTCTGGGGGTGGTAGGCACATCGCAATAGCTCTCCCAAGAGCATCCCAAGTGTGTTCAATAGGATTTAGGTCAGGGGATTTGACTGGCCAATCCATTCGTTGAATATCCTCGCTTTCCAGATACTCATCAACCATGAGAGCCCTATGTGGTCGCGCATTGTCTTCCATAAAAATGAACTCAGGGCCAACAGCGCCCCTGAAAAGACGCACATAAGGCTCTAGGACCTCCTGTTTGTACCTCTGGGCATTCACGGAACCATTTTCAAACACATGGAGCGGTGTGCGGGTATCTTGCATGTGCGAATGAATGTGCGAAAATGCTTTCCATCTCTTAATTTTGTCCACCACTGTAGCAATATAATATAATTTTTCTTAAATAATCGTGTAGCTTTTTGGATAAACAATATTTTCCCTCTATAGTTTTAAATATTTTAAATATTTCTTTTCAGAATCCTCTATAGTTTAAATATATATAGTATAGTTATAGTTTCATATAGTTTTTTCCTCTATAGTTTAAATATTTCTTTTCAGAACCTATTTAGTGTATCATATTTTTTTCTAAGTGTCTAACTTTACACGTTTATACTTATATGCAGAAACAATATTTCCCTCTATAGTTTAAAATATTTTAAATATTTCTTTTCAGAATCCTCTATAGTTTAAATATATATAGTATAGTTATAATTTTATATAGTTTTTTCCTCTATAGTTTAAACGTTACACGTTTATACTTATATGCAGATTTATATCATTCTAGAGATTCTTTAATTCATTCTTAAAATTTTAAATAAGTTTCACGTAAAAATATGGATTTAATATTTTAATCACGGTTTTAATTAAAATAAAAATGGAAAAAGAAATAATTATATTTATATAAGTCTAACATTTCACGTTTTATATTCTATAAATTCTTTACTCATCCGTATGATTTTGAATAAATGACGCACAAAAATATTGATTTAATATTTTGATTGCGATTTTAATTAAAAGAAAATTGGAGCAAGAATTAATTATCATTGTATCTGTCTAATATTACCCGTTTTATATTATTTTATAATTCCTTTAATTTATTCTTAAGATTGTAAATAAATTACACACAAAATTTAGATGTAATATGTTGATTACAACTTTATTAAAAGAAAATTGGAACAAAAAATAATTATTTTTATATCTGTCTATCATTAAACATTTTATATTATTCTATTAATTCATTTTCGACATTTTGAATAAATTACATATTTGAAATATTTGTGTAATATTTTGATCACGGATTACCTAAAATAAAAATGGAACAAGAACTAATTATCTTCTAAACACGCAAAAGCAGAAACAAAAAATATTTTCCGAAACAGATCACGACATTTTAACTAAACGCAAACATTACCAGATAAGCTTTTGTTTTTAAATAACATTCAACTACGAATATTTAAGCTTATGTTCTAAACATCACAACAAAAAAAGTAATATAATTTTAGGGTCTTATTATTGTATTATAACAAAAAAAAACGCTTTTCCAGAAATTTCTTTTATCCAAAACATTAAGTACGCGAATATTAAATGTTTTGTTTACTGTTAAATTATTACGAAATTGTTCAAGCTTAAAAAAGAGATTAAAATTAATTGGAGTTTTCTCAAAGCTTTGCGTTTTTATGCAGCATAATGAATCGCCAAAGAGATCGCATAAGATTAAAGTAGTGAATAATGAAAATATATTTTTTTCTCTTACTTCTAACCGTACTACAAGCTTTGAAGATAATTAATTTAATCACTCATTCAAAATGCATTAAAAATTTAAAGCTAGTTCTTAAGTTTTTTTTTCAAGTTGTTAACTAAAAATAATTATGAAAAGCGTTGTAATATTCAAAATTATTTTCATAAACTTATTCAAATTACTTACATATATCAAGTGTATTTACTGCAACTGCTTAAAAACTTAAGTTAAGAGTTTCATTTTAATTCATAATAAGAGTTTCATTTTCTATTTAACTTAAAGAAAATAAATTTCATTTTATGTTGTAGAAAGTTTACTTTTTTATAATTTTGCTAAATTTTTTTTTTATTAAAAGTAGGAACATTTTATTAGGGGAATTTCAAACATTTATAGTTTACGATTTCGAGAAGTCTTATTGAGGTTTCAATAATTTTCACTATCATAATAATAGTAAAATATTAAAAAAAAAATATGGAATTGACAGAAATAGTGAAATACTGCATAGTATACGGAAAAAGAAATTCAAGTGAAATTACCGTACAGTATGTTAAAGAAATTTTTGGTAAAATAAATAAGTAAATAAATAGAGAAAATAAATTTAAAAAGCATACTGGTTTATAAAATCAAAATATACGCTATTTAAACCATTCATTTGGTAAATTTTTATTAGTTTTTATCACATATTATAACACCTTACTTTTTTATCACATATTATAACACCTTACTTACTACCTAAGCTTTTTGGTGTTCCCATAGAGCCAGAAGCATGGAAAATTTTACCATATTCTGGGGGTTTTAACTATACTTTTTTTCTGAATGGGGGATCAGAAAGTAATGTCGTTACGGCTCATTAAATGTTCATTAGTCTTAAGAACCAATTCATTTTTTTTTCTATCTATTTCGATTCATTTTCGATCCAGCATTGGAAGGTTGTTGCTAACTATAAAATCTTAATAACAAATATCAAATGCGCCGAAACGATATATATCACCATATATATATATATATATATATAACAAAACAATTACAACNATATATATATATTATAATTTTATAATAAGATGTAACTAAAAACATTGAAACATTGACGCACGAAACAGATTGGAGTAGAATGATGATTACTACAAACATTTCCGTGTTTCATCAAGCAGTAAAACTGATTTGGATATTTTCTGTCTCGCATTCTGAAGTTGTAATTCTTTATATATTCTATGATATTCTAGTTATTTCTATGACATTCTAGCTTCTATGATATTCTAGTTTCTATGATATTCTAGTTTTATTTTGGTTTATATACTAACGTATGTAATAGCGTCTTGGTTTATAAAATAACGTTTGCATAATAACGTTTATATAATAACGTAACAACCCGTAATGTATATTAAATAAATCACCCCAAGAAACTAAAACTGTAAGGTACTTCTTTATTAAAACATCATTCGCTTCAAAAATATACAATTTGGAAATAATAGTCCGCAAATTTCTTTGCACTCAAAAATTTCCCATTTTCAATACTTGCAGCACGTGAATGAAAAGAAACAAAAGTGATTTGAAATACAAAACGTTAAGTTTGCAAACGAAAAATGGAAATAGAATTCTATAAAAATACCCTAATGTGTATAATTTTTGACTAAATTTTTCAAAAAAGATTTTAAAAATATTTGTTGAAGGTGGACCTAATGGAACATCCGGCGTACTTAATAGTTAGCATTAATTACAGAGCAGTTTGTTTTGTTTAAAAAATATATTTATCATTTTTTGTTCATATTTGGTTCAAAAAACCACTTTTATCGATTTTCTTAAGTTATCCATGATTAGTTCTTGAGAAATAGACAATCTTCAATAGTTCAAAAAATTAGAAAAACGAATTTTAAATTAAACTTATTGTAAAAGTTAATTTTGGTTGTAAAAGTAAAAAATAACTCCTTTATTTGCTGTTATTATTTCCTATTATTATGCCTCCTTTGTTTTGTTACTGAGCAATATCTCTTACGGAAATAAATTAAGAAAATAACTAAAAAAATAAGCAAATAAATAAATAATGTTACTTTTTTAAAAGATAAAGATCCTTTTTTATGATTTGTTTTTAAATATGAGTATAAAAACATTTTTGGTGCATTTTGTCAAAACAAAGAGTAGTTAATTTTTTTCAGATTCCTATAAGGTACCGTTAAAATATTACGTACGCATATTTTTGACAAATTTGAATACCCCCCTAAGGCAACATAAATAAGCAAATCCCAAACTCCTTCCCTGCTTACGTAAGCATGTCGCAATGTACTTCAACTCTGACATATATAGTAGTTATCTAATTTGAGGATGACATTCAAATAAAATATGTAAACAAAATACACAATTCAATTAATTTTACAAAATTTTAGGGGGGGGGGATATTTTTCCAGATTTTTTGGGTTCAAAATGGTTAATCTTGACCTTTTATTTTCCTTTAAATTTCCTCCAATCCTATTTTTATTCTAAATTTTAATTTTTTTTGTTGTTATTTTTATTTCACTTTTGAATTCCGAAGATAAAGGGGCTTTAATTTCTCTTACGTAAGCATTGCTCATACCTCTTTTCTTCTCCTGTCGGCAAAAATAAGCAAATCACGCGTCCCCACCCCCGTCATGCGCTCACGTAATAACTAGGGGATTAAAAATTAGGAATTAAAACATGTATCAAAATTCCAAATAAAAAAAAAGGTCGTTTTAAAAATAAACGATTTTATTTGCTTTAAGCATTAACCAACTTCAATAGCCTGTAGTTTCATACCTTAACTACCGAAAATCATGGAATCCATACATTTTAAATGAATTAAAGAGCAACCGCTTAATGCGTTCGCCAATATTTCTATCCAAAACGCATTTCCAATTTGCACTGTAAGCCATCACCTCAATCATAAATACAGTTCAAATACCAATTCCTCATACCGTAATTGGACACTCCAGAATGTTCTCAATAGTAGCGTTCGAAATTCCGCATCGCCAGTTAAAATTCACAAACGCATATGTCGTTTGTTGACTGCTTAACCCTCGATTATGGCACGCCGTCATTGATTCAGTCAGAATGCGGCTGAGATAATTAAGTGCAGAACCTGCTGCATGAATCCAACCACAGGCGACAAATTATCGTTATCTATCGAATGTTGCAGAGGATCTCATCGGCAATCTAGTATCTCCTGGCCATTACTTCCGGAAACTCAAGACTATCCTGATTCGAACACTTAGTCACGAATCATTATGGGTCCAGGTTTGCAATCGTTACGAGTGTTATGGGAATTATTACTGATTTAAGTATCCGTTAAGATTCTGCTGAAGTGCGTGCGTTGCTCCGAAACTATTTCTTGGAGAAAGATGCTTTGGTCTTAAGTTTAACGATACAAACTGTTTGTGGTAAATTGTTAAATATGGAGGGAACGATTTAGGAAAACGTCTCCCGGGGAGCTGTTCTATTAAAGTATCTTGAGAAGGTGCTGAAATATCGAATGTCTTAATGTGTCTTTAAGCTTTGCTTATTAGAAGCGATTAAGTTTCTGGAGACAAGCTTTTGGGGAAAATGAGTGAATGCTGTTTTCATTTGTCACGTTTGAATTTGTTGCTCTTTTATTTTAACGTGATAAATTATTGATCAAACATATCGTATAATTCTCAGATTTTATCTCTATCTTTATAATAATTATAAAGATAATTATCTTATAATAATTATCTTTAATTATTATGTTTATCTTTAATTATTATATTTATCTCTAATTATTATATTTATCTTAAATATACTTATCTTTAATTATCTCTAATTATGAAATTAGTATTTAAATATGACAAACTATACTTGATGAAGGAAAAACATTAAAAGTTATTTAGGGAGAAAAAATGGTCATCGTCGTTTTCCTCGACTAACACAGTTATTCTTGTTTGTTTTTCACTTTTTTTTTTATTTATTTCGTTGGATTAGTGGTTTCTTATTTTAAATATAATTTGTTTTTCTCATCCTCTTGAGAATGGATCATTTCAACCGCTGAAATCTTGTCGAAGTTTTCCGATTAAATAATTTTTCATCAAGTATATCTTTGCGCTTTAATTTTTTTGAATAATTTAATTTATTTAAAATTATATTTCTCGAAATTTATTTATGTATTTAGAAAATTTTAAAAACTCTAACCTTTTTAGTGGTTTTTAAATTCTTCTTTTTCCTTTTAGTGAGACATAAATGTACTAACTTCTTTATGTGTGCTTTTGCGAAATGAATGTCAATACTATCTTCAATATTTATGTTTAAATGCTTTCGTTTATTTTCCTCTCTTTTTTTAAGAATGTTCTTTTTTTATTGTAAACAATGAAAGTACTCTCTGAATCATGGCACTGTTTTAAAATGCAAAGAGTGCTTTCTAAAATAATGAATAATTCCGAACATTAAATTCTAAATTTAGGTCTTTTTTTAATCAAATTTATTAAAATAACAAATTTTTTTGCTGCTAACAGGACATATTTCTGAAAACTTTGCTGCAAATGTAATGAGTTTCAAATTTAAGCAGTGTTACCAATCCAACCAGTGTTACCAAAAAACAAGAATAGGTGCTTGACAATGGTTGGGTCATACAACGTGGTCCATCTGAATATGCTGGTCATCATCCTCCAGAAGCTAAAAAACTGGTAGTAAAATTTCTATACAAATATGTGAAAATTAACTGCTTTATCTTTTAAAATTCATGTTCTTAAAACAAATATCCATCGCAGGGATTCTCTTATCAAAAGAATTTTATTAAAAAACATAAGGAGGTGAGTTTTCGAATGTTCTTTTAGATATTTTGCTACCAGTTTTTTGAGGACGCTGTTTATTTTACATACGAAGCATTTATTTATGTGTAGTCCTTATAATGTACGTACCGAATTTCATCGATATCCATTAGAACGGATTCTATGATCTAAATAGAGGTACCACTTTTTATGCAAATAGAACTCAATATTTTCCTTTCAGAGCATTAAGTAAGACAATTTTTAATGGAAAAATCTCTTCGGTACAGTCGCTATAAACTGGTGTTTCTTAAGTGCAGAAAAATGTCGCTCAGAACTTTCTTCCACTAAGCTCTTCAATTATCTAAAGAATTCGATCTTTAAGAAATGTTTTTCGGAAAGTTTGGAGAGTGAAGAAATAATGAACTATTTGAGATTTCCTCAAAATGATCAATTTAATCTATTAACACGGGTGTCTTGTTGCAGAGGGTCTTGTGTCCTATGCCATGCCACAGGGTGAGAGGAGAGGAATAGACATTAACCTGTCGGACAAGATCTATGACGGTATTAAGGATGACAGTTATCTCCATGGCGGTCTGGGACAGTTGACCGATGGGCTGAAAGGAGAGGACAACTTCCGGGTGGACAACACGGGTTTCGGAAAAGGTAACTTGATTGATTACTCATTTTCCTATTAACGTGTATTGTACAAGCTCTTTTTATTTATTTATTTATATTATATTCATCTTAGTTGTTGTCATCCAAACATATTTAATTAAACATAGTGGTGTTGACTCACGTCTCACACAAAGAATTTTACGCATTGCTTTTATTGAGATTATGTACTGAATTCAACAAGTACAGCGAGTGTTTTTATTTTCACCTTCAAAAATGTTTTAGCAAATTTTTACACTCACGTCTCATAAAAAAAAACAATTTTATGTATTGCTTTTATTGAAATTATGTACTGAATCCAACGAGTACGGTTTAGATTATGTACTGAAGATTATGTACGGTGAGATTATGTACTGAATTCAACAAGTACAGCGTGTGTTTTTATTTTCACCTTCAAAAATGTTTAGACCAATTTTTACACTCATGTCTCATACAAAGACTTTTATGCATTGCTTTTATTGAAATTATGTACTGAATTCAACAAGTACAGCGTGTGTTTTTATTTTCACCTTCAAAAATGTTTGGACCAATTTTTACACTCACGTCTCATACAAAGACTTTTATGTATTGCTTTTATTGAGATTATGTACTGAATTCAACAAGTACAGCGTTTGTTTTTATTTTCACCTTCAAAATTGCTTAGGCAAATTTTTACACTCACGTCTCATAAAAAAAACTTTTTTGCATTGCTTTTATTGAGATTATGTACTGAATTCAGCAAGTACATCGTGTGTTTTTATTTTCACCTTCAAAACTGTTTAGGCACATTTTTACACTCACGTCTCATACAAGAAAACTTAATGTGTTGTTTTTATTGGAAATAAACAAGTAGAGCAGGACTTTGATTTGCAATTTTTAAATTTTTTGCGCAAGATTTTTTTGATGGATCAGGAAATAAGCAGTCCTAGATTTAATTTTTGCCAATGCTTCGTAGATCATCAAATTTGATTAGAAAGGATTTTTGTCAACTCGATATATATATTATTTCAAAAATATGTGTAAGATTTAATAATAGTATAGGAAAGGTTTTAAGTATTAGAAAAATTATAGACCTAGGACAGCACTTTTCAATCAGTTTCAAAGCCTTCTCTCTGTCTATCGAAACAATCTTCCACAAAAATGTTAAAATTGCAAATAAAAATCTCGCTCTACTTGTTGAATTCAGTGTATATTCCGCATAAAAACAAACATAGTTTACTTAAAGTAGCCAATTTTTGTTCATCATTTTTAACAAATGTTTCGTCATTTTCAATATCTACCTCTATTTTTAAAAAAAAGTATCATTTTTTCATCAAAAAATAACTGCCAATCAGCACATACAATAAATTTGTTCCATTCATATATTGACCAGATATATACTATTGTTTTCATTAGAGTGCGAAATTCAGAATCGAAATATAATAATTATTTTATTTTGCATTTCAACCAGTTTATCTAACACTATACTTCACTCGTTAAGGTAGGAATAAGATATTTACCATTATAACAGCAGCGAGTCCTAAATTAAAACTGAACTAATTAGTTTTAAATAATTTTAATAGAATGTTTATTGTATGAGAGGGCAAGGCAATTAGTTTTAAGCAATTAGAGGCAACTTTTTTATAAGTCACACTTTCACAAAAATAGAAATTTTTAAACCTAACTTTTTACATTAGTATTGTTTCCAAATACTTACTTTAATAATTTTATAACAGTCGTTGAACAGCCTACCCAGTTTTTGGATTGACGACTACTAATGTTCAACTCCGTAGCCTTGTAATTTTGAACCCAATCCAGAAGACAAGGGAACTCCTGGATCGAGTATTGGGAGAAATTCGCCTTCGTGGAGGACTTTTTGATGGAGCCAACCCGCATTTGCGTTACATGGGCCAGACAAGACCACGAGAACGTCCCGCGGTTAGCCTGGGTACTCTAGCCCATAAGACTCTAACTCATGATTCGTCTACCACTAAGGATATTTCACGTCAGCACTGTGGTCGGTGCAAGCCGGATGCGGATTCGTATCGACCCGCCATCGTTGGAATTCGAACCCAGTCACCTGATTGGAAGGTGAACGCTCTATCCTCTGAGCCATCGAGGCTCAAATATTTACTTAGCAAACTTCCGGAAATTTCCGTATACAGTACAAAACACGGAATCATAATGTCTATATCAGTGGTTGCCAACTGGCGGCCCGCGGGCCACATCCGGCCAGCCAAACCTTTTTTTGTGGCCCGCGAACTTAAATATATTAGTTGTAATTTTTGAGGTAAATTTTCGTAAAAAATCTATATGGGTATAAAGTACTTTGCTTCGTTAAAAAAGAAACCTAATTTCTTCGTTTCTAGGAAATTTAACATAAAAACGGTGCAAAAATTTCTTTCTCAGGTAAAAATCTACTTGTTATTTTAATTCGTAATTCAATACTTTTGTTTTGTACAACTTGATAAAAATCTGACAGTAATAGTTAATGTTTCTTCAAACACGAAAGAGTCCTATATAAAATTTTGATAAAGTTGCTGCCCGCCATTTGACTGGTGTTTTTAATTGCGGCCCCCGGCCTCATGTAAGTTGGAAACCCTGGTCTATATAAAAATTTTGATGTTTGATTCTAAAAAGGCTCTCCTAAACAAGTTAGAATTGCGGTGTATAATTATACTGATCCNCACTGTGGTCGGTGCAAGCCGGATACGGAATTGTATCGACCAGTCATCGTTGGGATTCGAACCCGGTTCACCTGATTGGAAAGTGAACGCTCTATCCTCTGAGCCATCGAGGCTCAAATCTTTACTTTGCAAACTTCCGGAAATTTCCCTATACAGTACAAAACACGGAATCATAATGTCTGTATTAGTGGTTACCAACTGGCGGCCCGCGAGCCACACCCGCCAGCCAAACCTTTTTTTGTGGCCCACGAACTAAAATATATTAGTTGTCATTTTTTGCGGTAAATTTTCGTAAAAAGTCTATATGGGTTTAAAGTACTTTGCTTCGTTACAAAAGAAACCTAATTTCTTCGTTTCTGGGAAATTTAACATAAAAACGGTGCGAAAAATTTCTTTCTCAGGTAAAAATCTACTTGTTATTTTAATTTGCAATTCAATACTTTTGTTTTGTACAACTTGATAAAAATCTGACAGTAATAGTTAATGTTTCTTCAAACATAAAAGAGTCCCATATAAAATTTTGATACAGTTGCGACCCGCCATTTGACTGGTGTTTTTAATTGCAGCCCCCGGCCACATGTAAGTTGGAAACTCCTGGTCTATATAAAAATTTTGATTTTGATTCTAAAAAAGCTCTCCTAAACAAGTTAGAATTGCGGTGTATCATTATACTGACACGTGCTCTTTATACGTATTTTTAACGACAAATTCGTGTTGTTACTAGCAAAAATATCACTTAAAAGCATTGGTCACTGAAAAAGTAAAGAAAAAAGCGTCATCGACCAGTGGCGTACTTACGATGACTCGAGCCCCTTAGTCAGATTCATAAATATGGAACTTTCTGTAATAATTTCAAGGCGTCTCCGCCCTTAATGCTTCTTCCCTTCACTGTGGTTCTGCGGGGGTGTTATTTATGTCACTGCTGGCGACACATTCTATAGAAAATAGAGAAAATAAATAAAGGAGGAAAAGAAAGAAACTTTCAATATTCAAAGATTCAGAATACTTTATTTAAGTTAAGTCTGGGAATATTTTGCATTTTTACTGAAGAAACAAGATAGTCTACAGATTAGTTAACTTAAAGAGCACAGGGACAAATTTCGAACTTTGACTGTAACGTGATTTTTCGTAGAAATAGAGGATTGAGATTTTATGAAGATAATGATAAGACTTATTATTCAATTCGAGACATGATCTTTCAAACATTTAAAGGATAGAATTTTTCATGACAATAAATAAAGACAAGACTAACACTTTTATAATACATGCTTTATCGAAACTCTTTCGTCAGGGAAAATAATTTTTTAAAAAAAAGCCACAGTTTAAGGGCCTTGCAGTTGAAGCAAAATAATAATTTTAAACTATATATGCCAGTTTGCCATTAAGAATTAATTGGGCTTTAGAAGGGACTAATAGCTAAGTAAAAATTCCTTATCTCGCATTTGATTTGTTAAGAGCATGTCGGCATAAGACGCGCCTTTTTTTGTGGTCCAATCAAATCCAATGATCTTGCAACTTCATGTTGTTGTTTCTTTTTCAAGTACGAATCCTACTTATTTATCTAAATATGTCACCGAGTCCCGGATTCCAGTAAGGCTACGAAACTATAACCTTTTTTTAAATAATTCTATGCCCTAACCCCCGGTCCGTGGATCAAATGGTACCGGGTCACCCATTTAATTGAAACTGAATTTAAATTCCTAGGTTTATACCCCAAATTAAAAATATCTGTGTTCCATTAAAATTTTATTTATTTAAATAAAAGGGGGGCCCCCGAAGGTAGTGACATAAATTTTTTAATATTTGTAATGTATCATTGTCTCCGATTACCCCCAGATGGAACCGTCTCATTGCAAAGAAACAAGCTCAGGGTTCTCATTGATTTAACGTTCTAGTAAGTTAAAATGTTAAATCACTTTATATTTATTTTTTGGTGTAACTGTATTTTATTTTGAAGGCATGTTTAAATACAATTAAATTAAAATTAATAAATCAAAATAATCCAAAATATAAATAGTCAACGTCCCCCCTCCCTCCCGCCAACGGGCCACAGTAAAATTATCAAACGTTGACAGGTCCGCAGTGATAAAAAGGTTGGAGAACACTATCTTTAAAGACAGTACGAATCAAACATCTGTCTAACGTTTTTAACAATTTAAAAGCTTTTACGTTGTCTTGAAAGCATATATGCAAAATTTGTTAATGAAATAAAACGAAATAAACTACATGCACTGGTGAATGATTACTAAAAATCCTATATCGCAACCGCAATGGTCCTTAATGCGGTAGTTCTTAATGCTATACCGCAATGGTTCTTAACTTGAAACGGATACCCCCAGATGGAACCGTTATAGTTATAGTTTTAGGCATCATATACAATATCGGATTTTAAACTTTCCCGGTTATATATTTCCAATTACAACAGATGTTTTAAAATTATAATTATATATTTTTTCTTCTCTCCTAGGCTATGAGTGGCTAGGTTGGAAGAACGATAGTGGAGGCATTAGCACTCTTTCAACGGATGTTTTAACTGGGGTAGAATCTCGTCCCATTGAGATTATCTTCACGTTCGATGTGGTCAGAAACTTCTCGGCTCTCTACTTCTATTGCAACAACATGCATTCCAGAGACGTCCAAGTAAGTCTTACCTATATTTAAGTTTTCAATTTTCGAATGAATTGCGCCTTTAAATACGTTGATTTCTCTATTTGAAAATTTTAAATTGCAAAACTTTATGTTCTTCCTTTTGGCACTGCAGCCGGTTACCGGCTAACTTAGTCTCAGTCAGTTTACCCCATCTAGATCTATTCGATGCTATATTTCTCCCTGTATTAACTCCCAAGTCCTTTAACCACTTTTCAACTCTTACTAACCATCTTGTTCTAGATCTTCCTCTTTTTCCCTTTGTTTCAAGGTTACTTTTTAATACGTGTCCTAGCCACCTTATTTGACAAACCTTGATCATTTTTACTATGTTAGGGTCTTTATATTTTAATTGTAATTCATGGTTGTAACGAATTCTCCAGGTTCCGTTATTGCACCAAACATGTTTCGTAATATTTTTCTCTCGAAAGTCATCAGTTTCTCTTCATCTGCTTGGTTAATTACCCAGCGTTAGCTGCCATATAAAACTATTGATCTCCCTAGTGTCTTAGTAGTCAACTGTATTTTTGTTTCACAACTTATGAATTTAAATTAGAACTAGTTTCTCAATTCATGACAACATCTGTTACAAATGTTGATTCTACTTTTGATTTAAATTTTTTTGTCTTTATTATTCTTCATTCTTAAACCTATTTTTAAAAACTTCATGGTAAAATAAATTTTAAAAAACGGCAAATGGAAATTTTTAAATATATATATATTTTTTTTTTGTATATAGTCTCACAATCTAAGATGTTAGTTAAGTTAAACACAATCTAAGATGACTTTTTAATTTACATTTAGTAATAAAGCACCCTTTTNTTTTTTTTTTTTTTTTTTTTTTTTTTTTTTTTTTTTTTTTTTTTTTTTTTTTTTTTTTTTTGTAATAAATTTAATATAAATTATTTTTATGCATTCTTTTATCTTAGATATTATGAATGATTTCACACTTTAAGTGTTTGGTTTAAAATATAGTCATATATTTTTCAATTCTGAACATTGTTAATTTTATTGTTTATTGGAAACCTTATTAACCTGTGAAAGTACTTATTATCTAATTTGTTGTATTCTGTTTATTCATTTTTTCAACATTTTGCATTGCAATTTAAATTAGAACTCGGAATTATGCGACTTTTTCAAGTAAAACAGAAAAATATACATACAAAACATATTCAAAATGTTTAATATTTTGTTATTTTTAAATTTACATTTAATAATTGAATAAGAGAACGTAAATTAATCAAAGGAACACAGAAATAAACCGTAAATAGTTTGATACAATATCTAAAGATGGCAGCACCATAAAAGTCAAAACATGTTTGTGTTTTGAGAATTATAATTTTTTAAAAATCTTTTTTGAGAAATTAAAGCTTAGTTTGAAAAAGATTCAGATAGAATTAATTGAAAAAAATATTTCTCTTTGAAACAATTTTTTTAAATGTATATGGAATTTTATTCCTTAAATTTAAACATTCGATAATCTAGTGAAGTTTTTCCTGTTTATAAGTAAAGTTTATAGATGGCAGCACCATATTCAAAATATTTTACTCGTTCTTGTTTGCACTTCGACAACTGTTTCTGAATATTACAATAAACTGAATATTATAACTTACAATAAAAATTATTAATTTTTATTCTCTAGGTCTTTGCTTCTGCAAAAATATGGTTCAGCGTGGGAGGGCGATACTTCAATAACCAAGCAGTTCAGTTCTCATACATGCCTGACATATTTTTCGAACGCTCTAGAAATGTCACCATCTTCCTGCATCATGGAATAGGGCGTACTGTGAAAGTCGAACTACATTTTGCAGCTAGGTGGATACTTATCTCCGAAGTTAGTTTTGATTCAGGTAAGTCTTCTTTTTCGATATCAATTTTCAAAATAAATGTTTGAATTTTTATACAGGGTGTACTCTAGGCACCACTCTTATTTTCGAAAATAAATTATTAATTTAAATAGTACTGGTTTTTAAAATCCTAAACCTTTTACTGACAATTCTTACATCACCCTACTGAATTATTCGAACCAATAACATTTAAATTATCTACCTGTAAATTTTATCAAACTATTTAAATAGTACCCAAAATGTAAATTCTGAATCCATAATGATTGACCTTGATAACAATTCTTCAAATACCGATAATGTTTTCAGAGGTATAAATTAAGAAAATGTAGTCACTGTTCCGAAGGACCAGTAATTAAAAGTAATACTACTCCGTAGGCATTTTCAGTGGTCCTTTTCCTATTGGGATTAAATCTCTTAAATCTTAATATTAGAAATACTTAATATTAAATATTAGAATTTGTTTTCAAAAAAAAAAAAATTCTAATATTTAAGGTTTAATATAAAGTGTTTCTAATTTTTAAGATTTAGTATTAAGTCTTTCTAATGTTAAGATTTATGAGATTAAATCCCAATAGGAAAAAGACTTAATATTAGATCTTAAAATTAGAAATTATCTAATCTTAGTTCCTAAAATTGGAAATAGTCTATAATCTAAATCTTATTATTATAAATACTCAATATTAAATCATAAATATTTTTTTTTCTTTAAGAATCTAATAAATTTTATTTAATTTAAAAAATTTAAATGAAGAAAATGTGTAATGTTCGCAATTATGACGGAATGTGATATTAGACAGAAATACAAGCCAAAACACTAAACTGAAAATCGAAAAACCTAAACAGTGTATCATTCCTTTACATCTATCCAGCGGATTACTTGTAATTATTTAAATTATTTTATGGTGATCCAAGTCAAATTTTAATGTTCACTGACCAACCGATAATTTCGTATCCTGATTTCTTCTTCTTTCGTTAAATCCATTGCTGTTTTTTTTTTCTATGATTTTTCTACTTTTATTATTTTCTATTTTCTGGCTTTTGTTTATTTTTTCTCACGTGTATATTGATTTATAACCAATAGATTTAGTTACTAACGACCATATTTTTACAAGAATTATTAAATGTTGGTGATTATTATATGCCAATAACCATCCTAATGGAGCATAAAGTAACTCAAGTTTACTTTTTTAATTTTAGTACCAGCTGTGGGTAATTTCACGGAAGAAGAACCTCCTGCAGCTCCACCTATAGGTAGTATGTTTTACAATTTATTTATATCCAATATTAATTCAGTTTTATATTGCATTAGAGTTATCTTAGCATTTTTATCTTTCAATTTTTTTTTATCTTGTAAAGTTGACATTGGCTTAGCTCATGAATCGACTGAATTAAAACATTGAATTACTAACAATAATTACTAGTAATTGATGGAATTATATTGATTTGAATTACGAAAATCTATAAAATATAAATAAAAAATATAAATAAATACATAAATAAACATAAAAGTTAATATAACTTATTAAAAAGTAAATATAACTTATTTACCGTTTAATAACTTTAAACTGGAAAATAAATTTGTTTGTCACAAAATGTTGCATTATAAAGTAATATCATGCGATTATTTTTTTTATAAACAATAATAATAAGGAAACATTTCCTTTAGTCCCAGTAACAGTAACATTCCAGCACGATAGCGGGTGCAACAGATTATTACACTTATGCAGATTATTTTTATTTTATTTTTAAAAACGCACGCAAACAAATTGGAGCAAATTGCTGTGACTCTTTTGTAAAGCATCTTTAAACTTGCTTCTAATAAAATAGGGGAAAAAAACTGAGTTGAGAAAACACTGCAAATAACAAAAAGTATAGAATTTAAAGTATAGAAATATACAGGCGTAACTGTATAAGGATTTATTCCTTTTTCAACTTAACTTAACAACTTTCAACTTAATTTATTCCTTATTCAACTTAATTTAAAATAAAGAAATTTTTTATGTATAATTTTTAAGGACCTTATATTTGCATATTTCGCTATGGGTATGTTAGATGAAGCTGAATATTTACAATAATAATCTCTGCCTGATTGAGTTGGAGTCAGATGGAGATTATTATTGTGAATTATTAGAATTTGGATTTATGAAAATAATGCTGTTGATTTGTTCTGTAACACCTGATACCAGGCAATTAGTTATAAACTTTAAATTTTGAACTTTAGAAAGATTCCGCAAGGCATTGCATGTTTCTCTCGAATTCTTGCCAGCGTTTTGCGAAAATTTTCCTACCAATCACAGCACTACTTTGAAATTAAAAATAAGATTAAGGCTAACGTAAGACAAAGAGCCGTGATAGGTCAGTGAATCGGGTTCGAATCCCAACGATGGCTGGTCGATACGAATTCCGCTTCCGGTTTGCACCGACCACAGTGCCGACGTGAAATTTCCTCATTGGCAGACGGATCATGGGTTACAATCCCCTTGCTATCAGGCTAACCATAGGAGGTTCTCGTGGTCTTCCTCACCATATAACATAAAAACGGATCAGCTCCATCAAAAAGTCCTCCACGAAGGCAAATTTCTTCCAACGCTTGATCCAGGAGCTCCCTTGTCTTCTGGATTGGGTTTAAAATTACAAGGCTACGGCGTTGAACATTAGTAGTCGTAAACCCAAAAATTGGGACGGCAGTTCAACGACGGTTATAAAATAAAATAACGCAAGACAAACACTATGCAAAATTTTTCTAATAACCAAAATCAAAATCGTGAATATAACGAAAAAAAGTATTACTGGTAAATATCGTTAAATAAAAAATAAATAAATTATTTGCCGGTAAATATCGTTATAACTTTTATTAATTTTACGCTAATAACAGATATCTGGATTTTCTTTTTCTTTCTTGTATTGTAATGATCGTATCACGTGACTTTTCTGTCCAATCAGAATTCACAAAATACTTAGATCACAATTATTATAAAGATACAGGCCAGAAATTCACATTCCTCTTTTACTAAGTTATAATTAACGTAGAATAATAATCACGTAATCATTAATGTCATTTGTTGTACGTGTTTTTTAATCAAAACCTGTTGTTTCATGTTCTTTTTGCTTTTCTGGTCTAGTGAGCACAGCTTTGAACGAAGATGCTCTTGGCAACCAATATGTGGGTTTGGTTATCGGGGTCTTGGCTGCTGTCATCCTTCTCTTGGTGGTGGTCATCTTTGTCATTATAGCCAGGAACAAGAGGAGGAAGAACACGTCACCCCATAACGTCCTCAGGCCGGGAGAGAACAGGGTGACCATCAACATGAAGGTAAGCTTTTTTCTTCTTTTCATTTCATACAAAAATATTCGAAAAGGAATATTCGAAGCTGTGTTTTATGTTTTGTTATGTACTTTTTTAAAATGAGAATTAAATAAATTAATATTAAGGATTAACATCACTTTGATCACTTAAAATCAAACAAGACAAAAAGGGAAAAAAACTGTTAGAGCTGTGTTATTGCTATGGGCAAATATTATTCATTATTTATATTACGAAATAGGCATGCCAAGTTAAAATTTAATGAGTAATGCTTACAGATGTTACAAATATCAAGCACCCTCATGAACGCCCCGAAATGTTTTTTCATCAAATTAAATGCGTAAAAATAGTAGCCTTTCTTTGTGAACTCGGATGTCATTTCATATAAAAATAATGAAGTCGAGTACATAAGAGTTGCTTCAATTCTATATGCTGCCCTATGCAGACGACACTTACTTGTCAAGGATCCTCTCCATGTAATACAAATGCCATCAAAAATTCTCCTCGTAGGCAAATTTCTTCCAATACTTGATCTAGGAGTTCTCTTGTCTTCTGGATTAGGTTCAAAATTACAAGGTTATGTAGTTAGTCGTGATGGCTCAGGGGATAGAACGTTCGCCTTCCAATGAGGTGACCTGGGTTTGAATCCCAGCGATGGTTGGTCGATACGAATTCCGCATCCGGATTGTACCGACCCCAGTTCTGGCGCAAAATATCCTCAGTGGTAGACGGATCATGGGTTAGATCCCCTTTGCCGTCTGGCTAACAGTGGGAGGTTTTCGTGGTTTTTTTCTCTCCATGTAACGCAAATGGAGTTACTCCATCAGAAAGTCCTCCTTAAAGGCAAGTTTCTCTCAATACTTGATCCAGAAGTTCCCTTGCCTTCTAGATTGGGTTCAAAATTACAAGACTATGGATTATTATTAGTATATTATTAGTATGGAACATTGGTAGTCGTAAACTCAAAATTGGGTCAGCTGTTCAACGACGGTTATAAAAGAAAATAAAATCTGACCGAAGAGCGTTGTGAGTTAAAATCCAAATATTTTAAAATTAATTTATAAGTTAACAATTAAGTGCACACGATAGGTAAATTATTCCCAAATAATTACGGTAAACGTGTCATCTAAGAAATCGTATGGAGACGTAATATTTATACACTAAGGTTAAGTATTATTTAATGTTTGTCAATAAGTTAATTTTAAGTAAAGTTAGTATTTAATGTTAGTAAGTTAGTATATAATGTTAAGTATGAAACACTAAAATAATTTTTTAAAGAATAACTAATATGATTTGCTGCTCATATTTATTTGTTTTAAGTACTAACTAAAATTGCGATAAGTATTACACAGAATAAGAAAAATATTTCCACTAAAGTCAAGTTTCCGTAAAATCAAAAGCCTGTTTAGGTTAGGTTTTGCTGTATAAAATATTAATCAACGTCCTCCGACTAAGAGTTCAACAATTCAATTTTCTTACAATGGCGAAAAATGTCCAATTTAAATCAAATTCTTTCCTCCAAATCTAGATTAAAGCAACGAATGTTCTACTTTTTATTCTAGGATTGTCCCCTAATACTTTGATTTTAAAGTTTTGGTTTTGACTTACAACGCACCGTGACTGATAGAGCAATTATGATTGTTTTGTATCTGTTGATGGATTTTGCATAAGAGTTTTTTTCTAATGCTAACTTTAGAACTATTATGTTAAAAAAGGACACTGCGATAGCTATTTGTCAAATCTCTTCCTCACAGCAATAAAAATAACTTTTTATAATAAGCGTGAAATAAAAAAAGACAGAATCTTAAATAACTTTTGTTCTAATAATCGAATTTTCCTGTACTAAGTGTCCAAAGGCGCGGCCTCAAATAATTTAATTAATTAGTGCTAACTATCAATTAAGTTGCAAAACCAGACACAAAAATGTACTTTCTCTTAACTAACATACCTTTTTTTCGACGGAGTTGCATTTTTTGACTAACAAAATATGCGAAGGCAGGGATAGCCTGGTTATTAGGGCACTGGGCCAATGTCCAAGAGGTCGTGGGTTCTGTCCCTGTTGGCCGAAGATACCCCGTGTAGTAAATGGTGACTGATGCACGTCAAATCTGTCGAGTCACAAAGTCCTCCATGTTCCCATAACAAATCATACCTCTGGAGGTATTGATCCAGGAGTTTCCTTGTCTTCTGGCATGGTTCAAATTTACAAGGCTACGGAGTTGAGTATTAGTTGTCGTAAACCCGAAATTGGGTCGGCTGTTCAACGACCGTTATAAAATGAAAATAACAAAATATGATAGAAAGCCGCAATCTGGAAAATATATTCCTTTTAGTTTAGTCTGGAGTGTTGTCAAAATGTCCCATAATGTTAATTACACTTAATGCAAATTTTCTGGTATTTGGGGAACTTTTTAAGCGAACCGAAAAGTTTTGTCTGACTAAAAAAGTTTTGTTCACTAGTTCGTGAAAATCTAATAGTTAGAATAAAAGTTATTAAAGATTTATTTTTTTCATTTTGTACACCGCTCCATTTCAATTTATTACCCGTTTCAATTTCGATGCAACAGTCTTTATATTATTGCTTTTTTTTTCTGAAGACAACAAACGGATCAAGTTCTCGACGTTTCGGCCCACTCTTTACTAAAAAAATAACTAGTCCGATGACCAAAAACAGAAAGAAAAGCTATATCTAAACACAATTAGCTGGCAGGAAACAAAACTTTCGACCAAAAGCAGGATTTAGGCTATGATGTTTGTAATGCTATTATAAAAACCACGTTTAGTAGAAATCCGAAATTTTATTCATAATTGCTCATTACCATTATTCTACGTTAATTACTGAAACGTCTAATAGATTTATGACACATTAGAAATTAATGTGTTGCATTAGTATCACTACAGTGATATATGCATTGCTAAGATGAACACTGAGCAATTGGCAATATACCCCCCCCCCCAACTTGAGAGGGAAATTTATTATTTATTACTGCAATTCATATTAGACTCAGCTGAGATAAAATGACGCACACTCTATTCATTATAACCTGCTGGTGATTTCTCAAGCTCATGTTAAATTATATATTATAAATCTTATTTCCCTATCATAAGACAGAAGATTTAAAAGGCTAAACGTAAATAATTGCGTGTTAAACTAAATGACAAATTTATAACAATTACTTACAATGCGTGTATTTAACCACTTTAAGTTGTTATAAAATAACGGATGATCAATATTTTGTATTTACATTACCCCCCTGTGACAGAACGTTTTTGGGCTTTCTGCGACAAACTTCTCTAGCACTAATATCTTTCTGCAAGATACTTTTAATAATAACTAATATACATGTTATTAATTAAATTTAAAGTAACAGAAATGTTTTATATGCAAAGAAAAGCCTATTTGGTTATAATAAAATTATTTTTTTTTGTTTTGTTTTTTAAATGAATAAGTAATATTTTTAATTTTAATATCATGAGCAATATTCTCACATTTTGTGAGAGGAAAACACACTAATTATTTCCTTTTTCGCCTTTCGTGAACCATCATCACATTAAAAAATAATTAAAAATCGTAAAATCAGTGAAAGAAAAGAAAACCAATTTTTTATAAATTTTTCCCAAAAGGGAATAAATAAAAAAAATCAATTGTAGAGGAAAAAAAATATTTCAAACATTTCTGCAGAAACGAAATTTTTCGCTTCAATATTCTTTACTGTTCATTCTTCTCAAATGAGAATCGAAAAATTAAGAACATTTCTTTCCCCTCTGATGCTCGAAAAAAACATCTTTTAAGCATAATTTTAGAGGAAAAAAATTTCACACATTTTTGCAGAAAAGAAAATCAAAATTTTTTACTTTTTAAAGGAAACTCTTTCTGCAAGAACTCTTTAACGTTCTGCGACAATGTCGCCGTGTCGCCGCGATTCTGCCAAGGGGCATTACCCTTGCTTAAAATATTATGTTTAGCGAAATAAATGTTTAAGCTTATATCATTACATTTTTTTTAATTATTAATCTGTTTTATTTTTTTGTTTATTTAATTTTTTTTTTGTTTATTTAATCATTTTCTAATTATCGTTACATTATTTTTTTAATCTTGTATTATAATTGTGTAGTTTTATAATCTTCTTTAAATAGAATATAAACGGAGTTGTTTTTTTATTGATATTGAACAGCTGATCCATGTCAAATGTGCGACCCTATGAATGTTCATTTACGTAGCCTTGGCAGTAATTTTGAACCTAACACAGAAGACGAGGGAATTTCTGAATCAATCATTAGGGAAAAATTGGCTAATGGGAGAAGTTTTTAAGTAAAACTAACCCACGTTTGTATTACACGGAGAGAAAATTACGAAAACCTCCCCATTGTTACTCTTGTGGAAACGGGACTCTGACCCATACCACTGGATTGTCTACCACAGGAAATACTTCATATCAGCACTGCAAACTGGAAGCATTTATACGAATTGACCCACCATGACCGGAATTTGAACTTGGGTCGCGGCATTAGTAGGCGAGTACTCTATCCCCCGAGTGATCCAGAATTCATATAACTTTTCACGCCTTTATAATTTTAAACCCAGAAAAACTAGAGTACTCTTGATTTAAGTATTGAAACAAGCTTGCCTTCATACAGAACTTTTTGAATGATGTAACCTTATTTGAGTTAAAACGGCAGAAGAAACGAAGCTTTTCCAGTATTAGCCAGAAATCATGGAAACATACTCAGCACTCTTAATCCCGGTAGCAGAATTACGGATCTCAATCTGCAGTCACGGCAGAATTATGGATGGTCAATCTGCAATACAATGTTCGTAAATTCAAATTTGTCTCCGACCCTAGCATAGTCCAACAGGAGCTATTATTGGATAAACTAAACTTACATGTGTTTAGCAAAATTAGCGTATACAAGATAAACAAAACTTGTAAACAATTTTTAAAAATTTGTTATTTAAATTTAAATTTTTTATCCTAATCTGCAAGTGCTCTTTTAATCTGCAGATTCTCTTCTAGCTTGCAGATACTCTTTTAATCTGCAGATTCTCTCCTAGTTTGCAGATACTCTTTTAATCTGCAGATGATCTTCTAATTTGCAAATGCTCCCCTAATCTGCAGCGCCCTATGTCTGGCTGCAGTATTTCTGTTGCCAGGATCTTGACCCTTCACATTATGAAATTTGTTATAACGCTATTTCTTAAAATTTATTTATAGGATCTTGGGCTGACATTCAGTTCCTGTCCCAGTCACCTCTCGAATGGTTCTGTGTATGGTCAAGTCGCTGCCGATGATCCTGATAAACTGCTGTATCAAGAACCTCAAGACATGAAAGTGAATTACACTGGAGCTTATTGCAATGGTGAATAATTTTTGCAACATTACCATAAACCTATTTGCAGCTGTTTTAGGCCAATTTACTGAACCTACTCCAAACTTAATGTAGCTAAAAACTAACTCTTCACAAATATTGAAAATGTCGAAAACTAACCCTATGAGGCTCTAGCGTAGAATCGGAGGCCCCTTGGGTTGGCTATAATTTTCGTTTAGTTTTACTGAAATCACATTTCTGGTTACCATAATGTACTTTGCAGTCTTTGCTTTCAATGACGTCACCTACGGGTGACCGCTACTTTTGTTTATCGTTATGTGATTGGTTCTTGGTTTATTTACATGTCTATTCTTTTATTTGCCAATCAACAAAAATGAAAATTCTTAACGGATGATCTCTAGCACAATTCAATTCAATAACAGATCTTAGATTTTTAAATATAAATTACAAAAATCGAATTGTTAAACATTAATTCTTACTAAAATCGGATTGTTAGCGTAAGAACTTACATTAACTTTCCAAAAAATATTATTAACGTCACTCTGATTATTAATTTTAAAAATAATAATTGTTTAAATACTAGCGTTCCCAAATGATATTTGAGATTAAATACTTCCGATAAAAACTCTTTGATTATTAACTTTAATTGCGTAATAATTTTTATAAATAGTTTCTGTATGTTTAACAGAATTCCAAATTATTTTTTTTAAATAATAATTCGATGATCAATAACCTTTCAAATAATGACTCAGTGACCATTAAAGTTTAAAAATGATAAAATCTCTGAGTAATAACATTTTGTGATGATAAACGTCTGAGTAATAAGGTTGGAAAGTTATCAATATCTAAGTAATAACATTTTGAAATAAAAAAATTACTCAGTAATAACTTTTTAAATTGATGATTTTTAGAGAAGTAACATTATAAAATGACAAATCTTAGTGTAATAATGTTTTATAATATTGAGTATCTGAGTAATATAATTCTGAAATAATAAATCTCCGAGTATTAATATGCTTTAAATTGATATATTTTGGAATAGTAATATTATAAAAGGATAAATCACTGATTAATAGCGTTTTAGAAGTATAAATCTCAAGGTAATAAGGAATTAAATTAATAAATCTCTAAATATTAACGTGCTTTAAATTGATATATCTTAGAATAATAACATTATAAAAGAATAAATCACAGAATAATAGTATTTTAAAATTGTAAATCTCAGAGTAATAATTTTGTAAAATTTTAAATCTTCAAGTAATAGCATTTTGAAATTATAAAGCTCTAACTTTCCTAATAATAAATCTCAGATTTAATAATTTCTGTGCTATAAATTATTCTTTTAGGTTCGGCAATTTCTCGAGAATACGCTATCCCAGATGTGAAGAAGGTTATGCCCACCACCACGACCAAAACATCTCCGTTTTCAAGAGTGAACGGTCCCGAACGACATTATGCTGCCACAGCTGTCACAGAACTGCCAAACATACAAGGCGTCAGTGGTAACACTGTATACGCCGCACCAAATGTAGATGAAGAAATGTTGCCACCCGTCAGAGAAGTGCCTCGTCATAAATTACATTATTTAGAAAAACTAGGCGAAGGGCAGTTTGGAGAGGTAAATTTTATATTGTTTTATTACTTAAAAATTCTACTGATATCACATTTTGACTGGCAGATTTAAGCTTTCTTAAGGTGCACTTGAGCTTTCTAAAACCAGTATTTTGAACGTTTGAACTTTCTTAACGTGCTAGTAAAAACAAGGCTTATGGTAAAGAGAGATCCAACAAGTGAGACTGAACTAGATCAGTCAGTAGTTTTTTCAGTGGTGTGCAGAGATGTTTGTACGAGAGGTACACTTTTCGATCAGAGGTTATGCTATATGCTATTGAAAAGAAGAGTGTAATAATTGCAGGAGAGGAACCAGACTAATTTTTAAAACTCTTTTAAGAGAAAAATCGAAATCCATATGTCAAAATTTCTATTTTGTAAACACTAAGCGTAAAGAGTTATTGAAAAGGCTTTTGATTGAAAACGCTTAAATATGCTACTAATGAGAATAAAATAAAAACTAAAATTGTTTTAGAATAGTTAAAGTTTGTTCATTATTAGAAAGCAAAAACTCCAATACATAATTTTTGGTCAAAAACTGAAGAATTCTTAACAGTGGGTTCTTTAACAAAATTTTTCCAAAACACTTCTTTTACCACAAAAAATTATCTTCTTGGGATTTAGCCATTCGGTTATAAAAAAAATTATTGCATTGAACCGTAATGCCGTTCAAATTTACTTAAACCTTATTACGATGCCAAATTAAACCATATTTAGGTACCCGAATACCTTCAGAGACAAAATCGTGAAACTTTTAATTTAGAAATTCTTTATTTGAATGTGTGTCTTATACACTAAAACAAGCTATAAATAAAGAAATATGAAACAAACTTTTTAAAAAAATATATGGGGAAAAAACTGGTCAAAAAATACTAAACGTCGACACGTTTTCAAAATCATTTATCTTTGTTTAAATTTATTATTTTTTCATTATTCTTTTTTATACTCTTAAAAACTGAACTTCCGGAATCGACTAAGCATTAGATATTATATTAATATTTAGATATTGTTTGCAGCAAATATAGAAACTTATTCATCAAAAAAGTCAAAAATTGCAATTAAGTGTTTTTAATTTAGCTATAAAATATAAAATCATAGTTTAATCAACTAGTCCGTAATCAGTTCCGTAGATATATGTAACGAAAACATTCATGCAAATAATTTGAACAAAAATATATTGAGATATTTCATTAACAATTAAGAAAAATAACCGAAAAATTAGTTTTGTAAAAAAGGACAACACAGACACTCCTATGAACTTATAAACTATGAATTCTTTGTCTTTTTTATTTTTTAAATCATTATAATTTCGGTTCTATTTGACGTAGAAACGAAACTCAAATGATTTTAGAAAGAGAAAAGTGCATTGTTTTATTCTATATTTATATAAATGACATTTTAGTCAAAATTATCTTAGAAAAGGTAATCTAGTACCTTAAGCTTGCTTGCGCAATATCTTCCAACTTGAAAGGCAACGTGGTTCAATTTAACATCTGATTAAGATTTCTACAAAGTTGTGCGGCATTAAGATTCAAGTTATCAATAATGTTGTTCAACATTAAACTAATTTTTCTGCGAGTCACTCTGTGTGATAAAAGACGTTAAAGAAATGTTTTGTTTTTCAAGGTGCATCTCTGTCGCGCAGAAGGTATTCCAGAGCTGGTGGACGTCCCATGCCACGGGAACTCTTCAACTCTGGTGGCGGTGAAGAGTGTGCGTCCTGGTGCTAGCGCCAACACGCGCGCCGACTTCTTCAAGGAGGTCCGCATACTCTCACAGCTGCGAGATCCAAACATTGTGTATGTGCTTGGAGTATGCACTCAGGGAGACGGTCCCTTATGCATGGTAGTCGAGTACATGGAGAACGGTGACCTTAATCAGTACCTGCAACAGCATGTGCCAGAGACGACTGGAACACTCACTTTCAGACCAACTGGTACACCGAGTAAAACTCTGAGGTATAATACTCTTTTTGTTTCATTTTACAACCTCTTGTTAATGCAGTGTAACTTGATAAGTTGACCACCTTAGCAAATTGATCACCTGTCTAAATTTTTATAAAGAGCCATACTGTTATAAAGAACTATTATAAAGAACCATACTATTCAAAGTAGTTACATCACCTGTTTAAAAGTTTACCATCTGTCTATAGTGCGGCTTTCAGGAGAACTCCTTCAGGCACCCGTCTCGCTTCGTGGCGGGTACTATGGTTACGAGGAAAGGACACTTCGAATAGGGGTGTGGGGTGAATAGTTTTGTCTTAATCTCAGCATAGGTCGTCGCGAGTAAACCAAATGACACCTTCTTTCCTCCATTTCAAACCCTATTAGAAATATGCTCTCGCTTGTTACCATAGTAGCCCCAGACTTTTAGTCTGGAGGAGTTCTCCTCAAAGCCGCACTATAAGAGACAATCAAATAATCAAGTAGTTTCCTAACAGTTCATTGATCCCTACAAGCAGTATTTATATCGACATTCAATCACTAAATAGAATCTATGGTCTATTGAAATTTCGACCTCTACACGGCTAGCAACAGTGCTGTAATTTTAACTTGAGCTCTATGCCAGAGGACAATACAAGAATGGACAACTAGTCAAATTTTTATTTCGTGACGTAGCTAAGTTAACTGTTAAAGGAGTTTCAAGTCAAGAGTAAATATTTTCCTCATAAAAGCCACTTCCTTGCTTAGAATGTAAACAAAAACCAGTTCTGAAGCATTTCCCTTCCTCATAAATGCACAATGTAAAGCTCGTAATAGAACCAAGTGAAGCTCTTTCCTTGCTGCACAAATCGCCTTATTTATGAGGTAAATATAAGCATCAAATCAAAACAGTTAAGAGACTCCATCCCGTTTGCTTAGTGCATTCAATTGTTTTTTTTTTCATGATATGTTAATTCAGGGAATGAACGAGCGTGGTGCAAGCAAAATTTAACTTCATTCAAAAAATTTTCCGAAATTACAGACAAATTAAAAGATACGAAACTAAAAATAAGAAAATAAATTTAAAAACTTCTTTTTTCCAAGTAGATTAAGAATAAGAAAATAACTTTATTTTTAACAGACTCAAAACTAAAAATTCACAGCCCATCACTTTCCCGAAAAAAACAGTTATGCTAAATATTTCCCTCCCACGTGTTTTGGAAGTGACGTGTCCAATGTTTTAAATCATTTTTAAATTTTTATTTAAAAATACTTATAATTCTAAATTGTGTTTCCTATTTTCGCAGTTACGGATGTCTGATATATATGGCCACTCAAATCGCCTCCGGAATGAAGTATCTAGAATCCCTGAATTTCGTTCACCGGGACCTGGCGACGAGGAACTGTTTGGTTGGTAGATCACATGTGATCAAAATTGCTGATTTTGGAATGAGTCGAAGTCTGTACAGCACCGACTATTACAAGATCCAAGGGAGAGCTGTATTACCCATACGTTGGATGGCATGGGAAAGCATTCTTCTGGTGAGCATTGTTTTTAATATTTTATTTTACTTTCTAATTTAAGATGTGATCCTGGTTCTATCATTGGATGATGATTGAAGAAATAAGTAATATTTTTTTAAACCTACCAGTTGCGTATTAAATAAATCTTACACGCTGTAAAAAATTGATACTCAAATTCCACAAAACTATTTATTTTTGACGAAACCGTTTCCTGGTATTTGCTCCGAGTGAACATTTAGTCAATGACAAAATAACTATCAACAATCTTCAAGGAAACGAATTTCGTCAAAAGTAAAGAAATATTTCGTCATTCTAGTTTTGATCGTCTGGTCTTCATTCGATCTCACGATGAGATCATAACGATCTCACGCAATGTGGTTCCGAGTTGAGGAAACATTTTCATCATATATTTGAGATCTCACGTTTTGTCTCGAATCACGTGATCTTGTGAGAAAATGATTTTCGAAATTAACGAAATACAACTGAATGATTGTTGAATCGTCAAAAAGAA
The DNA here is from genome assembly GCF_043381705.1 of Parasteatoda tepidariorum. NCBI lineage: Eukaryota > Metazoa > Arthropoda > Arachnida > Araneae > Theridiidae > Parasteatoda > Parasteatoda tepidariorum. The sequence goes on along the minus strand of NC_092211.1, from coordinate 68,469,522 downwards.
GGTTCTTATCCCTGAGAATGCATAAGTTTAATTTTCTACGTATTTACATTTAAAACAATTAGAAGAAATTTCGTAAAACTAAACACATGTATAGAATATGACACAAGGCTGAATCTACTTTGCAGAATTATTGAGTTGTTCGGAAAGTAATTTCATTCCTTTTTTTGACAACAGAGGACATGATTATATCTTTTCACAGCCATCTTCACACTTGAGTTACTTAATCATAATATATTTTGACTGCTGATATAGCAAAGATTGCTTGTAAAGAAGTTCAATTGATTCTAGGCAATAGTTTTTAGTTGGTACCCATTCAAATATGCAAAATGCATTTTTGACATACAGTAGGACTTCTATTTAACGAACTTTCATTTTGCGAATTTCTCTATTTTGTGATTTTTTTCGAGGAACCTAGAACATTTTGGAAATTTCTTCGTAAAATAACTTCCAAATAACGAAGCGAATTTTCTATTTAACGAACTATTCTTTGAGATCCACTTTCCCTATTGCCCAAAATATTTCAAAACATTTCAAACTTGTTAACGCATTTTAAGGGGGGAATTGACCTTAAATTGAATTTCGAAGCCACTTAACTTTCAGAGAAAACAGTAAAATCCCTTTCTCTTTTTTTTTTTTTTTGCATTTCAAACAATAAACTCATACAAAATTAAACGAATTTTATCAGTAGCAATTAAACTTCAGAACGCAGGTGGTAATGCATGTTTAAAATTACTTTTATTATAAATGCAGTTATAATTTTATTCATAAAATTCGCTTTTTTTAATTGAAAATGTATGTAGCATGTACTGGATTATGTTTCGCTCTATTCTTGTTTTCCATGCAGATTTCTTTGCTATTTTAATTATGTCTAGTGTTTATGAATTTAATACCTGGTTTGCGTTGCTTAATTATTTCAAAAGGTAATTTTCTATTTAACGAACTTATTATCGGGATTTAGCGACTTCGTTAAATAGAGGTCTGACTGTATTTTACTTTTTTACTGTCAAAAAAAGGTAAAAATCGCTGTTCAAGCAAGAAAAACTATGGTGAAGTCATTCGGGTCCACTTATTGTACCAGCCGCAAGCAAAGGGTTAGGCTTTATTAGTAACCATATACGTGTTTAAATTATTAAGTGTAATTAAGACTTGCATTCTTATTTTCAGGGTAAATTCACAACGAAAAGTGACGTTTGGGCTTTCGCTGTCACCATGTGGGAAGTGTTAACATTCGCCAGGCACCAACCGTATGCTGAACTTACAGATGAACAAGTGATCGAAAATATAGGATACCTTTACCATGGGGATAGCCGTCACAGGTACTTGCCACAACCTCCAAACTGTCCTCGGGAAATCTACGACCTGATGAGGGAGTGCTGGCAAAGGAATGAATCGGACAGGCCAAACTTTCGAGAAATCCACCTATTCTTGCAACGAAAGAATCTCGGTTATGCACCACAACTCTGACTGAACTTTCATAAGTAACGAAATCTATCAAATTTTTTTTGGCTGGCAACGAAACAAAAAAAGCTGTATAATTGTTGGCAGTTAGTTTGCACCAGATGCACACGAAGTAATTTATTCTAGCCGGCAATTCGTCGTCGACTTCTGTCTCACCATGGAAATCAATGGGGAGTTACCATGGGCGTAATCACCATGGACAGATATTGCTTTTGTATTCGATTCGTTTGCATAGCTGGAAGCGACATTTTACTCATCCAAAAACCACTGACCCGATGTTATGGAATCTTGATGGTTTTTTCTAACCCCCAATAAATTAAGGACCACATCACTTAACAGGAGCTTTGTATAAAATGTGCTGGATATCTTTGTAAATAATCCATTAACAAACTGTGCGACAGTGTGAGTAGAATGAATGCTTGGAATCAATTGGAAATTAGATCTGTATTTCTAAAACTAGTGCAGCACTGAGACCCTCTTTTATAAAACATCATTTCTTTTTTTATTTATCATTCGAACGTTCTCACACATTCACATGCATGCTGGAATTTCAAAGACGGTTAACTTCTAGTGTTTTCAAGTTAATTTTGTTCTTAGAACGTTTCACGATTCGTTCTATCGAGGTGGGATTTTTTTTCCTTACTACCCTTATTTCCTATTGCAAATGTGCTGTGACTTTCGTGGCCGAGAAACTTACTTCAGCGACCAAATTTTTGAACTCGACCTGTGGTACTAATCAGAATTTGCATTTCTTTTGTGTCTATGTTTTAAATAAAAATAAATTAATGGAAATGATTTTGAGCTTTCGGCTTCTGTGATCAAGGACCGTTGTTAGCAACGAGGGGCAGCTCACAGCGTGTGAGCCGTCTTGTTTATATATATACTAAAAATTAAAAAGGACACTTGGTGAACTACGATAATGAGTGAAAAAATATTGTGTAAATGTTGTAAAACCCAGACTTGGATTTGTAAAGAATATCTTCAACTGCAAATGTAGTCAATTGTTTGTGTACTAGAATAGACACATGTGTATGATCAATGTATGGAAATGAAACGAGATGGATATTATAAAATCTGTGCTTTTGTTTTTGTTTTTCTCCAACACAAACAACATTAAGCTAACAGTGCTACTTTATACGATTTCATTCAGTTAAATATTTTTGCATGTTTTTAGTTAGCGCTATTTATGCCTTCATATATCACACATCTAATGGTTTTATAAAGCAGACAGATACAAAAAGTCGTTTCAAAACTATTTAATAATTTCAAATTTAACACTTTTTCCTTACTTAACCTAGTTTATTCAGTTTTTAATGGTAAATCTGTCTTTTAATGCTTTCGTTACTCAATGTACTCAATTTAAATTATTCAGAAGGATGATATTTATTATTTCTCATCAAAATCAAAACATTTTTTTCATTATTGTTGATTTATCTATTATTTACTTGTTTTAAAATCTATTTTTAATTTTAAAAAAATTGATTTTAACTTATAATCTAATCATAAAAGCATTGATTAATTGTGTTACTTGACAATGTCAGGTCTTTTATTGTTTTCAACAAAGCATTTAATACACCAATGTGACCAACGATGTATGCTATTCGTTGGTTCAAAACTAAAACGACACTTCTGCACTCACTTCTCATGTCATTTGAATGAGAAGTGAGTGCAGAAGTGTCGTTTTAGTTTTGAACCAGCGAGTTCACTTAGCACCGATGTTTTTGGATTCTATACAAGATTTCAAATGTTTACAATATTCTAAATAAGTAGCAGTGAAATGTAAACAAATCGTTAAAGTAACGTTAAATTCATTTCGATTACAACAAAATTTAAATCTTTAAAAAAAATGTAACCAATATTTACAGAAATTGGAAGTTTTAAATTTAGTTCATCGCTTATTTTTAATTTTCAGCTTGTTTGTTTGGCTTCAAGCGCTAAAAGTACGCTTTACCAAACTCCTTCATGGTAAATTCTCTTTTAATTGCATGTGTAAGTTAAGTTTTAACTTACGTAAGTTAAATTTTACTTACACATAGTATAGAAAATGTGAGTTCAGATAAATCAAAAGTGATCCAGGAAATTACAAGTGCTAAAAGATTTTTTTTCCTGTCTTTTTTTAATATTAAATAACAAATAAATGTTGACATAATTACATTTCTAAAAACTTTCAGTACTTCAAACTTTATTTTTAAGTTCATCTCAACTCATTTTTTCTATGCTTAAAATTTTAAATTGCTGATGCAGTTGAAAAATAATTTGTCATGATTCCTCCCTTAGTATAGCATCCTCTTAAGGTTGAGTGTATTCATGAAAACGAAGCCATCTTTCTCTATCGAATTTCAAGAGGAGCCTTAATCTATTGGCAACCCCGGAATCACTTGGGCCATTTGTGCATGTTAAGAAATCCTTCTTTCCCAACTCCAATTAAGTACTCCTGTTTTATCCGTTTATTGCCCCTTAATTTCTCAGTAACTTGAGGTAGGGAATTATTACTTTCTCTGCTGCAGTACGAAACTTAAGTCTGTTTTTCTTGGTTTCTAGTCCTACAGTGGTCTTAAGACGCGTACAATTCCTTGTATATCAAAGAAGTCAGGCATCACTGGCCGCCGTCAGTGAGTGGGTGGGTGACCACTTTGATCAGTGTGCAAAAGGACCCTGGTTTCGTGATTTCTCTGTTAAACTTTTCCACCATAAAGTGCTCAATTTCGTGCAGAGGTCGTCGGACTGCTTAAGAGGGGGAACCATGCCCTCTGCAGAGGATTAGAATTACGATGACATATCTTCAGATCAACCTCAAGGATGTTTCTATATATCTACAGTCAATAACTTATTGTGTAGCTCGTATGTGAAATAAATAAGGTACTACTACTACAAGAAAATCTACTCTGGTTTCTGGCCCTATTTGTTTATTGCTACACAAACACATGGAAGCTTGTGTGCTGATTACGAAGTCGAATTAGAGGCCCTTATAAAGTTGTGGAACAGATTTTCACAAGTCAAAAAAGGACATCACTAAGATACATCCAGACGGGGTTCGAACCCGCATCCTCCATGTAACAGACCTTTTAGCAGATCAGCGAGACTGATCAGTCAGGGATACTCCCTGATTCCGGCTTTTCTTTAAAAAAAATGTTGAGCGTGTCAGAAACAGTCCACTGTTAGTGAGTTAAATAAACAATTGCAAAAGGACTTTCCTGGCCGGAGTCTCGCACACTAAATGCTGTGAGCGTCCCGCAGTGGACTGATCGTTAAGACACGGCTCCCAGCAAGTCACCGAAGTCAAGCATCACTGGCTGCGGTCAGTGTGCGGGTGGGTGACCACTTGGATCAGTCTGCGTAGGGACCGAGGGTGTGCGGTATTGGTCCTCGTTAAACTGTTCTACCGTAAAGTGCTCGACTTCGCGCGCAGATTGTCGGTCTACCGAAGCAAGGGTGTCATCCCCTCTGCAGAGGATCAAAATTGTGATGGCTTGTCTTCGGATCATTCTCAAGGATGTTTCTCAGACCGTCGCCAATAGCCCATTGTGCAGCTCTAGTTCGACGTAAATGAACTACAACAACAACAAATGCTGTGCGTAGCGTGGAAGCGGGTTCGAATTCCGCTGTTACCCTGGATGTATCCTCGTGTTGTCCTTCTCTGTATTGTACTATCTGTCCTTCTACTTATAACACAAAGGCTTATAAGCCTTAATCGAGCACACACACCCGCAAATGTATATTGTCCCAATAAATAAATAAACAATAACAAATCGGGATTCCATTTTACAGGTTTAAATAGTATCGTGAACTTTAAATTTTTTCGAACATAAAAATTATGTTTGTTGAAATATTCATACTTGAATAAGACGAAAAAAATAATCAAACATTCTATTCATGGTTCTACGGAAAGTAACGAAGATAACGAGGTCTAGAATTTTCAAAAAAATTTGAAAATTATATTCCATCCAGAGTGATTATTTTTTCTGTCATAAGACTAATCGTAAGTGGATTTCATTCTTTTTATCAAATCCAAGTTTTTTCATGTACTCAATAAAATAAATTGTAAAAGCAAATTAGAAAACAAATGCAAATTAGGAAACACGGTATATTATATATTTATAGCGTCATATCAGAATTGCTATAAAATGCATCTACGTGAATAATTTTTGGTACAGTGAAGATTGATATTATATTTTATTGAAAAAAAACATACGTTTATTCGTCCCAACATTTCCCACCACAGAAGTAAAAAAGTTTTTACCCTTCAATTTATTCCCTTTATCATTTTCCGCGTAAAAGTAATTTATTATTTCTAAGGTATTCCTAAAAAATGCCATAATAAGAAATTCGCAATTTCTCTAGTTCATTAAAAATTGAAATAAGTAAGAGAATTAAATAAAAAGATGATTAGAGGAGGATGATAGAAACCGATTGTAGAGGGTGATTTAAGTTTTAACTTCAAAATTAAGTTTCATTCCGGGAATCTTTTATCACATCCAGAGGCTTGGATTGAAATTAGTTGTATAAAATGGCGCAATTTTAAGTACGCAAATCAAAAGCGATTTTGCTATATCTAACTCACGATAAAATAATAATAATAATTAAAACTTTTCTTAATTTAAAGAAGTCAGATTTCCAAAAATTATTTATTAATATTTCTACAAAACAAAACAATAATAAAACGTAACCTAGTACTTTGAAAACAAACGAAAAATGAATATATAAGCATCTCATATTGTTGTGAACCTCATATTTACTCCATTTTTAAAAACTCTACATTTTTTCCAAATAACGAAGTATACAATTTTGAAATAATTTTTTCATTAAAGCGGATAATTAATATAATATTGTGTTCTCAATAATCTTTAATTTTCTCACTACTTAATTTTGAAACCATTTTCTTTCTTGGACGGATATTTAACTTTTTTATAATATTATATTTTCAATATTCTCTAATCTTCACAATATACAATTTTAAAATCAATTTTTTATTGGACAAATATACTTAACTTTCTAAGATATTGTGGTCTCAATAATCTCTAGTTTCAAATAATGCAATTTTGAATTATAGTTTTTTATTGCATGGATACTCAACTTTTCATGACATTGTCTTCTCAATAATCACTACCTTGAAGAAGGAGGCTATCTTTCTTTACTTAAATGAGGATCTTAAGACTGCAAAATTGAGATAGTCATCTTTACTCTTTTCTTTCTTTCCCCCTCTTCTTTATTTTATTTTAATTATTTCATTTTATTTTATTTTTTGCCAGACACAGTTTATGGCAATGTTTAATTTTATTTTAGTAAGTATGTTTTTTTTGTAGGCACTTTTTTTCATTTCATTGCCCCAATTATAACTCTGCATTGGCAATCTCTAACAAACAATGGTTGGAAATAATATATTTCGTCGGTAGAGGCAAATATAACGTAAGAATTTGTATGATATTCAAATAAGATTACACATTTGTATGAGATCGCTACACATAACAGAGTAAAAGAATTAAATTATAAAATTTGTTGCTGTGCTTTTACTATGTACAGTGCTCAAGAAATAAAAAAGAAACGGACCTCGCTCAAATTTTGTATTTTGTCATTTAAAATTACATTCTTTAAAACGATATAAAAGGCAGTATACCTGGCAATTAAAAATTTTCTCGTCTTTTATAAAATAAAATAATAAAAAGTAATAAATACTCGCAAAAAGTTTAATTTTTGCATGAAATTATCATTGGATAAACAAATTTTCTATTTGTGTGCGAAACAAAAACTTTTGGTCAACTTTCTTGATCAAACTGATTGCGCCTACCTTTTACATTTTGTGGGTCGTCCAGCAGTGGACAGATCGTTAAGACACGGTTCCCATCAGATCACCGAAGTCAAGCATCACTGATTGCGGTCAGTGTGAGGGTGGGTGACCACTTGCATTTGGATTAGTCTGCGTAGGGACCGAGGATGTGCGGTATGGGTCCTCGTTAAACTGTTCTACCGTAAAGTGCTCGACTTCGTGTGCAGGTCGTCGGGCTACCGAAGCGGGGTGCCATCCCCTCAGCAGAGAATCAAAATTGTGATGGCATGTCTTCGGATCATCCTCAAGGATGATTCCCAGACCGTCGCCAATAGCCCATTGTGCAGTTGTAGTGCGACGTAAATGAACTACAACGACAACAACACTTTGTGGGTCAGAAATCCGAATCCATCGTAAAAAAGGCATGTTTATACGGAGAAAGTACGTTTTTGTGTCTGATTTCGTAACTTAAAATATCGTCGGCACTAATTAGCATATTTGAAGTCGCTCTCTTGAACCGTTAAGATTGAGTCTGACCCTTTAGATCAAAAGTTATTGAGGGTGGTCCTTTTATTATTTTGCGCACTGTGCAGCGAACATTCGTTGGAAGTAATAATCTTGTTCGTCGAAAAAAATACACTACTGAAGTTAGTAAGCAATAAACGTTAAAAATTACTGCACACATAAGAGTATGAGTTAAATGAAAAAAAAATAGTCGTGAAAATTACGCGTTTATGACGCATTGCAAACGAACTTTCAAAAGAAGATACAAACTATCTCATCCATAAACGATGAAAATGTTTCAAAAGTTTATATGTTACTTACGTTTTATAACTATATATGCACATAATACAATAATATTGGCAATTAAAGGGTATTGACAATTAAAGTGATAAGCCGCACGTTCCCAAAGATGATATTTATGCACCCAACTGTTCCTAAGTGTTGTTTCCAGATACTTGATAAGTTTTTGCAGTTTCCTTTCGATAACAGCGCAATACTGAGGAACATTTGACTGCCTACGAAGAAATTGTTGCGTTTTTCATTAATAAAATGCTCCCCTGAAAGATGTGGTTAACCATTTTATTGAACCAATAATGCCATTAATTGCTGTGTGTATGTAACATACTTCGAACTCTTTTTTAAAGACGAGAACTTGCAAAAATAAATGCTTTATATAAATTTAAAACATTTCCGGTTAATTGAGTTATTTTTATCACTGATTACGATTATTACATTGTCGTTCAAAGTAACGTTGTTTTAAGCTTCAATATTCAGAATTAAAGCTTCGTACTTGTTACAAAGTACAGTTTATCACTGTTGTAGCGAGCATCATTATCGGGTTGTTCTTTTAGCTTAAACCTAATGTCGCCAAATCCATTTTCTTCCAAAGATTTTTGAACATCAGAGACATCTATCGGGAAACTGTGAAATGTATTGTCACCCACTTTCCAAAATGTGGTCTTCGTCGGACCGAACAAAATCAACTTGCCTCCTTTCCTCAGCAAACGATTAATGCGACCAATTATTTTGGAGTGAGAATCCAAATCGACCGCAGCCGTCTCCAGAGTAAGACCACTCATGATGACGTCATAGGGCTCTTGGGCGTATTCTTTAGCAATGACTTGGTCGTTGACGACGTCACAGTGAATAACGGTTTTGACTGAAGATCGGATTCTTTCTTCAATTTCTTTTGATGCTGCCTTCAAATCTCTAGGGAAAGAAAATAAACAATCTCTCATTTAGATATATACCATTATATACCATATTTTATTAACAACAAGTTGAAAACCATGGGGGTCACCGGTGACCAGCACTGAGTTTGTTCGTAAATAAACGGGGGTCACCGGTGACCCGCGAAGCCACGATTATTAGAAACACATAGTTCGAGTAAATTTTTAATGCTTTTAATTTTTTTGTATTATTATCGTTACTAAAATGCTTTGAAGAAATTAATGCAATACATACTGAGAAAATCATGTTGGCCAGACGGGCAAGCCTTATAAAATTAGCGTGGCATTCAACGTGTTAATGTTTTGGAGTCGCATTCAATACCCAGCTTCCCCCATATTAACCATAATTAGCGATTTCCTATTTACATTAAGTTAGTAATTAATATTTTCGTTTCATATTATTTAGTAAAATGTAAATTACGTAACCCCAGTCCATAAATTTTAGTTTCTAAAGTTTCAAGTACTTTTAAACGAATTTAAAGCAATTTTATTGCTGCTTTGGATATAATTCTAAAAATTATCAACTCTTTAAAAATTTGGGTCCCGCAGTGGACTGATCGTAAAGACAGGGTTCCCAGTAGAACACTGAAGTCAAGCATCACTGGCTGCGGTCAGTAAGGAGATGGGTGACCACTTTGATCAGCTTGTGTAGAAGCCGAGGGTGAGTGGTAACGATCCTCGTTAAACTGTTCTACCATAAAGTGCTCGATTTCGCGAGCAGGTCTTCGAGCTACCATCTCCTCTGCAGAGGATCTATATTTTGATAGCATTTTTTCAAATCATTCTCAGGGATGTTTTTCAGACCATCTCTAATAGCCCATTGTGCAGCTCTAGTGCGACGTAAATAAAGTACTTAACTAACTACTTTAAAAATTTGGATAATATCTATATTTTTTTAAATGTTAGAAAATATAATAAAATATTTAAAAATAATATTTACTCTCATAATAAATAAATGGTGCTCGTACAGCTCTCCAGAGATTTAATATGGAAGATGGTGGAAATTAGTATTTGTCTCTCAGGACACCTGTAAATATACAATCCACAATCGGTGGAATAGTTTGTACGTTATCAAATTTCAAAAAATTCGTTAAAATTTAATTTCTCGAGAACTGTGCGATATCAATTCATTCAAAATTGCATTACATTTTGTCAAATAAAATTACATTAAAATTATATATCTTACTATTAGAAAAAAATTTCAACTATTTATTAAATTAAATATTAAAAAATAATAAATAATTATTAAAATTATTTTTCCATTCAATCATTTTTTAAACAAACGAATTTAATAATTGTGAGCAAAAAAATCTTTCAATTATTTAAAGGTTTATTATGGTATAAGGTATATTATAGTATACAGATATATTTTATTAAATAAAATATTAAAAAATAATAAATAATTACTAAAAATAGTTTTTCAAAAAAAATTATATTAGAATTAAAAAAAACATATTATTCTTAAGTTTTCTAGATATGGTGTGAAAAGTATAATTAAACTTTCCAAACTTTTGACTAAACTATTGAGATTCTGACTACCCCCATATTTTAAGATTCGAATCAGACTGCGTGGTAAAAAGAAACATTTATTCAAATGAAGTATGTTTTTGTATCGGAATTCATAACATATAATATTGTTTGCACTTATTAGTTAGCATATTTGAGGTCAGGCCCTTGAACTATTATAATAGAGACCTGGTATGGGAAAAATCCAACCATTAAATCAAAAACAATTCAGATTGTCCCATTTTTTATTTTTCTCACTGTACATATTACCACTGAGCCTATTAACTCATTACCAGCTGTATCTGTAAACACCTTAACTTGTGCACTCCAGTTAATTCGAGAGCGATTAACAGGCCAAACTGTGCACGCTCGAGATAATTCGAGCTGCGTTGTATTTTATGCTGTTATAATTTTTCACACTCGAATATAATCGAGAATTGAAAATAACCATGTGAAAGTTAAGGGTAAAAATCGTTTTGTTGATATTTATCATTCATATAGGATTGTAAGCTATAACACTTATTTATTCAAGAATAAAATATAGCTTTTATCCATGGAACAAAAGCGCAGTATATCAAAATTGTCCACCAAACAAAAAGTTAAACCAGGAGGAAGTATGTTTTTTACATTAAAATTTTTTTTTTATTTTTTTTTGACCGGTTTTTTTCAAAAAATCTGTGCGTTAAGGGGTTAAAACATTCCTGCTACAGCCCTTTATGAGCTAGGGTGGTCATGAAGCTCACGGCTCCACAAATTCTTGACCATAATTGTGGCTATGTGGTCAGAACAGTGGCACTCAAAGCAGTATCTGTTATCTCAACTAATTAAACAACACTGGCTTGAATAAGACTTTTTACGATTTCTTACAATTGACGATTTTTTCGCGCCCTCTTGCCTTGAAAACTGATTGTGCCATCTTATCAATATTTTCCATAAAAATTGGTGTTTATGTTTAGTTAAAATGCTGGTACTAAATCTCAATAGTGTTTAATGGAAGTTTTTTTTTTAACATTCATCTCGAGCCATGGTGATTCAGGGGATAGAGCACTCCTCTTCCAGTAAGGTGAACCGGTTTCAAACCCCAGCGATGACTGGTCGATACGAATTCCGCACCCGGCTCGCACCAACCACAGTGCTCATGCAAAATATCCTCAGTGGCAGACGGATCATGGGTAACAGTCCCTTTGACATTAGGCTAACCTTGGGAGGTTTTCATGTTTTTCCTCACCATGTAATGCAAATGCCAGTTAGTTCCATTAAAAAAGTTCCCACGAAGACAAATTTCTCCCAATACTTGATCTAGGAGTTCCTTTGTCTTCTGGAAAGGGTTTAGAAATACTAGGCTACGAAGTTGAACAATAATAGTCGTAAATCCATAAATTAGGCCGTCTGTTTAACAACGGTTACAAAATAAGAACATTCATATTATTTAATTTATTCAAAAATGTTGGTATAATCACAATGTTTTGAAGGAAAAGAATTAAATTTATTATGTTTTTACTTTCTTTTCTCTATTTTGGCTACTCTCTCTAGCATAGGAGACCAGTCAACACAATCAGGGTCTTTTCTAAGCCATTTTCGTATTTCTTCACAACAATTCTCGACTAACTCGCTAAGGACAATGTGAGAAAAATATGAACTAGCTGTGGCTACATTGTGCACTGTAGGACCACTGCCCAAATCAAGAAGCCTCTCTCCATCGATTTTTTCTGCAAGTAAAATATAAAACATCTTAAAACTTAAAAAGTTCTTTCGTCATATATATTAACGTTTTTTGCAAAATACAACCTATGAACCTTACATAACTACATGAGATTACTTCAAATTTTATAAATGCAGATACTGGCGTCATTTCATTTTATATGTGTTTTGTTAAGTCAATTTTTTTAAACCATCTTTAAATATTTTTAGACACATACGGCTATTTAAAGAAAACTATAATGCCCATTCCTTTATTTAAATCAAATTCCAAATGAATCCTGCGATGCACAAAAATTCTAAAAAAATTCTGTAATAGTCCACCAACTACAAATAAAAGATATAGGGTCGGGTTAGCCTGGTTGGGAAAGAACTGAGTCCGTGTCCAAGAGGTCGTGGGTTCGATCCCCGCCTGCCGAAGACTCCCCATGTAGTATATGGTGACTGATGCACGTTAAATCTGTCGAGTCACAAAGTCCTCCATGGGCTCGTGACAAACTATACCTCTGGGGGGTACTGATCCAGGAGTTTCCTTGTCTTCTGGATTGGTTCTAAATTACAAGGCTGCGGAGTTGAACATTAGCTGTCGAAACCCAAAATTGGGTCGGCTGTTCAACGATGGTTATTAAATAAAATAAAAATAAGAGATATGATCAAACTGACTTAACAAACTTAAGGAAAGATGATATAATAATGCTTTTAGAAGCGAGAGTTTCAAATTGCGCTCATATTTAATGTTCACTTTATGAATTCGTAGGTTGGCAACGGTAGTGTTTGTAGATAAATAGAATTCGTCAATAAAAATGTCGATGTAAGTATAAAAGTGAAATTGTTGGCTTAATCCAAGTATACGTTACACTGTGGATTTCGTGACGTTGGCGATGTTTGGGAAGACGATAAATTTCGTTTTTTATTCTTTTTTCGGGGTGTTTATGTATTTTATGTTTTATTACGATTTTTATGTTATTGCTTCCTCTGATTCTTGGCGACAAGCGTTGATGTGTCATTTCGGCATGAGCAACATTTTCTAAGCGTGTAACGTATGCTAGGATTTTACCCCCAGATGTGATCTCATGAATGTTAGTTAAACTAAAGAAAAATCTGTTAATCTGTTCATTTTCTTTATTGTCCTTTAATTAAAAACCTGTTAGAGCATCATTAACTAGAATAAGTATCATAATTTCACAAAAATTAATAAAAAAAGACCCTAATGATGAAATTGTAAGAACACAAAACTCGCCACTTATCTGGTGAACTTAAGTATTTTAGATGCTGAAATATTGAATGGCAAATTTTCTTCAGATGAACTATTTGAAAGTGAGGGATAACCATAGATGAATATAGAGAAAAGGACAATAATTTAAAATCGGAGCCCCTCTTTTATTTAGCGATTCGAAAATAAACAAATATGTATGAAAATAATCCAAGAATCGATTAAATAGCGATAAAGTTATAGTTGCAGTAAGTAAAGATGGCAAAAGCCAGCGAAGAATATCATGGTTTCAAAAACGGGTTTTAGCAAAATAGAACGAAAATTATAGTCAAACCAAGGGGATCCCGATTCTACACCTTAACCACAATCACATATATTTAAAAATGATGAAAATTAATAAAAATAAAAAAAATAATAAATATAATTTCAAAAAAACTTCATGTGGTTGTTCTGTAGATTCAATCTATCTTTTTTACTTCAATTCAGTGCTTAAAAATGTTGGTTCACGTATCGGTTTCCAATAACCTATGTTCTCCATTTTGATTTTTTTGGACAAAATAAGCTATATTTCATCTAATTTACTAATTTTTAGTTATTTTCAATTACTGCATAAAAAATACTACTATTTAGCACTTTTCCTATATTGTAGGAAGGAGAGTATTTCTACATTTTATAAACATTTGATTATAAAACAAAATCTCCTTGGCTCAAATAATACTATATTTGTTCGCCCTAAAACTGTCCACAAATCTACTGGAATCAAATTAGTTACTTTTTTTTAATAATTTTTCTCTGTAGTTAAAAATTTTGACAAACGGGAGTACAATTATAAGGCATAAATAAATACATTTAAACATTAAAAAAGTGCAGAATGGTGTTAACAAATTTCTGAACTTGAATTGTATTAACAGTTTATTTATATTCTTAACACTTAATGTGCAATTAATAAACACTTTAAAGCTTAGAAAAATGAAACCTGTATCATGCAAAAAAATATTTAATTAGAAACCTAAAAAAACACCTTTTTCTGCAGTTTATAATAATAATAACAAGCAGTAATCAAGAAAAAATAGACAAAAAAATACTTTTTTTCGAAAGGATCATAAATTTCTATTTTTTTAACCATTAATGTACTACAATCAATTATTTTTCTCTCGAAATTAACGAAAATTATCTGTCTGGCACTAAAATCAATTTATTTCAAAATACGTATAAAATTAATTAACCTAATCTAAAATGTTTAAGACAGAGAAAAGTACTTTAAAAGAATAACGAATTTAGAATATATCCTCCCAAAAAAAGCATCAAAATCATTTACTTAAAACATTCATACGTTTCAGTGAGTGTCAGAAATTAATAACTTAATATTTTATGTTACTAAAAATTTATCAAGCTTGTTTGAAAACTACGCATCTTAATATCTAAAACTTCCAAAAATACTCTTACCTGTAGTGAAAAATTCATATAAACATGAAAACCAGAAATCGTAATTATCCTCTGTCCCATCTTTACTCAGTGATCCTAATTTAAAATCATAAAACTCTAATGGATCAAAATTTTCCAAAAAATGTTCACGAATTTTCTTCTCTTCATTTTCCATGATTCTTGTATCTAATCAGTTTTGATTCGTAATCTGCTACTAATAGCTCTTTAGCACAGAATGAAAAATTCTATAAAAAGTTTTTTTTTAAATTCTATAAGAGCAAACACTATCGTTCTTTAAATATGTGTTATAGTTTCTTTAGAAGTTTAGTGGGACTTGAATTGCACCCAACGTACTGAAATCAGTAAATGAAAAACCTTGAAGCTATGAAATAACTTGTATATACACAGTTATTCCTTTTAAAGGACAACGTAATCTTTATGATGAATGATAATGGCTTTAGTGTTCGTTCTTAGAGAGTTCTTTATTATCTCTACAAATAATAACATAAAAAAAATCGTGTAAAAGTACATGTGTCGAGCATAATTATGGTATTCACTATTTTGAAACTTAATATGGCTTAATAATCAAAAATAAAGACTGGACATAGACTTGGGGATCTCTCAAATAAAGGGGACCAAAATATCTTGAATAATGAATTTTATATCGAATTTCTTTAAGCTCACATTATTTACGTGTAAGTAATAGGATGAAAATGGCTTAGTTTAAATTTTTCTGAAATTTTAAATGTGAAAGTTTTTGTAGGTTGCTTATCTTTTTTCATGTTTGGTCTTGATTTTAAAGTATTGGATTTATTTTTACTTTCAAAGAAATTAGGTATTATCGAATGGATTTATTCTAATAATTTATTGGCTTTATTTTATTCGTGAAGCTTCTATGCAAAGATGTTATGTAATTAATAGTTTTCATTTTTTTGTAAGTTGTATAACAAATTCAAAGGAAGGTAAAAACATGCAGCAAAATATTGCTAATAAACCTAATTTGTGGCTTAATTTTTTTTTTCTTTTGAATAATATTATTTTTGTGCTATTCACTCTTTACTATTTAATTATTGGTCCTGTTTATTTGATTAGATTTATATCATAAACTAAAGTAGCTTAGCTTAATAACAATTAGGCTTAATATGAAATAGACATATAAAAGCTGAACATTTATTCACGTTTATTTTGAGAATTTAAATTGAAGCTCCCAAATTAGTTGGTCTTGGTCCCCTTAGAAATAATATGTCTTTAAATAAATATGTCGTAAATTTTATATGTTATACAATTAAATATACAATAAATATGTCTTTAAGTTTTATATGTAGACAATAATAAAGATCACCCTTTTTATTTATTTTTGCCGGAAAAATTCTAATTGGCGAAATCTACAGCTCCTTAAAACTAATTTTAACTATTCACTCCTTAACGTTTGCAGTCATGGCGCTTGAAATTATGCCAAAAATACAGGTTTTCCAAGATTACTCGTTGACTGTTTCTTGACAAACGTACTTCTCCTATCCTGAAAACATTCAAAAATTGCCACTTAATAACTTCATCTACTAAGATCCGTAAAATTTAAAGACCTGTCAAAATTTGTAAATGTTGAAGTTAAATATGACTAAAATAAGATCTTTATCCAAGAAATATTTTTCCCCCCTATTGTGACACAAACATTCTTTCTCCATCCCTAGTGAACCGCCATCTGGCGACCATGAGTAGAAATAGTCTGTTAAGCTTTTGAACTCTTTATGTACAGACTGTGTATACCTTCTCCCTTTTATTAATCATAGTATCTGTTTGTAATTTTGTGTGCAACTTAACCTTATAATATTAAAATACTGTTAGACTAAAAGGACTGATTTACTTTTACCCACTACCACCGGACACACTATATTATTTAAATGTTACCTAGAGCCTTCTTTCACAAAGTTCGTAAGTGCTATAAACTAAATATACTTCTTATGTCAGAAGAATTTTATTTTTTTACTGAGAAATTCAGATTTCCTTACAAGAATCTGCTGATACAAATTTAAGAAAAAACTAATTACAGTTTTGTGCTAGTTACAAAATACAATTTCGAACAGTCAAAAGGCAGATCATCATCAGGTAAATCTCGGACCTTCCACTTAATATCTCCAAATCCGTTTTTCTCCAAAGCCTTCTGTATATCATCCTCGCCAACTGGAAGACAATGGAATTTGTTGTCGCCAACTTTCCAATACGTGCATTTGATTGGACCAATCATGACGAGCTTTCCACCTTTCCGCAGCAGCTGATTTACTCGGCCAACTATTTTAGAGTAGGATTTCAGGTCGACTGCTGCTGTCTCCAATGTAAGTGCGGTCAGGATCATATCGTATGGCTGTTGTGCGTATTCTTTGGCAATGACTTGGTCATCTAGTACGTCACAGTGGATAACAGCTTTAACAGAAGATCGGATTCTGTCCTCAATTTCCTTTGCAGCTGCCTTCACATCACTAAATTTTTTTTAAAAAAAGAAGAAAAATTAATTTTAGGCAAAAAAGAAAAAAACTATTGGTGGAGCAGGGCGAAAAAGTAATTGATTACAAATAAGCATTACAAGCAATCAATAACTTAAAATCGTCAACAGAAGTAATTGTAGTTTTTATAACATTAATTGTAGCCCTGATTACAAGTATTCATTCATAACTATGAGTAACTTCAACCAACGATTACAATGAATTAGAGTCACAAGTAACCATGATTCTATATGTTACATTGATTACAATGATTACTAGCAATCGTGTAATCATAAGCCACGATTACGATTATGATTACTTGCTGTGTCACTGTCTAAGTTTTAAATTTAATTTCATTTAATTACAATTAAAATTATAATTTGAAAACAAAGAAAACATTTTTCCGACAAAAATCTTAGTATTTTAAATTGCCATGATAAGTAATCAATGTTATTGAAAACATGGCTCAGGATCACTTGGAATTTTAGATCACATGATTACTAGCAATCAGAAACACAATAATCGTTGATTATGATTACCTGATATAAATACAAGCAATTAAATGAAATGCAATAAATAATCACAATAAACATTCGAACGCCTACTATGTTAGGAGTTTTACAAGATTTTAGAAAATTATCTCTAACTTATAAAATAATAGCAATAAAATCAAGGTTTATAATTCTGTGGTAGTTGGGGGTTTTTTATTTCTTTTCTTCTCCATGAAGCACAATTATTAATTATTTTCACTTAAAAAGTCTTCAATGAAAACAAATTTGTACAGAAAATTTATTCAAAAATTCCCATGCCTTTTAAGTTGAATTTAAATTTGCAAGGAATAAAAAGATTCAGAGAAATGCATTTTAATTTTAAAAGAAATTTTTTTCCCTGGGATAAGTAAAGGTAACTGTTAAGCAAACCTAAGGACAACACAATGAAAACAACAGCCTTAAGAATAACTTTTTATATTGGCAAGGAATAATTTATGAATTATGATACGAGTAAAACTATTTTTTTAGAAATACAAATACCGTTTTTTTTTAAATATTTGCATCGATTTTACATTAACGTTTCACATCTTTTACATCATCGCTTTACATCGTTTACATTAGCACACACATTGGGCTGTTGAAATTGCAATCAGTTCAATCCAATAAAAGTTTCTTAACCCTTAACGGAACGGAAACATCTCTAGTTTGCACCCCATTAGTTAAAGTCCATTAGTTAATTATGATATTAATTATAATATTAACAGTATTATTTATTATATTAACTATAATATTAATTAGAAGCATAATATTTATTGTAATTAAGTTAGTTGTTAACATGACAACAATCAGAATGATAAGAGAAATTAAATGAATTTCGCTGCAGCATTGGATTCAGTAAGTAAAAGTACCATAAAAAAAGTGCCACAGTTTTATGACGGCATTGGTCCATTAAGGGTTAAATAGCGTGTTTGGTTGACTCATAGGATAATAAAAATTAAGGTTTTCACTTCGGACATTTTTAAATCATCACATTACTCATCTATTCAGTACAAATCCAGAAGATGGTGTTATTGTTCCTGTATCTCCCCATCATGATCCCTTCCTCCACGGAATGATCTTTAAACCATCCCTGCGAATGATTTGAAGACAATAGACTACTTGCTTTGCTGAAGATATGAGGAATTAGCAACGCGGTTGTTAACTCATTTGATACTAGTTAATTTACTGATAAAATATCATTTTAACGGATATTATTGTCAGCATGTTAATGTAATATTCTACTCAAATTTAACTTCATAATTCATTTAAGCAGGAAAAAATTAACTTTTAAAATATAATTTTTTGAAAGAAAAAAACGGGGGGAAAAGATTGTATTTATTAATAGATGTTCTTACAAAAAAAAGTGATGCTATGCATTTAATATTCTTTCTTAAATTAAATTAGTATAAGAAATAACATAAAATTTGTGCTCCAAACAAGAATCACAATATGTAAGGCGAACTGTAATGAAAAATATGCGGCAGTTGGTGCAGATTAAAGAAGATGGATTCTTTTTCTTCTTCTTTTTTTATTGTGGCAGGGATTAAAAGATTGATGAATGATGTCTGATTAAAGCAAATAATGAAAACAGGATCATAAACATAACAAAAATTTTATTAGTTGTAGTCCTCGAGATGTGGAGAAAAAAAAGAATGTTGTTATTCAAGTGAAAATTCGAGTAAAATGGTAAACTTTGCATAATATGAATAAGGACAATCCATGGAAGATAAACCTCCCACTACCTGCTTAATCAAAGGGCCAATATAAGTCAGTATTTAATCAACGCTTTGTAGAACATGAGAGATTCATCTTATGCATATTATTGAAAAAAACACACTGCCCAAAAGAAAAGCCAATTCAGTCAACCTCACGATATCTCATGTTAATATTTAAATAATTTTACTGAAGATTTAAGGCCAAATAGTTCGTTGGAAATTAAAGTTAACCTAATAACGTATTTGTCAATTTTTATTGTGGTTGAAGAAAGAAAGGTTAAAAATAAATTTTGATGTTCGTGACATTGAATAATAATTACTTATACACTTGCATTGAAATAAAAGTTAGCCGTTACGTTTATTGAAAATAGAAATATTAGCATTCGCTCTTTATAAAATTGAAATAAAATTAATCAACTGATTTATTTATCTAAAAAGGGATATGGAATGATTAAACTTATGAAATAAAGGAAATTTAAAAGCTAGGAAATCTGTATTGCCCCTAATGGCATCACACAAATTAGAATTTTTATTTCTAAGACGATCATCAATTTAAAGGTTAGACAGAAAAGGATTCTATTCTATTATACCTTTACATAAACCTGGGAAGAATCATATGAATGTATTTTCCTCATTTATTAACTAACTTTCATTTTATTTTTAAAACGGTCATCAACTTGGGGGTTAGACAGAAAAAGGATTCTATTCTATTATACCTTTATCTAAACCTAGGAAGAATCATATGAATGTAATTTTTTTATTTACTAACATGCTACGCTATATATTACCCTATAATATTTTGAAAACAAACTTTTCATTTTAAAACCCACCAATAGTCCAATGGGCAGATCTAGTGCGACGTAAATGAACTACAACAACAACATTTTAAAACAAAATATTTACCACTGTACGCAAACTTCATTCTTTACAATAACTTTTTCATCGAAATGAAAATCCATATGAAATATGCATTTAAAAAATCACAATTTGAGTGGTGCATTTTAAGTAGAACGATCACATCAGATTCAGCAAGAATGTTCCGTAAGTTTCTAAAAGTCGTGAACTGTATTTTATTATTCTTTAAGATTTTAACTTTTCTTACTTTTTTCTAATATAATTATTTAAAGCATTGGTAAACGAATTAAAGAATAATTAAGGAATAGAATTAATTAAAGAACAATGACGTCACGTGGAAACTATGTACTGAATCGTTCGAAAAGTCAGCTGTTAAGCCATTGTTTACTATTTAAAAGTTGAAAGGATTTGGAGCGCGCTTCAAGAGCTCCGTTTCACAAAATACATGACTTATTGGCAATATTTAGAAAGCAGGCCACACAATGAGAACGCAAGTGGTAAGAAAGATTTTTTTTAACAGCAGGCACTGGACTTATCGTTCTTCGTCAAGGAAGGTGCTGGAAGTGTTGCTCATTTTAAGGAAACTGGTAGAGATGTGCAGCGGAGTACCTGGCCAATAAGGCTACCTCCGTAGATTATGCGGTGGTAATAGAATAAAGAAGGTGGAATTGCATGAAGTTGAAGAGATGATGTTGAAGCTCTGCATGCTTTGACTACCAGCTAAAGGGAAAGTGGTCTCGGAGTATTCCGTCTTGGCATCTGAAAATGTTGCTCATTTTGCGTTGCCTGTGACCAAAGTCACGGAGGCGAGCAACATTGTCCACGCCACACTGCTACAGATACCCGTTCATAGGGTGGGCCATATTTACACATCACACACAACAAAGAACAACACACAGAACGAAACATCCATACCCTACGCGGGTTTCGAACCGCAGTCATTGGCTTCTCAGTCAGGCACGCTAACCACTCGGTCACCTGGCCGGCAGTGGTAAGAAAGAGACATTACGAGACATAGATTCCCATACTTTTGCATTAGCATGCGCACATCACCTAAGCGCATCCAAATGCAATCCGGAATAGTACGAGCCATACGGATTCGTTAACCGTATGGCTCTTTCTTACCCCTTGCCTCCTCAGTGTGCGTCCTGCTTAAGATAAAGGAATTCGTAACACCCCATTAGTAAAAGTGACACTGCTTAAAAAATATAAAATCATACGTTCTCTTTTCCGCTTTGGCCACTCTCTCGAGAAAGGGAGACCAGTCTATGCAGTCGGGATCTTTTCTCACCCATTTTCTGAGCTGCTCACAGTTGCTCTCCACAAACTCGCTAAGAACTATGTGCGGAAAATAGGCACTGGCAGTTGCTACATTATGCACAGTTGGACCACTGCCCAGGTCTAGTAGTCTCGCTCCACTAAATTTTTCTAAAAAATAAATAAATATTTTTTTAAGCAATAAAGCGCAAAAAATTATATTTTGTTTTAAAAAATATTAAATTTACGCAAAATAATGTCTGTTATAAAGGTTAATTTTCTAAATAACATTGCTTTGTATGTATGTTATCGTCAATTTATGAAATCAGTTATAGTAGGGGAGAGTGGGGTCAATTGTAACAGGGTACAATTGTAACAGAGCAGAAATTTCGAGTGTCGGGTTCTAGATGTGGTTCCTAGGTCGCGCACAAGGTGTATTTAATAAATCTACATGTACACCCCTGCTGGCAACCATTTATATGTACTATAAGTGTAGATAAAAGAGAAAGGGNGCTAAGAACTATGTGCGGAAAATAGGCACTGGCAGTTGCTATATTATGCACAGTTGGACCACTACCCAGGTCTAGTAGTCTCTCTCCACTAAATTTTTCTAAAAAATAAATAAATATTTTTTTTAAGCAATAAAGCGCAAAAAATTATATTTTGTTTTAAAAAATATTGAATTTACGCAAAATAATGTCTGTTATACGGGTTAATTTTCTAAATAACATTGCTTTGTAAAAGTTATCGTCAAAGTATGTATGTTATCGTCAATTTATGAAATCAGTTATAGTATAGAACAACGGTTCCCTAATGATGCTCCACGAAGCCTAGTGTTCCCTTGAAATTTGAAGAGGTTCCGCGAGTTATTATTTTTTATAACAAGTGATGACTTTTGACACCTCTGATAATATTTAAACTAACCTATAAAACATAAATTAATTAATCTTTCGGTTGCTTTTGTAAAATTATTTCAAGTAAAAGACAAATGAAATGAAAATGGCATTTTCTAAAGGTAAATATTTCTTTTTCTATAAATAAAGTATTGAAAAATTACTAAAAGTGCAATTTCGAAGTAAACCATAATTCGGATTATTTTATTCATTTTTAGCTTCTATGTATGTATACACACCAAACCTTATCATAGATGAAGGTTAACATGGTCGATAACTACTATTCCCACAACTAAATTTTTAAAAATTGATACTATTGATAATAGAACTTTTCAATTATGAAATAACACCTCCTTTACATTAAAAATCTTCAACGCGTGTCTCGTTGAATTACCTTAATACTTCTGCTGCCTATTATACTGCAATGTCCCTAACTGATACTTACGGTGGTGTGCTAGATTTTAAATTATTACCAAAATTCAATACATAAACTCAGCCCTATTTAATCGAGATAAATTAATTGTTTGCACTGTTGTACTTAAGAATTGTTTAGCACAGTTCCCGCCGCGTATTAAAGTTACATTTGTTCTAAAATCGCTTGAATTTATAAAGTGGCTGATTTTATGAGACGGCACGCCTACAATGATTAAAAAAAAAATAATCAAAGTTAAATTTTACAAATATAGAAAGCTATAATTACGACATTTTTATTTTAACAACATTTGACATATATTTTGATTAAACATGAGCAGCATTTTTTATTTTATGAAAGTATTTTAATATAATATTGAAAATATCTATTAACAGAATTTGAAATTAAAGAATCGGCATCGTTTGATTGTTTATAAAAAAAAGTCTGGGTTTACGACTATTGTTCAATTCCGTAGCGTTGTAATTTTGAACCTAACCCGGATAATCAGGGAACTCCTGGATCAAGCAATGGGACAAACTAGCCTTTGTGGAGGACTTTTTGATGGAACTAGCCCGCATTGGTGTAACAAGAAGAGGAAAACCACGAAAACCTCCCATGGTCAGACCAATGGCAAGAAATTCTAACCCATTATCCGTCTAACACTACGGATTTTTTACGTCAGCACTATGGTCGGTTGGAGCCGGGAGCAGAATTCGATCTTGGGTCACTTCAAGGTTAGGCGAATGCTCTATCCCCTGAGCCATCGCGGCTCTTTATTCATAATTGAATGCAAGACTTTAGTTATTTTATTAACTAATAGAAATGTGGGAGCCGCTGTGGCGCAGTTTAACCACATCTTGCTTTAATGTTATTAAACTGCATGCACAATCAATCACATAAAAGTATAGATTCATTACGCGGGAAATAAACGCAGACCTATTTAATCGAGATGATTTCAGGAAAATACATTGCAGGAAAGATATGCTCACCACATCGAAGTTCGACATACAGGGTATTCCGCAATTATCACTCTTACTTTCCCTTTATTTTTTTTTTTTNTTTTTTAGAATCATTCACAAAAATGAAATTTTCGCATAGAGTCGCAAATTTGTATTGAAGCGAAAAAGAGAGAAAAATACTATCGAAATCTGTCAAAATGTTAATTATAAAGACAGAAGGAAAAACATCAAAAGTCTACTCTATGGATCTGCGGCGTGGCATTGCAATAGCAATATAGTGAAAAAAAACTATTAATTTTATAAGAAGTATATATTTACAACAGTTTAAGCGGAATCTTACGTATCATGTGGTTCTATAAAATTCGTAACGCACTAATCCCTTAAAAACAGAAACCAATTAAAATAGAAATTAAAAACGTAAATGAAAATGGATTAGTCATGTTCTACGAAACTTGATAATTTTATAGAAAAAAACAAGTTTTTGATTGGAACTCTCGGGGCAACAGCAAAAGAGAAGGACCTAAAAATAAATATAATTTCTCTTTCTTTTATTTGCTCAATCCAAGTGTTTATTTTTCTATCCGTAAAGTAAAATTTTTTATATATTTGAAAAATACGGAAAAATTTAATCAAAATTTGAAACCGGGGACATTTTCGTGATCTGTGGCAGAGTTATTGTCAAGTCTTGGCTACTTCTGGGCAGCGGCCAGCAGTAAACTTTTTAAAAAAAATATCACAGAAAGGGACCAATGCGAAAGGTATTACTCGTAGCCACCCCCAGGCAAAAATTTCCACACTTTTTTTTCTCTTTAATTGCAAGTTTCGAATCCATTTGGCACCTTGACGATTGTAGTTAGCGCCACAGATTACAATATGGAAATATCCCCCAAATACTTGACGCAAAAGGTGAATTGAAAACAATAGGAAAGACATGGAGAGCTGCAAAATATCTGGACACTAATTTAGAGTGAGATGGAGAGCTTTGATAGAATCCCTATGCTCCAATTCGGAGTGAAGAAGAATACGATGTAACCTGAATCGTATGTAACTTGATAAAAGTTAAAAGTTTTTCTAACAAACGCCTTCCAATCTTTATCTATTTCTTCTTGCAATCAAACAGGTTTTAATGTTTCCACTATCGCCTCCTCATAACGGATTAGTTCGGTTTCGAAGCGTTTGCTTTATTAACTAAAAAGCATGCAAAGAACGAAATAAACTATAAAATAGTGAAACAAAGTTTACTTTCAAAAATAACTTACCAGTTGTGAAATATTCATAAAGGCATGAAAACCAAAAATCATAATTGTTCTCGGTTTTTTCATTCTTTAATCCTTTTAATTTAAACTCTTGGAATTCGATGGGATCCAAATTCTTTTGGTAGTCTTCCTTAATTTTCTCTTCTTGACTTGCCATGGTTAAATAAGTCGCACAGATTAATTACAAGCCAATTACTAATTGAAACTTCGCGAACGACAACTAAGCACCCGGCTCTTAAAAAGTTTATCTCGTCGGCTTTTGAAAGCTTGTTATCGTACTGTAATCATATCAACGATAAGATTTTGTAGAAGATTTACCATCAAGAAGAGAAAAAAAAAACCGAGGTCAAAGCTAAAAAGAAACTTAAGCAACGAATTATATATCATATCAGAAGAGAAAGTTTATCGCAAAAATAAACTTTTTTTTAAAAATATTTTATGACGTCATTACTTGCCCTAAATGATTCTAAAAGAAGTCTGCCTTGAAATTTGCTTTAAATAAGTGCTTTTAATTAAACGTAAATATTGCTGGTTTATTATTCAAAACAGAGCATTATCTAGCTAGAGGACGTAACAGTTTGTAACAGTAACTTATTGATTTAAAAAAAAAAAAACTGCAAGCACTTATTGATGCAGTGGCGTCGATAACACTCAACTAATTCATCATCGCTTCAGTTCAACGGAAGCATAATTCGTCGATTAGTTTCTCCTACATTATTACATAATTAATCATCAAAAATTACTTATCTAATCATTATAAAGACTAAAATTTAATAAGTTCAAGATATTTGAGCAATTTTTTTTTTATCTACAAGCTGTTATAAAAAAAACAATGGCATAATAATCAAAACAAGCTCTAATGAAAAATCTTTTTTTCTTATCAAAATTTGTGTAATACGCTTGTATTACGCATATTTTGAGATTTGTTATAAGGAATAAATCTCATGCATAGGTCATAGAATTGACACAATTAAAGGGTTTTCTTTCTAAAATTTATCTGAATTTTTGATTAACTAAATAAACTTCAAAATCATAATTTTTTTTTTTAAAAAAATCCTCTTTCCCACCTTTTTTTAAAAATTGTTTTTGGAAACCTGGAGAAAGAATTTAATACGTTTTCCTTTCGAACTTTAATTATTTTGATTTTTTTTTTTTATTACTGGACCAATCTAAATTACTTTTGATCAAATAATCAGATCTTCACTTTCTAGGACTCAATCCTAATAGTTCGAAAGGGCGACATCAAATGTTCTAGTTCATTAGTGCAGACGATATTTTAAATTACGACATCAGGCACAAAAAACGTACTTTCTCTAATAAGCATGCTTTTTTTATTATTATTATTATTACTATTTGCTCGAAGGATTCATATTTCTGACCCCCAAAATGTAGGGAGTTGCAGCAATCTGAGAAATATGGTCCCAATAGTTTGGTCAGGAGATCAATTTAAAGTTTGAACTCCTTAATGTTAATTTTACTCTTTGCGTATTTCACCATTTCTCGAGAAATTTTTTAAGCGAATTGAAAACTTGTTGCACACAATTATAAAATTCGTTTATCCAAAGATTTCCACGTAAAATATAACTTCCAGTAAACATTTGTTTTTTTTATTTAATTATAGTCGAAAAAATTTTGAATTGTAAGATAAACAAATGCTTACATCATTTTAAAAAGTGTAATTTTAAATGGCCAAATACAACATTTGCGCGAAATCGGTCATATAGTTCTTAAGAAATCGAATTTTAAAAATATGACAAAAATTTCTTCCGATTTCGCTCAAATTTTGTATTTTGCCATTAAAATTGCATGCGTTAAAATGATAAAAAGAATTGTATACCTTAAAAGTTGCTTTTTTTGTCGATTATTAAATGAATAATAAATATTAACTTCAAGTTATACTTTGCATGGAATTTTTTGGATAAACGAATTTTATAACTCTGTGCAAAAAATTTTCGATTTGTTTAAAAAGATCTCGAGATATAGTGAAATACGCAAAAAGTAAAATTAACATTAAGGGGTCATAACTTTGGATCGCTCTCCTGATTAAAATATTGGACCCTATTTGCCAAATTGCGGTTGAAAAAAAAATCCGATCCCGTCAAAAAAAAAGGCATGTTTATAAAAAGAAAGTACGTTTTACGTCTGATTTCATAATTACCGTCTGCACAAATTAATTAGCATATTTGAAATCACCCCCTCGAACCATTAAGATTGAGTTCAAGAATGTGAAGATCCAATCATTAGATCAAAAGTTATTTTGGTCCGTTTTTTTTTCTTCCATTTTAAGCACTGTACACGAATATTTCAATAAAAGATAAAATTCGAATGTAACCCGCCCGTTACAGAACATAATATGTCTGCTAAAATTCTAAATTTAAAAAGCAAAAGTGCTTAAATTCCATATTGTAATAATGAAGCGTACTTCTTAAAATCATGGTAAACGCAAATTAATTTGTTTGAGTTTCGTTCTCGTAAATAATTCAAATTGCTACATAAATTCTACACATAAATTATTTCTTAATTGCTGAGCAAAATTAAAACTAAAGTAATTAAGTATGATCTTTTTTTTTTCTGTCTACACCAGCGGTTCCCAATTTTTTTTTTAAACCACGGAACTCTAAATGATTAACCACTTTTGAGAGGGAAACTTTACTTTAGAAATAAAGTATTTAATTGTGAACAAAAGTATTTATTTGTGTTCAAAATATTAATTTAATTTGAAATTATATAATAAAACGAATTATTTTAATCGTTGTATCCGTAATAATTTTAAATTTGGATTTTATGTCCAACAGTTGAATTCACATTCCTGGAGCTTAATCTAGTATAGTAATGAATTTGTTTTTTGGGTATATACATAAGCTGAATACGAAATAAAATTAGCGGAATTATGGTAATCTTTAAAATAGAAACTAAAAGTTACTGCTATAAACGTTGAAAATGTTAATTTAACCCCGTCGTTTTATTGATATTTATCATTTACATAGGATTGTAAGCTATAACACTTATTTATTCAAGAATAAAATATAGCCTTTCTCCATGGAACAAAAGCGCAGGAATATCAAAATTGTCCACCGAAAGAAAAGTTGAACCAGCAGCGGCAACAAATGGAAATCTTGTTCTAAAGTGTGTTTTTTTACATTAAAAAAAATTGATTTCTTTGGCCGTTTTTTTTCAAAAAATCTGTGCGCTAAGGGGTTTAAAAAACATTCCCGCAGCAGTCTGTTTAGGGAAAGGGGCATCGTGTAGGTTAAGGATCCAGAATTACGTGGCCAGCGGTATGATTGCAGCAACGTGATCCGCACTGCGCACATGCCGCCTTTACTTCCCAGACAAGCTGGTACCCATCGATCTGAAGCTCGGTGGGCTTCAAGCTGCGACTAAGGATCGAACTTTAGAAAAAATCGTTATTAGGGAAACATATTTCTTCATTAGAGAATTTAGTTATTTTATTTTGGGAAATAATAATGAATTTTTTTATACATACATGTCCTTTTCGTAATTTATTCAATATATTGTTATTGAAAAAATTATATTTTTTTCCAAAAAGATTTGCCGTTTCACTTTCATTGGCATTTCTGTAAAAATTTGATAAAGGCAACCGAAATATTAAATAATTGATGTATTATTGATTATAGTATTTAAATATAATAGTTTTAAAATCATTACTGGTCCCAACTTTCGAAACATTTTTAACTCTTCCACAAAATCCCAGAGGAACACTATTTGGGAATCACTGGTCTACCCCATAGTTAATAAAAAGGAAGAAAATAAAGCACTAACAGTATAAACAAGAGTATAAATTAAAACGATGCAAATTACAAAATAATAAATGTAAAATCTGGTAATAATTATTCAGCAACTGTTATCATTCTTTATTATTCTTATGTAAGAAATAATTATATAAAGTTCTTTG
This sequence comes from Parasteatoda tepidariorum, assembly GCF_043381705.1. Classification (NCBI taxonomy): domain Eukaryota; kingdom Metazoa; phylum Arthropoda; class Arachnida; order Araneae; family Theridiidae; genus Parasteatoda; species Parasteatoda tepidariorum. The sequence continues at coordinate 68,440,452 of NC_092211.1, read as the reverse complement.
ATTTGATAACATATAAATTTTGAATAAAAGATATCTAATGTGTTTATATTATCTACATTTACAATAACACTCCTGTTCTACAGCAAAAGCTTCAACCCATCTCGCTCGGCCACTCTTGATCATCCAAACACCAGGATTCACTCGCACGGAGGATATTCCTCCTGGAAACAATAACATTATATTAAAAAAAGATGATAAAATGTCAAATTAACACTGTTTTTTGAAGCTCTGTCGCCAAAGGAAAATTTAAAAAAAAAAAACATAGTTTAAGTGTCTTACAATTGAAGCAATGTTATGATCTTAAACTATATATATAATTTTGCCGTGAAGAATCATCAGGGCTTTAGAACATACAAACAACTTAAATATTTTAAAAGATATCAAACTTTTTAAAAAACTAACAATTTGGCAAACATTTTTCCACCTTTATGAAAATTATCAAAATTACTACCTTCTTCTCAGTATTTCACATTTTTATGAGCAGCATAATGAAGCATTGGCGTAAGTTTTTAAATAGTATAAATTTAGAACACAAACGCTTCTCATTTTCACAAAACTATGGTGTTTCTCCATTTTGACTATTGCAAACTTACAGCAGTTATAAAAATAGTATATTATTCGCAAAAAAGCTTCATTTCATATAACGACGGAGCCTTCGAAAAACAGCCTTTTAAACAAAAACTATAGATTGCATCTAGATGAAAAAAACACATGAGCTTAGTTGGACGGAAACAATATGCAAAGAAATTTTTGATCTAATGATAGGATTTTAATGCAGTAAGAAGCAATCTTCATCACTCTAGATGTTCATTTAGAATTAAGAATGTTCTAATGAAATGCTCTAATTAGAGTATTGATCGTTCATATGTGCATAATTTATTTAATTATTTTTTTTCAGTTAGTCATTAGTGTAGAATAATATTACTTATTTAGAATATAATTCATTATATATATAATCTATAATATAATTCATTAAGAATATAAAATATGATTCTTTTAGAATACTCTAATTAACAATTGCAAAAGAGGGATTCCCTTTTGGATGGACAATAAGAAACTATAATTTTTGGATATGATAAAAACTATTGTTATAACATTCTATATCATTAGAATAATTCCACTAGATGTTCATTTAGAATTTAGAATATTCTAATCATTTAGAATATTCTAATTCATTATTTTAGAATATTCATCTGTCATACGTGTGTCATTTATTGAGTCAGTTTTTATTTAATGAATCATTAGTTCAGAACATTCTAACTAACTACTTCAAAAGAGCAATTCCATTTTGGTGGGACTGTAAGAAATCGTAATTTGCTGATATGATAAAAAATATTTTTATAACATTAGAATATTTTAAATTCTAGATGTTCATTTAGAATTTATAATATTCTAATCTTTTAGAATATTCTAATTAACTACTGGTAAAAAATATTCTTATAAGTTATTTAGAATAGTCTAATTCCTTATTTTAGAATATTTATATAATTTATTATTTTAGTCAGTTTAGAAAAATACAGTAACATATAGTTTATTATAATAATATTCTAATTCATTTAAAATATTCTGATTAACTACTGATAAATGGCATTTCCGGGGTTAGATAGTATGATTTTACACAGGTGTCTCTGTGAATATGATTAAAATCATTTTTATGAAATCACATAGGGTATTAAGATATTTCAGGCATAGATTCATATTTACAAAATATTTTTGAACACAAATTTTAACGAATTTCGCATGCCACGAATAAAATAAAATCGTGGAAATGCCTAAAATATTTATTAAGTTAAAAAATTTGGACATCCTATTGTTGCTTTCAATTTTTTTCTGAGCCCTTCTTTTTTTTGTTAGTAAAGTTCTTCGATTCATTTCTACGTTTTTTGCTTCATCTAACAAAAATAATAATAATAATAATGTTCTAATTTCTTAGCATACTTAAAGATCATAATTTTTAAAATTTTTATTTATCTTCATTATTTTCTATTTTTTAATTTTGTTTATATTAAATTGTTTAGTCAATAAAAAGTGGTCAAAATTTCAGTTAAAGATAAAAGAACAATTAGTTTTACTTGCACCATTTAATAAAACAATTATAACACTTGAAATGAAATAAAATTGCGAGAACTTCATAACTCTATTATAATTTAACCTAATAGCATTATTCATACATTTTAGGAAAATATATATTTTTGAAATAATGGAATCTATTATCCACATACAGCACAGAAAACAACTAAATATATTGTTTCTTCATTTAGAATTTAAAAAAAATTCAAATAATAATGCAATTATTTATGTTTAATTTTAATAATACAGGCTTAGAGAAATATTAAAAAGAAAAATTAGATAATAAATTTAAAATAAATCTAACCAGGTCTAGGATAATCTTTGCCCCAAGTGCCAATGAATGGACTCAACTCTTTAAATGTAGGTTTATTTACACCATCCAGGAAACGACCATCTTCATCACTTATTGCCACTGTACATCCTTCCCTTCTACGAGGATACTAAATATAGGGAAAAGGTAATTATGAAGAAAAAAATTTTTTTGAAGAATATATACAATTTATTTTTTAATTACCATCCTTATTAAATATTTTTAATGTCTGTCAAAAATGAACTTAAAATAAAATCATTAAGGGTCACAAACTAATATTTAAGCTACGAAAAAGCAAAAACATAACTGCTCAGTTTGTTATCTTTTCGGTGTCTGCAGAAAAAAAAATTTCATTCTGAAATTCCCAAGCATATATGTTTATGCTTTCAAGCTTATGACAGCTCACACGTTTGATATTTTAATTCTTTGTTCCCAATGCCAAAATGCAATTAGAACTATCTTTGTCACCTTGTTAGAGAAGTATATACATAGAGAGTTTCAGCACAACACACTGGCTACCTTTAAATACCCTTATTGATTTGCAGCTGTTTGCCAACATTTTAAGAGGTAACAATATCAAAATTTTTAACTTAACATACAAAAAATATACCTTACTCTTTGCTTTGCATTATATGGATAAAAAAGTAACTGCTAATTAAGATTTGAATTTTTTTTTGTTGATAATTTTAAATAAAACTAGATTCTGAGCCCCATTAAGAAAAGCTGAAGCCTTGGGCAGAATACTGATTAGGTGGCAAAAACATTTTCATGGAATATAAAATTTGTATTACCTTTATTTTGATAGAAATTTCACAAGTCTACACCAATGTGTACAATAAGGTTTGTACTATAAATATCATGCATCTCGATTATGCTTTAAATTGATTATTTTCAAAATGTTTATTTTGTGTTGTTGTAAATTAGTTATTCTAATGCGTTCAATGATTGATGCATTTCATTTATACACATAGTATATATAGTATGGATGCACAAAGGAGTGAATGTGCCATGTGACATCCAGAACATCATTATTCCTTATTGTTTTAGCAACACCTAAACAGTCCCCGGCCAGCCAGGTTGGGGATTGAGCATAAGGTGAACAACCCTCTCTTGCTAAAGCCTATTTGTTACATAAACTGAAATGCAGATACATCTCTCTGAAATAGATAAAAGCCTTCTACCAAATATGTCCCCTCCAATAGATATGAATCCTGGTTGTGAAAGTACCGAATGAGCTGGAGATTAAAAAACTTAGATGGGAATGAAACAGTCATTTCTACGTGAACGTACTTAAGTAAAAATTTACACTAAAAAAAGTTTTTTATTGAAACCTTCAGGGCAATAGAAAAAAAAAGACATAAAAATATTTAACGCAGGTTGATTGTTAATAAATTGAAGACAATAGGAAAGACATGGAGAGAGGCAAAATCAGTGACCACAAATAGAATGAAATGGAAAGCTATGATAGAAGCCTTTTGCTCCGATTTGGTGTGAAGAAGAATACGTATGTGTATGCATTAGTTTGTGTAAAACATTTTTAAATTGTTTTATCTACTAATTTTTTCCTTGTTCAAAGCTTTTTTTTTCCATCAAGAAATATATAAAAGCATGTCAAAGTAATTATAAAAAAAGTTTCTAATAGTTATATAGCACTTTAAATTACAAATTAAACTAATACATACTTCTTGGAATCTTTTCGGAACCTCCCATTGGCTTAAATGAGCTGGTACATAAGACTTTTCATACTAAATAAATAAAAGTAATATAAATAAAAGAAATACAAATATCAAATTAAATTAAATAACAATAGCTTATAATATAATAAATAAATGAAAAGCATTGAAATAACAAACAGTCAAAAATAAATCTAAAACAGTTCTAAAATATCTCCTAGTTAAAAATACTGGATATTCCCAAATGCAGTAGAGTTTATTTGTATAGCATGGTATCACTTGCATATTTCAGGGAGACATCTATTAAAATACTTTCATAAATTTTAAAATTGTTGAATTAAAATAATAAGAAAAGTTAACTAAATAAAACAATAACGTAGAAGCATTTTTTTCTTATAATTGTAGACGTTTTTCACTTTTATTTAAAACAAGGAAACAATATTATTTATCCTTTTGCTCTGAGTTGATATATTATCCTATAGCTTAAAACAAAAAATAACTACATATTAAATTCTCACTATAGCGTAATTCTTTTACGAAACAATTAGAATCTCAATATAGTTTATGAAAAGTTCAAGAAAAAACAATGAAAAATAACTTTCACTAGCGCATACCAACAAGTTAATACCAATTAAGTACGATAGCCAACGGATATTAGAGTCTTATTTAATCATTATCATGATACTGTACAATAAAATGTCTCAGAAATTGCAGTTACCTGCTCTGCGCTGAAATTTTTAGACATTTAAAGATATCTGAAGAAATTCGAGCTGATTTTATTCTATGTTTTAAACTGTTTCAAGCGCAAAACGGCAAAACAAAAACCATTGCGATTGATGCCAACGTATTTTTAAATAATATTAAAAGGAAATAAGAAGTTTTATTTAGTGGCTTGTCGCTTCTCAACTGAAGATATTCTCTTTTCAGCAGAATTCGCAAATAATCTTTAAAGTAAGCAGAAATCGTCAGTAAAAAGCTTTCAGAGTAAATAAAAAAATAAATATTAAAATGAAATAATCGGATCCAAAATTTAAAGTTATTTAATAAGTTACACTTCCTGTTTTGTCATAAATTTTGACCTTATTACAAATTCTATTTCATTCTACTTATAAGAGTTTTGTTCAAGCTTCGAAATGACTTTTTTTCACTTTGGCAACTGCATTGCACTTGCCTATGCACCTTATTTTATGACTTATAAATTTTCTGGCTTGTAAGAATCTTGTTGACTTTACGTACTAACCTTTAGTTTTTAAATATTTTTGCTATTGAAACTTATCTTTCAAACTATTGAGAATGCTAGTATCTAATTAAAACGAAAACACCTATAAAATTCTATCATTTCTGAATTCTAGTCATTATAATTCTGTTTCTATTCTATAATTTTTTTTAAAGAATATCTTTGTGTGTCTAATGTAATTCATTCTAATAGTTGGCGTATATTTAAAGTAATATTGTCGTGTTAGCACTAAGCTTTGCTCAGGTCAAATAGCAAGCATGTGTGAGCTATGATAATGCTAAAAGATTTTCAAAATGATTAATTTATTCTGTTTTAAAATTTAACCTTCTTTCCCCTTAATTCCTTTTTTCTCTCATTAAAATCTAAAATTGTAATTTGTAAAATGCATTATAGTTTTGTGTCTTGATAACAGGACACTAGAACTGAAGTGCTTTTGAGCCCTGTTTTCCCTGGAGCTGGTGCGTTAAATTTTTCTATGCTCCAGTAATTTTATTGGATCCCACAGGCATTCAAAAGGCTTGCCACATTGTAATGACATTGCCTGTTAGCCAAGTTGTGGTTGAAAAACTATTCTTGGCATTAAAATACATTTATAATGATTTAAAATGATAAAGGAGGATTTATTAGATTTAATTGTTTTAGGATATATAATTTCTGTTTAAGCTGATGATTATCTTACTTGTTTTTGTTCTTTATTTAAAAGAAATTTCAAATTACAGATAGAAATTCAAAAGTGTTCATACACGCTTATTGAAATTTGGGGGCCTCAGTCGAGCTTAGCTTATTATCTATTGGAGATCGAAAATCTAAATTTTTTTTTGGCTCCAGCTCCCTTTATTAAAATTTAACAAATTTCAATGGTAAACATGTTTCTGCTTTTCTTTCGCTGTTATCAATTGAAGCAACTGGTATCTACATCTAATGCATAGATAAATATTGTAGTTGCATAGCTGTACTTATTTAGAATTTCATCTTGAGATTTGATCAATTTTTATTAAAGACTAGAGTTTTTTATCTGGCTTCTGCTTTAATCAGTATCACCAACATTTTTCAAAATGGAAACGACTTAAAAAATCATGATATTTTTTGCTTAGAATAAATTAAAAACATTCATATTTTAGCATTTATCTATTTCATAAGGCCATAAAAAATTTTCATCATATAAATGGCTGTAGTGAAACTTAATTATAATGGATAAATAATATTCTAATTTTGTAATTAAGACATTGGGTAATAGGTGTTTTATGGTCTGTGAAACATACAGTAACTTTGAAACATTTTTCTGTTATATAAAATTAGTATTCCTAAAATTTGGCATTTCTAAGTTAATACCGGAAAGATTTTCATTCTAAGCTGGTGGAGAGCTGGGAGTTGTAATTTTGATAGTAAGAGTCAAATACGCAACTAGTTGTTATATCCTGTAATATTCATCTTAAACTAACTTGGCTGAAAGTCTTCTCTTTATAGTGTGGTACCACACCAGGGGTCTGTCCAAGCCAAATTTACTACCGTTTAGTTGTACCTTCACAAATTCAACTTTAGGAAAAACGATTTTCACAAAAAACGGATAGGAAAACGATTTTTACAAAATACTTTTTCTTAAAATTTTATTTTTGTGTCTCGTAAGAAACGATAAAACCATATTTTTACCATATTTTTGTGTTGATTTCTTAATAGAATTTTTAATTTTCTCAAATTATGTTGAAATTTTCACAAAATAGGTACCTCTCAGAAAATCACAGTCTTCTCTTTATAGTGTGGTACAACCAAATTTTCTAAACGGGCTCGTAATCGTGTAGCATTCTTAACATGGCCATTAAAAATGACAGAAACCTTTGGGAAAAAAAAACAAGGCTAAGTGTTTGATCATGGTGTGTAACATAACACAATGTTTAAGAAACATTGATTAAATACAGTAATCTGCAATACCTTTAATCATGGTTCGAGGGAAAAAATATATTTTTTCCTCTAATCGCATCCATCCTGTTTTGTTAAACTTTTTTTCAATACCTGCTATTATAATAATAAACTCATGGTTAACTTAATCTTAGATTCATGAACATTTGTCTCACAGATTGGTAATGTATGAAACATGTAACTCTCATTACTTTGTAAATGAAAGTGATCAAAAGATAACTTCTTAATACTTTCGTATATCATTTGAGGAATGGTCTGCCTACTGTGCATGTTTTTAAATCTAGGGCTTTTGTTTTAATTTTAAATAAGTATTTTCTTTTTATGTGAATCATCTATCAATCTACGACTGTTATATTTTAAATGTAATTGTGTGAAAGCATTTTATCAATTAGTTCAGTTTGAGAAAGACTTTCTTCCCTCTCATTAAACTGATTCGTTATTTTACAGGAAAATGCTTCTCGACAAGAAAAAAACGTGGCTAATTTGTCTAAGTAAAATTATTTAATATTTAACCTCTGAGTCACAACAACTTGCTTTAATTATATTTGAAAGTAATAATTATTTATCATCAGCTTTATAATCACTCTCTTTCATTTTTATCAATCACATACATCTATCTACATGTATAGATTCATTTTGAAATATAATTTTGTTCTAAAAAAATCCCTGCTGTATATGAAAGTCTGCATAAGCAGAGTTCTTTTGTGAATTTTAATAATATAGTTAATAATTGTGTAAATCTTTTTAGAGCCGAATATGGTGTGTTTTGGAAGTGTATACAAGCAGGAGCAATGTATCTGTTCACTCAACTGTGCAAAATGCTTGCTTTAGCCACATTCTTTCCAGCCACAGATTTAACAGGCTTAGGTCGTATGGAAACAATAACTGTAGGTTTTTTTTCAAATATTTATTTTAATTTAGATTCAAGTTTTATAAATGCATTTAAGTAGAAAATTTGTTTATCCATTACTTATATGCAAAATTTTATGATTTTATTTAGAATAATATTAAATGTGCAATCATGGTATTTGAAATGCTAGCTTTTTGAATTCTGGAAAACTTAGAGGTTTCTAAATCCATACTAGTTTTTATAATGTACATTTAATCTTGCTGAAATTCAATAACATCTCATTACATCTAAAAGTATATATGTATGAAAAATAATTTCTGAAGGAAATAGAAATATATTAAATAAAATATTCATTCGCTTTTATCCTATTAATGTTTTCTAGCCTTGTTGATTGGCCTTTAGTTAGATAGCCTTGTTTGACTGAGCTGACTGTTCTACAATTTTTATAAATTCAGTTCTAATCATGGAACTGCAGGAAACTTTTGAAAAATTGTGTTTTCTTTTATTTATATTTTTTTTTATCTTGATTATTATTGTTTCTTTTTTTTTTAATTTAAGGGGGGGAGGATTTTGGTTACCTCATTTTTGGCATTAAATTCAAAGCAATATTTCTAATACTTTTGATAATTTTATTAGTTCTTTTCTATTTACTTTATTTTACTTGACGGGTACAATTTACCTTAATTGTCAATTGCGACTGTACTCTATTTTTGCCAATTGCGACTTTATTCTATTTACCAAATGTTTCTTTATAATATATAAAAATGTTAGGTACTTGAATAATTTTTTTAATTAATTTGAAAATTAGGTAGGGTTTAATTTGTATTTGAATTTTAGTTGTTTTAACTGTGATATGTTTAAACATGCAATAATGAATTTCAGTATTTAATTATCTCTGTCATCAGAACCATTCATGGTGATTTTCATTAGTTTATTTTTAGAAACAGACAAAATAAGATTGTGTTAGTTAGTTCAGTTATTGTTCAAGATTTTTAAATGTTTTAATTTTTGTCATATATAGTTTAAGTGTACTTATAGTTCATTTTTCACAGTTGACTTTTATTTAAATAAGTTCATTTTTTTCATAGCACTGAAAGGTGTACTGTTTTAAAAACCAAAATTAATAAAGCATCGTTGACGTTAATAATAAGTTTGTCAGTTTATTACTCTCTCTTAAATGAATAAGTACCATTTTTCCATTAATTTAGCTTTTTAGTTCATAGTTTTTTTTTCCTTCAATTAATAACTATTACTAAAATTAATTATCATTGGCATCAATGATAATATTGGTGTTTTTTTTTTTACATTTCTCCTCAATGTGTTTTTACTATTTCTCCATTTATTTTGCTTTTCAGTGCCAAACCTATTTTTGTTTTATTCCAATTACCATTGATTTTAAATTATTCGGTTTTATAGTAACACACTTTAAAAGTTTACCTATAAACAAAATAAACATGTGATTTCAGATAACTTCTAAAATACGAATTTAGTGACATAGTCCATTTGCTAATAATGCTTATGATTAAAAGATAATTAAGTATTACAGGACATAGAATAAACAACTTTTTTCGATTAGAACTATAAGCTAGCAAAAATCGCTGATGTTATCGTCTATAGTTTAACTCAAAACAATGGCTTCCACAAACCAATAAGAAAATTCATTGTTAAAATGCCTCTAAATTAAAAATAAAAATTTAAAACCAATCTTAACTTCGTTTTGAATGTCGCATCTTTAGTGCCTACTCTATATGCACGCACAAATTCTACAGATTTTTGTCGCCAGGTTCAAATTAAAAGCTATTATCTCAACACAAGGTTGTGCTAACCGTAAGTGGCATACTTTTTATGTCTTGTCTCAAAAAGTAGTTTTATTTTTGTTAATTGTAAACTTTTGTGAACCTTTTAAGACATTTTTTTTCTTATTATGGCTAACCGTATGGTTTGTTGTATGCTGCCTCAATTAAAAAAAAGCTAATCTAATTCATAATGAACTTATTTACTGAAAAAAATATTTACCTATAATTGTACTTTATAAAATTTATTCTCTTTGTATACTTAATAAATTTAAATTTCTAAATTATTTTACTTTTATAATAAATTTAAGCATATTAGTTAGTGAATCACTACTGTATTAACCCTTTTCAAATAAAAAATGTTCTTTTGTTTCAAATTTCGATATAAATGTAAATTTACTATTGAACTCTTTAATGTAAATTTATTATTCATTCTAAGTGTATTGTAGAAACAAGTTTGAGCTACATTCGACATTTAACAAGAATCAACTCAGGTCTATTTTGGGGAATAGATTCTTCCCAATTATACATTCATTAAAATGATTATATAATTTATGTATTTATTAGTTTTAGTTATTTTTCTTATAAACCACCATTTACTGATTTATACGATTCAACCAGGTATAGTAACTTTTTGAAGGTTTTAACTATGTTTTTAACTTTTAAGTAAATTAAAGCCCTTATAGTGTCATTCATATATATGAGTTATGTGTGAATAAAGCCCTTTGTTAAAAACCTGAGATATAACATTTTTAAAACCATATAAACATCTTAATTTTTTTTATTTTTAACAAAATTATTTATTATGTATTCAGTTTATTCATGTTGAGACTATGCAATAAAACTGTACATATATATCTACCTTTGTATTATAATTTTCTCATGTCTAACCCTACCCTAGATTTCGGATTGTTAACCTATTTTTGACTGTCTAGGTCCTTTTTTGACAACTCTGTTCTCAACTGTGATAAAATATCGCTTTTGTTCAAGTTTAAAAATCTTGATTCAAATGGTTATATTAATCTTCCTGAATATTCACCCGACATTATTTGCACTGTCATCGACCAAATGCTGTATTTTATCATTATTATTATTTGTTGCAATATACAATTGACAAATTTTAGTCATTTAGATTCTAGTAATTGCCTGAAAATAACTAATTTTCGTCAGTGCAAAAGGATATGTATTGTTGATTTGCTTTAGAATGTTCTGATGGAATTAATTTTTTTAATTAGTTATACTTAAATGTTACTTATATGTTTTCCATACTTTCAGGAACTACTAAAGAATACTGTGGATGTAGCAGATTTAATAGGTCTCCATATTGTAATGACTAAATTTGCAGGAAAAGGTGAAACTAAATTTTTAGTTGCTGGACTTGGTTGGGCATCTGCTGAACTTCTCATGACCAGACTTGTACCTCTTTGGGTTGGTGCCAAAAGTGTTGAATTTGATTGGAAATATCTCCAGATGAGTTTTGATTCTAATATTAGCTTGGTTTGTATTTTACTGTTCAATATCTGTTAAATAATTGAAGAGCTTAGAAAAATAAAGTGATAAGTCACAATTTCACTGAGGTAAAAGTTCTATATCTAACTGTACCTTTGTACTGTGCTTCAGATAACTGCTCTATTAATTTTCAGAATTTTAACTAACTGATATAGCACGCTGCTCAGAAACATCCTATCGCCTACAGAAAAATTGTGTTTTTTAACCAAAATCGCTCACCTAAATGAATTAGTTGAAAATGTGGCTTATATTACCTTTTTAATTATTATGGATTCATATCTCTTAATTTGTTTTCAAAATCTGTTTCTAATTTAATTTGTTTTCAAAATCTGTTCCTAATTTTAAACTATTTTTAATTTAATCTAATTTTAATTACTAATTAAAATTAATCTAAATTTAATGTACTTGTTTAATGATAAAAGTTTAACCTGTTTAAAAATAGATTTTTTTTACTCCTCCGAAGGATTATGACTTGTTTGTTTGCGCTTTAAAAGCTATCAAGAATTTTTGGCTGCCGAATAGATTTATAATAATATATATGGTTATATTCAAGAATAATTTAGAGTATAGTTATAAAAAAAAATGGAGGTTTTTACTTTGGTTTTATCACGTACGCTTTTTTATTACGTATTTTTACACTTACATTTTTTTGTTTTTATTATTATTATTTGACAGATTTAATGAATTTAGAATGTTTATTTTGGAAATTTCTTTTTTAATTATGATGGCACCAATGGATTTGCACATTTTTGCGAGCGTTAACAGGTCAACAGGATAATCCCAAGGTACCATATAATTTTAATCATCAAATTTGTAAATCTCTGCCAAGTTCTAGACTTTATGCATGTCTTGTATCAAACCAAAGAAAAAATAGAGTTATTTTTTGGAACACCACACATTAGGAAATTTGTAGAGTAAAATTTTGTAAAATAATAAGTCAATTCATTGATTTATTAAACTACTGACTTGATACTTTCAGCAAATGCAATTTGCTGAAAATAGTAAATCAGTGTGTAACCCCTCAATTCATCACCATAAAAATTAGATAATATAAAATAGTTGAAGTTAAATAATGTTTTTTTTTTTTTTCCATTGAAAGATTTAATTCCCCAAAAAATGGGAAAATAAATCCTGCAATAAATCTTATTATCTGATTGATTCCTAACTTCTAGTTTGATATCTATTTTTAAAGAATAATTATATTCAGTTCAAAATCATAATAATTTATTGACCCTAATAATAAACGTGTATTGTCTCTTAGGTTCATCATATCACAACCGCAACTTTAGTTTGGTTATGGAGCCGCCATGATCTGCGGAAAACTCATCTTCCTGTTGTTGTGCTTCTGTTAGTTATAGGTTGCTACAGACCATTGATAACAGAGTAAGTTTATTTATTATTTTAAATAATAATTTTTACCCAAAAGATGAGTAATGTAACCTGTAGCCAATGGAGCACACTCTGAATAGTTAACAGTTTAAAAAGTTAAATGGGATTAAATACATCCCACCTTCACTCTTTTTAAAAACCAAGCCGGATGATACTTAACTTTTTTTTTTCCTTGAAATTTCAGGAAGTGTTCTTCAATGTTTTTTTGTCACGGGTGGAAATATTTTTTCTTCTTTTTTTTGTCACAAGAAGTTCAAGCCTTGATACTCACAGAGCAGATTATGTCTTGCCTTGTGGAGTTTGCATGTTAGTTTTTGCAAAAACTAGCAGCACAGTCTGATTTTAGTGTATGCATGTACACTAAAATCAGGTTATTCATGGATTGCTCTTTTATTCATAAAGGCATTTCTAATATGCACAACTCTCACACTTGGGTATCTCGCTATTCTTATGTCATATATCTCATGCACATCAGCATTTCTGCATAAATGTTAAAAACTGGAATTGTGGGTGACCATTTGACCAGCCTATACCTTCTGCCATTTTGACATCTGGTGTTACAGAGTTACTTCAACCTGTTGCAGCCAACATACAAGCATGCATGTGGTTCCAACAGGATAGGCACCACTCCATTTTAGCTTGGATGAACTTATGTTTACCCCTCACCCAATATCACTTTTATCTAGACAAATAAGATATTTTTTTTTTCTGTGGTATGAAAGAAATCAAGTAGTTCAAAAATTTTAATTATAATAATGTAAATAGTCTATCAGTCTGTAAATAAGTATAAGTTGTGTTCTTACATTTATTTAGGGTCATTAGATTTTTATTTAGACTAGTGATGTTATTAACTTCTTGGTACTTTTTTTATACTAAATCCCTCAAACTGAATAGTTTTGAATTTGTAAAGAGAAAATATATAATTTCAAGAAACGTATTTTTCATTTATAAAATCCTTAGAATTTTTAAAATATTAGCTCTATTGATTAGAATTTTATTTAATTCAGCATCTGTTATTACAGAGAATGTAATATATAGCTTGTCTATGTCATTGTCAAACGTGTAATTAGTTATAAGTATAAAACTGAAAACCATTGATAACTTTAGAACTTTAAGTTAGATTTGGATTATTCGATTCAGTGAAAAATTCTTGTCAGAAACGATATCTAGATAGAAGTACTTTAACTCACCTTTAGTTAATTCAAAATAGTAGCTAAGCGACTCGATTGAGGGAGCAAACATCAGTAATCCGTAGTAGGCTCGAAACATGAGTTTTAAAATAATTTGCAGCTTTCAATTATTACTCAAAATTAAGGACTTTATTATTTAAAAGTTTAACAGGGTTGCCACTCAAATCTGGAAAAAAAATTCCCTGCGTTTTCCCTGTAGATATTCTACGCAATATATAATAAGCAGAAACAACAATTACTGTGCTCTTGTGTGAGCCATATTGGGCTAACTATATTTATTAGTTTTAATTGCTGGAAAAAAGCACGCCATACTTAAATAATGCTATAGCAAATGAAATATCTTCCTTAAATATCCCATAGATTATGCTTTGAGTGGTCCCTATGTTTTAAAAGACAAAAATAAGAAACAAAATTCTCTGTATTTTCCCAGTTTTTTAAAAAAAAAATCAAGATTCAGATCAAATTCCAGATTTCCCCTGTGGAGTGGCAACGCTGTTTAATAAGTTACCTTAAATCTGTGAATTGGATTTGTTCCTGCTATACTTAAAGAAGCCTCTTTTCCAACAAATTTCTTCCCTTTTGAAGAAAGCATGTAATGACCTTAAAGTTTTTTGCTTACCTTAGAAACTATTCAGTTTGTATTCAGAGAAATAAAAACCTTTTATTAACAAATTATAATTCAAATGTTAGTGAGTAAATTTTAATTAAAATGTAATAAATTCTTTAATGAGGATTTTGGTTTTTGCTTTGAATTAAAGATAAAAAAAATCATTGTTAGTAGATGTTTTTGTTTTGGGACTCTTTAAAGTTAAGTTTTGTAGTTATAAGTGAGAATAATAATGATTTTTCATTGACGATAATCTACATAACTTTTAATTTTTTGAGCTATCATAATTTTATTGATGTTTTCTTAACTGATGTGTATATTATTTTTTAGTATTGTTTAAGATAATTAAGAAATTATTAAAAAACTATTCAGTTCAGTCAAAATCTAAGAAAAAAACTTTATTTCATGGATTTTTGAATGTCATATTTGCTGAGAGATGATGATCAATATTCACATTTTAATAGTGTGAAAGTAGTATGTAGCGTTTTGGGAAAGTAAAGATACTTCTCAGATAGCAGCAAAGAAAAAAAGTTTCTGCAAGTACGTTGGTAACACAGACTTATAACCTTGGACATTTCACTCGGTCATTCATTTTTTTAATGGTGAGTCTTGTTTGAGCAGCACGTCTTTATAACGTCTGCATCAATTCAGTGTGCCAAATGTAAAGTGTATTCCATCATACGTTGTCTGCATGCAAAAGGTATAGAAAAAGCATACAATTTTTTAAAAAAAGAAACGAACTTTCTGACAAATATAGTTTTGTTTTTTGCAAGACAATGCTCATCACCTTCAAACCAAATATGCAATACAGCCTGGACCTTGCACCCGGCAACTCTCACTTGTACCTTTACGTGAAAAATATCTTGCAGGCAAAACTTTCAGCACTATGACGAGATCAAAACTGACTCGACAACTATGTCGAAAAATGAGGCATGTACCATATCTTTAATTTTTTAAAACTCCTTATAGAACACAAAAACCAAGTCAATCCAATGTGTTTTTATCTTAAAGTGTCAGGTGATCTACACTTCTGATTTCCAAAATCAATACCTAATAACAGTTTTTCCAAAAACATAACTATTAAGCATTTAAACCTGCCTAAGAGGAAACTGGCTCCATAATGTTAAATAGCAAACTTTTACTTGTGAAGAAGAGTGGTCTAATTGTATTCATGGAAATTAAAATCCTTATGAAATATTCATTGCGAATCCGGTGCCATTTAGGCATAATGATTGAATTTATACTAATTTATTTTTACTTACAAAATTATTTTAGATGTTAAAATTTTTTTTCTTCTTTTGTTGAATTAGACACTAAGCAGGGAAAAGTAATCAATCTAGAAAATAAAGTACCTGAAAATCTGGTTTTCTTTTTCAACTCTAATGGCATAGATAACTGTTTTGTAATATATTTTATGTAAAAAATTAATGCCACTGATAAAAAGATCAGGGATCTTTTTAGGAGTTGATGGCCACCCTCTGGGTCAATTTTAAAGTAATTCTGAAACCTCCACTGGCTCCAACTTGATTAATCACACATAATATTATTTAAAGTTTAACTAATGTACATACTGTATTATTTTTAGGTTATTCCATACTATCCTTGGTTTAGGAGCCTGGTCCATTCTTGCAGTTAAAGCATCTAGTGCTGTTTCTATAGCCTTAATTTCTATGCACATTTATTTCAGTCTCACACAAGGTCTTAATTCATACTAATTTATGTACTCAAATTTTCATAAATAAATTATATACATGCATTGCAAAGTTTACCTTGTTGTCTTTATTCAATTGCACTACAAATTTGCTATATTTGTGCACAGTGCACCTAAAAAAAAAAAGTAGCGGGATTTACAGCCGCAGAATCTTCATACATCTAAATTTATCTGCGAAATCAACATAGAACAGATCAATACATTAAGAAGTAAAATGTCAACATAAATATAAGGTCCACAAAAATTATATATAAAAACTTTTAGTTTAAATGAAAGTTAAATTTTACACAATACAAGGAGAAATGAAATAAATCCCTTTACAGTTAGTTAAGCCGTTAACAGAAGAAAAAATTCTTTTTTGTTTTCTGAATTCAGCTTTTTATAAGATCAAATATAGAGAGATGTTTTAAAAAGGAGTCTATGCAATTTTCTCCCATTTGTTTGCTCTTTAAAAATTAAAAAGAAAAATCTTCAGCATCTACAGACTTAACACTCTGAATAACTAATGATCAGATTTTCAAATAATACTAGGATCAATAATGGTCTGAAACATTGCCTGCATTATTAATTAAAATTACATGCATACTTTCCTTGAATTGTGAAATAAAATAGAAATTTCTGCGATTCTTTTCAGTGAAATTCTAGTAAATTTCTAATTTTTACAGAGAGTTAACATGTGTACCCTAACTTACCCAACTAGTGGGGTAAGACAGGGTGATATGACTTTTTCAAGAAAAATTTCATAAAAGTGACACGATTTTTGATTCTATGATTTTTCATCATTTCTATGATTTTTGAGAATTGATACATTGTACACAACTATATTGATTCGAATTTACAAACTCACAACGGTACTTTTTTTATACNCAAAATTATAAATAAAAAAATTTTTTAATTAAATTTAGTTTTTTTTTTTTTTAAATAGTATTTATAATTTTGGAACAATATGTGTTTTTTGTTTTGAATTTTTTTTCCTGCCATTATATTGCAATTAACAATAGAATGGAAAAAATTATTTATCAATTTGATCGTAAATATTCGATATTATCTCCTAAAGAAAAATAAAGGAATTAAAAAATTAATATCTTATTATCACTATAAGTATGTATTATAATTATATTTGAATAACTCATTCAATCTATACTATTCATTCACACTCTCTCTATATCTTATCCAAATTTTCCACTATTTATAAAATACTTTTTATTCAACCACTCTAGTTCAAATAACTATTCAAATTCTAGTTCAATAGTTCAAAGATTTTTTTTAACTTGTAGTGGATGATGTTTATACAATTTTTCAAATATTAATTCATTAATCAAACAGATATGAGCAAAAAAACGAAATGAAATTTTCTGATTGATTTACCATTGTTTTAAATTAAATAAAGAACATTTCGTGGACACACGTGTCATCTAAAATTATATTTTTAATATTACACACTTTTTTCAATTCCTACTATTCACTTCATTCTCATTTTATATATTTTGTTAAAATATTTAATAAAATTCATTCACTTTTAAGAGACACTCAAAATATAAAAAAATTTTAAATTTCGGATTTTGTAATATTTAAAAAATTCACTTTTTTCTGAATACACAATAAACAGAATTCAAATTGGAACTTTTGTTAACAAGTTAAGAGAGTTTCAATTTGTAAACAAACTACTTTCTCAAAAAATGAAACTGAGGAGGGAAAAACGAAACTATCAACAAAAAAAAAAAATTCTATACATTTTAATTTAATAAGTATTTTATTTTGAAAACTGGCAACTTTACTACTGATAATGCTACTTTCACTTCGATTTTATAAAGCGTTTTGTTTAAACACAGATTATTGTTTTGAATATAGAAGAATAAGAAAGAGATTCCACTCCCACCAATCAAGCCTCAAATTTTGCTCAATAGAAATATAGGAAAAAATTAAAATGAGTTAGCAACAAAAAAAATTAATATGAAAAATTTAGAAAGGAAGAAAAACTAAGGTAGTAAAATATTAATTATTTTAAAATAACTAATAAAAAAAAACTAAAGCAAAATTAATAAGAAATAATGGAAGCTATTACTAAAGTTATCTAAATAAAAATCTTTAAACATAATTATAAAGCAGTGTGCTATAGACTATAAACAAAATAAATATTCTATTTATAAGAGAAATATTTTGACTATTTGCTAAGTAAATAGAAATAAGAGAAAACGAGACAAATCGAAAAATTGTTGCTCAGATGAAATCATATTTAAATCTTGAAAATTCTTACAGAGTTGCCACAGAAAAAAATGGGCAAAATAGTTAACTTTTAGTAGCTAAAAGCATGAAAATAGTAGCCGAAAACTATAAAAATAGTTGCCTAAATAAGAACAAAAATTCATAAAAAATATGACTGTTGGTGGCAAATATGATCCTTTTTATATAAACATTAATATTCTAGAACAATTTTCCCTTTTATCAATAATTTATCTAGGAAATATACGAGGGTTGTAAATTAAATAGTGGCAACTTAACTTTGAAACTCACAGAAGGGCGGGCATGCGCAAATAGGATATGGCAGCAGTGAGATGGCGCTCTTGTCGATGTGTAGAGTGCATGAAGCAGTCGATCTGCTTAGAAGGGTAGCTGTTGTGTGGCGTTAAAGTGACGAGTTTCGTTGAGTGACGAGTTGGCGTTAAAGTGACGGACATGCGCAAATAGGATATGGCAGCAGTGAGATGGCGCTCTTGTCGATGTGTAGAGTGCATGAAACAGTCGATCTGCTTAGAAGGGTAGTTGTTGTGTGGCGTTAAAGTGACGAGTTTCGTTTCCATCGCTCTAAAGAATGTTTTCAAAAGGTTATCAGCGGTTGTGGCTTAAAATCGAGCTTGCCCGTGGCAAAAATGCAACAGAATGCTATCGAGGATTAGTGGAAGCCTGTGGTGCAAATGTTTTACCGTATAGGACAGGAGCACGATGGGTTCAAGCATCTGGTCTTTTTTCGTCATTAAGCCTTTTGAAAACATGCTTTAGAGCGATGGAAACGAAACTCCTCACTTTAACGCCACATAAAAACTACCCTTCTAAGCAGATCGACTGTTTTATGCACTCTACACATCGACAAGAGCGCCACTTAACCGATGCCATATCCTATTTGCGCATGCCCGCCCTTCTGTGAGTTTCAAAGCTAAATTGCCACTATTTAATTTACAACCCTCGTATATAAATATACACACACATATATTGTGAAAAGTGATTACTCAAATTCGAAATTCTCTCATCGTAATATCGTATTAAAAAAAATTAAATCATGCGGAATTTCGAAGCAATAACCATTTAAAAGGGGGCTGAGAAACGAAATAGACTTACAAAGGAATCTGAAGATTAGATGAATTAAAAAATGAAGACACAAAATTTGCAATTCAAAATTTTTTATTTTTTAAGAAAAAAAGTTCAGTGTCTTCAAAAGCCATAGTAGGCTGCAGATTTTGAACCTAATTTATTCTGAAAAAACATTGTTAGGAGTACAGAAAAGTCTCCCAACAGTCTCCTCTGCCCTGAAAATAGTTGCTTTTTTAGCCTTTTCAGGCAAAAAAAGTTGCCATAGTCGCCTCATACCAAAAATAGTTGCATTTTAGTCGCCTGTGGCAACCCTGTTAGAGAAACTTTTATTAACCTTCAAAAAGTTTGTGTGATAAATTTACAAATCAAAATTAAGCTATAAATATTCATGTAGTATTAAAAGTAAAAATTTACATGCAATGTCTTAAAGTTTAGATAAATTTTCTATATTGTTTTGTTTTATTGGAATTGAATGACTCAATCTTATTATCACAAATAAAATGCATTCTTGCAGTGAGAAAAAAAATTTATGACAGATGTAAAACTGTGTTTATGTTCATCACATCCTCAGAAAGGCAATTGTGGTAAATCTTCAATTTTGTCACAAATGGAATTAAATGTGTTAACATTAACACCATTTGATTTCAAAACCTTCATCCCTTGAGATTCAAGGGTTTGAGCAAACACAAAAACACTTTTAGAAGGTGTTGCAAGACCACCATAATCTTTAATGTTAATCAGTTTAGTATAACCTGTTTCAATATTGTCGGTTAACATTGCTTGGCAAAGTGAACAATTTGTGAATTTGGATGCATGCCTAGCAATGTAACCTGCAAGGTAACCTACAACAACATCATTTGAATTTAAGGTGCATGTATGTGGTCACATTCTTCTTGCAAATTTAAACAAAATTCATTAATATCAAGACACTTATCTATTACTGCATTCAGTTTCTCTTCCCAAAATATATTCTTATTGTCGCTAGAGTGTCTACTGCAAATCAACCAGAGTCTCTAACAACTCAGTTCCAGACACATTCGAATTTTTTGGAGGCTTTATTAGGGATTATATACCCACTAAGCGAAACACCTGAAAGGAAGTGTTGGGGTTGGGATGATTGTTAGATTCACAAGCATTTCACATGATGCCAAAAAAATTTCTAAAACGTAATAAACACTTTTAATTTTAATGTAACAATTCAAACATAAGTTATAATAAAATTAATTCTTTTATTACCTCTAACGAATCTTGATTTAACCGAGCAGTTATTAAGTAGCTGACTTACACTGTCTAGTTAAAAATTCAAATATTTCCAAAGTAGCTTTTAAATGGTGACTGTGAGCCCAAGTCGAAATTCCGGAAAATTTCTTGAGTAAAAAAAAGTTTAAATCGAATAATTAGAAAAAATTTTAAACAAGGTTTTTTCCTTTTTCCCAACATTTCTTAGTTTACTTAAAATATATTTAAAATTTTACACATACCTATGAAAGACCTGGAGCAGTAATTGAAATTTACAAATATGTCTTTCTTTCTTGAGTTTATGATTATAATAACTATTTACTGGCAAAAAAAATGAATATTAATCTTGAATATAAGCTTATAAAGTATCTCTCGGGCTCTCCCTTACAAACAAATAAAATAAACTGGTTCCACCTTTGAAAATTTGATTTCCGGAAATTTTTGTGATCAATGATTTTTTGAAACGTCTGAACCTTCTATCTACGGAAACTTCCGGATCCCAAGTTAGCGAAAAATCCGGATTTTTTCCAGAGCACAATCAACACTGTTTAAAGTAACTTTCAACCCACAATAAGTAGACTGACAAATAAAATGATAATTATTCTGCAAATGATAATTATGAGCAAATGTCTCCCACTCATTTAGGTAGCTCAAAAAATCTTGAATGTGCTATTAAAAAAATTGATGCTTCTAAGAATTAAAATCCAAATATTCATAATTCATTCGATATGAAACATAATAACAGACACCAGTGAATAAAATAGTATGAAATTTCTTACTTTATAGTCAGAACTATTTGGTCTTAAGGCTGTTGTAGAGATCCTTGAGTTCATGATGTCAATTAGCTTATCTACACGCTTAATAAAAGTAATTGTTCCATCACTGTCAGCTAAAGTTTTCTGAGTGATCTTTATATAATTCCATTCCGGCAGCAACAGTAGCACTAAAAAATTAAATGAAATATTTTTTTAAAATAAAGTTATCTCTAACGATGAGAAAACTTAAAGAGATCTTAAGTTACCTGAAAAGCTAAAGCCACATTCATTTTTTGGTAAAACTTTGGCCTCACATGCTCTGGTGTCAATTTCGGACCAACTTTCAAACTATAGAATTTAGAGTTGTCACATTCAATAACAGCAACCCAGAATGATAGCTTAATAGAGAACCATCTGGTGTCTAAATTGTCATTTGATATGATAATTAGAAAATGTTTTCAGCTTTATAAACATATAAATTAATACTACCTTCCCTAGTGTTTCTTATTATATCAGCAGGTTAAAAATATATAAACATTTTCAAACTGACAAATTTTTAAATTATATACAGTTACACACTGTAAACATGAGCTCAAAAGAGCACAGAACATTTGCTTATGTTCTGATTATGTTTAGTTTTAATAAAAATTATACAGTACATATGTATACATTTTGCATTAATTATACATAATATAATTTGTTATGCAATTTCACCAGGAATTACAAATAATTCATGTTATAAAAAATTCAAGTTAAAGAGGTTCAACTAGGCTTATGGTATCAACTTATAAAACGAGGGTTCAAAAAATTGCATGTACGTAATTTACCTTTAAGTTCTTTAAAGCAACTATTATATTCCTAAAGACATTTGATTAGATGGGGAAAATCTGACAGAAACCAAAGCCTCCTAAGTTCATCACACATGTGTTGGCAGCTAACAGACTCCAAGGTAATGCCGAATTTTTTCCACATATTTCTATTCCAAGATGCCCCATCAGTTCCAACAACATCAATGAAAAAGCCTGCACGTTCCAACAGAATAATACACTCCAACAACAAGTGATGTAAAATCGATCCTGGAAAAATTTATCATAATTGTGAACATCTTTTCAATTATTGTTATGAAAGGAATAAACTAATTCACCATAATCATTAGCACAAACACAAATTTTATCAGTAGTAAAAATCAAACCAACTAAAAAATTATTGTGATGGGGCTACCTCAGGCACGTGTCTGTATAGTGTGACTAACCCAAAATTCACTGGTCGGATAAAATCAAAAGGTATATTAGTATTTGATTAAAATTGATGTATTCCATCATAATTTCCCGTTATTTGATGATAGTTTTTTCAGAAGTTATTTATCATTTTTAAGCCATTTTAACATTGTCGCTTTTCAAATTAAAAATTTTTTATACCATGTCATTACAGCGTTCAAATTTCAAACATGTTCAATTTGTCACGATTCCATCATAATTTCACATAGTTTGTCGATAGTTTTTTACCGAAAATATCCTTTTCACATGATTTTTCAAATTCTGACACTATTAATAGGATGTTATCAGGACATTCAAATTAGAGTCATTAGGCATATAGAGTCATTAGGCATATAGAGTTATTAGGCTCTTTGAGGCATTCGAATCGTAATGATTTGATAGCATCTCCATGTCATAGGATAAAAACTTTTGGCTGCATTTATAATTTTTTCAATCTTTTTCCACTAGGTTCTTTTTAAATTCCAAGTTTTTATATATGCTATAATGACACTTGAATTTCACATTAGATTCGCGATGATATCATTGTAAAATCACAAAGTTTTCCAATTATTTTATCCTTAAATTCAACATGGAAAAAAATCTGTATGGTCGTTTTCATAAAGTAAAACTTTGTAAAGGGGCCATTTTTACAGATTGGAATTTTATAAAAAAGATATTTTTACAAATTCCAATTTTGTTAATTGGCTATTTTTTAGAATTTGGTGAAGGGGCCCCCATTTTCACTAGGATCGACCCTCGATTCTTATCATTTTTGTTAAAGACAGCGCTTCTTTCGAGCAAGCCTCTGAAAAACTTCCACTACAATTTCCAGAACAATGTTCAAAAAAATTAATCACCAAATAATTTTTGATTTAATGATTGGATTTTCACTTACTAGGGCTTAATCTTAATGGTTCTAAGAGGTGACCTCAAAAAAAGCTCATTAGTTATTGCAGACTATATTACAAGTTATGAAATCAGACACAAGAAAATTTTTTCTCTGAATAAACATATCTATTTTGTTGTTGTTGACAGATTTGGTTTCCTGAATATAGGGGTAGCTGCAATTTGGTAATATGATCATGAAGGTGGTCAAAAGTTGAGACTCTTCAGGGGTCTGTCTAGGCCGAATTTAATACCATTTAGCGGTACCTTCACAAATTCAACTTTAGGAAAAACGGTAGTTTCACAAATTCAATTTTAGGAAAAACGGTAGTTTCCCAAAATACTTTTTCTTAAAATTTTATTTTTGTATCCTTCAAGAAACAATGAATCCATATTTTTACCTTATTTTTGTGTTTATTTTTTAATATAATTTTTAATTTTTCACAAATTATTTCTAAATTTTCACAAAATAGGTACCTCTCAGAAAAACCTAGACAGACCCCTGCTCTTACTGTTGGGACCTCTTACTGTCTTTTTGCTCACAATTATACATTTTGTTTATCCAAAGATAATTCTATGCAAAATAATTATAATTATTTATTATTTTATTTAATAAAAGTCAAAAATTTGATTGTCAAGCATACAATTTTTTTAAAGAATGTAATTTTAATGACAAAATACAAAATTTGAGCAAAATTGGTCAAATAATTCCTGAGAAATCGAATTTCCAAAAAGTTGTATTTTTAAAATTCGATTGCTTAGGAACTATGATGTGTCCTATTTCATACAAATTTTTTATTTTGCCAGATAAAATTACATTCCTTAAAATGGTGACAAAATTTACATAGCATTTATTTTTATTACATTCAAAGCATTATTACAAATTTTACATAGCAAAAATTTTAATAACATTTTCAGTGCATTTAACACTAATTTGATTGGCAAATAGGAAAAAAAAATCTAATTTAAAGAATAAAAAAAAAAAAAAAAAAATTTTTTNATTCCTTACAGGACATGGCTTCTTCCCCTCATTCTTACACAGGATGCAGCGAATAAACACAGACACATGCCCATGCGATGACACAGGTACCCCAAGTCACTACCTACATGACTGCCCACTAACTGAATCATACCACCTCAAAAAACCCAATGAACAAGGCAGAACGATATTTGCAGACAGTTTCAAAAACAAGCATATTATGCAAAAACTAATAAATATTCTAGCCATAACCAGGAACATCACAGACAATATGTCATAAACCTAATAATAACTTTGTAAAAATACTGGCAGCAAATACAATCACGAGGTGTCAGGACTCCAAGCAAACCATTGCTGCAGCATAAAAACACACTCTGGCCCCATCCCTGACCAGTAAACACTTGGCAGGCAGTCAGTCAACACAAGCTGTTGTCCGTGAGGCTAATAATAATAATAATAATAAATAAATAAATAAAACCTACAAGCTCGATCTCCACACAATAATACACTTATTTATATCATGATGATCCACCAAAACACTGCATCAACTACTACTACTCATAATAAAAATAGGTAAAACCCACAACACAACATAAACAAAACATACGTATCACACAATCAACCACGGACTGGCTCACAATAGCAGCCAACGTGACTGATCACCACGCACGCCACACCACTGTCCCTGCTCCCAGTCCCCGGGGACAGACAGTGAGTTCGGAGCTTTTCAGCTACCCGTGATGGCCATTTATGTTAAATGTAAAAAAAAAATAAATAAATAAATAAATTTTAAAAAAAATAATAAATAAATAAATAAAATAAAAAATACCTGTGACGTGACTAGCTATTTTATATTGTACTGTTATTGTCGATGTCCATCCTTTGAGTCTGTAATGTAACGCTGCTAGTTTATCTATGTAAAATTAAATTGTCGCTACAAGGCCGGGATAGCCTGGTCAGTGGGGTGCCGGGCCCATGTCCAAGAGTTCGTGGGTTCGGTTCCCGCCGGTCAAAGACTCCCCGTGTAGTAAATGGTGACTGATGCACGTTAAATCTGTCGAGTCTCAAAGTCCTCCATGTTCCCATAACAAATCAATACCTCTGGGGGTACCGATCCAGGAGTGTCCTTGTCTTCTAGATTGGTTCAAAATTACAAGGCTACGGCGTTGAACATTAGAAGTCGTAAACCCAAAAATTGGGTCGACTGTTCAACGGCAGTCATAAAATAAAATAAATCTTTTCCACTAGGTTCTTATTAAATTCCAAGCTTTTAAATATGCTATAATGACACTTGAATTTCACATTAGATTTGCGATGGTATCATTGCAAAATCACAAAGTTTTCCAATTATTTTATCCTTAAATTCCACAAGGAAAAAAATCTGTACAGTCATTTTTATAAAGTAAAACTTTGTAAAGGGGCCATTTTTACAGATTGGAATTTTATAAAAATGATATTTTTACAAATTTGAATTTTGTTAATTGGCTAATTCTTAGAATTTTGTGAAGGGACCCCCATTTTCACTTGAATCGACCCTTGGTTCTCACCAATTTTGCTAAAGGCAATGCTTCTTTCGAGCAAGCCTCTGAAAAACTTCCTTTACAATGTTCAAAAAAATGAATCACCAAATAATTTTTGATTTAATGATCGGTTTTTAATTTAATAGGGCTTAATCTTAATGGTTCTAAGAGGTGACCTCAAAAAATGCTAATTAGTTAATGCAGACTATATTACAAGTTATGAAATCAGACAAGAGAACATTTTTTCTCTGAATAAACATACTTTTTTTTTTTTGCTGACAGATTTGGTTTCCTGAATATAGGGGTAGCTGCAATTTGGTAAATATGGTCCCAAAATTATGGTCAAGAAAGTGGTCAAAAGTTGGGATCTCTTAATGTTAATTTTACTTTTTGCACACAATTATACAATTTGTTTATCCAAAGATAATTCTATGCAAAATAATTATAATTATTTATTATTTCATTTAATAAAAGTCAAAAATTTGAATTGTCAAGCATACAATTTTTTTAAAGAGTGTAATTTTCATGACAAAATACAAAATTTTAGCAAAATTGGTCAAATAATTCCTGAGAAATCAAATTTCAAAAAAGTTGTATTTTTAAAATTTGATTGCTTAGGAACTATGATGTTTCCTATTTCATACAATTTTTTTATTTTGCCAGATAAAATTACGTTCTTTAAAATGGTGACAAAATTTACATAGCATTTATTTTTATTACATTCAAAGGATTATTACAAATTTTACTTAGCAATAATTTCCTAAACATTTTTAATACATTTTACACTAATTTGATTGGCAAACAGAAAAAAAAATCCAATTTAAATAATTAAAAAAAAAAATTATTTTTAATTATTTATATATTTTTTGGACATTTATTATATTTTCAACCTTGCTCTTGAACATAATACTACATAAAGTAAAAATACGAAAAAAAGACCCTGACACGAAAAATACATATTTATTATTGCACTGAAAGTTAAAATAGTTAGAACTTTAAATGTTATCTTATATAACAGAATTTTAACAAAATTATTGTCTCTCATACACATAACATATTCTTCAGAATATATCAGTCCACTACTTTCATAACATCATAATCATAGAGACTTATTCTGCTATATACAACTAAATTTTTAAAAAATAAATGAATAAAAAATTTTAAATACAGAATAGAATATTTTAGACACCATGACAAAAAGGATTTATAGATTCCTGTAGATGTAAGGGGAATTGAGGTTAGTTTGTCAACTTTTTAACTCTTTAAAAAATTATCCATATATACGTATAGTTCAATTATTTTTTTAACAAGACGAATTTCTTTCTTCTCAGCACTCATGATTTTTACGTTCGCGCTTTTATAGCGACTTATAGAAAGCGGAGAAATAAATAATTTTAGACAGCTATAAAATTTAATTGGAATTAATTCCTGATCTCACAATGTTGGATGTAGCTGAACATACAGCCCGTGCAACTGCTGTGCATACAGCTAATGTTTTTAATGTCATCAATAAATATAAATATAGAGCAAGAAGAAAAATAATGAAGTTTAACCACGAAAAGATTGACAATTTTGATAAAAATGGATCACAGAAAGAATGAACTCGAAGAGTATAACTCAAAGTCATTCTCTGGGATACCTCTGTGTTTTTTATATATAAAAAAAAAAATAGCTAATTTAAAATCTATTTGGTGCCTTGGTGATCGCACTTGATTCTAAAGATCAAATCCTGAAACAGAAATATCCCCCAAAAATGCCAACTGCTCCAGATTTGACAAACTATTTTAAAAACCATGAACAGAACTACGAAATAAAATTTGCTCATTTTTGGTTAATTTTACACAAAAATCGGTTGTTATTTATATAAAAAATTTATAACAACAATACTTTTATTTCATTATTAATATAAAGTTCTGTCAACAAATCAATAATGTTAAATTTCATGACTGCATTTTTCATTACCATTTTATTTATTTCCTTTTACAATATAGATTAATATAAAGTTAATCAATCAGTCATAATTAATAAAAATTTATAACCGATTCAAATAAAATCATTTTATAAATTCAATATTTAATCCTAATAAGTTTATGAAAAAATTATTTATTAAATAATTTCACTTTATTCTGCATCGAGCATGTTTTCATAACAAACAGAATAAGTCGTCTCTTGTTCTTTATTATCGTAAGTCTTTAAAATAAAATATTCAAAGAAAATCCTCAAAAGTGACTAACCCAGACAAAATTCTGGTAACCACTATGGTAATATTTGGTCTATCATTTCCGTAAATGCACTATAGAGCTGCATTAGACTATTGGTCATGGTCTGGATTTTATCATTACTCTCCATTTGCATGCGACCGGATATCATTATATAAACTAGAATCAGCCTTTTCACTTTCAAATCTCATAGCAAACGTAATTCAGTGAGGACAATTTTTATTTAAGTCAAAATTCAGACAATGTGATGATTGGTTATTTTTCATCTCATCGTTATTTTTTATTTACAGAAAAAATGGGTTCTTAACTCCAAAAATTGCGTAAATTTGAAAAGACTTTTTCAGGTTAGTAGTATTGACTTCAGAAGACTGCTTTGTTACATTGATTAACACGTTAAATTAATGCTTTGTTATAGTTTCAAAAAATCTTTTTACATGCAAATACAAATCAGGAGATATTTCTATATCATATCCTCCTAAACGATATTGTTTTTAAATGCTCCACAGCCTAGTAGTTATACTTGCAATAAATAGAATATTTCTAATTTCAGTTGGCACAAACAGATATCGGTAAGGAAAGATTCCCTCTAGACAGGTTTTTGTTATTAAAAAAGATAAAAATAGTATTAATGGATATACTGAAAATAAAAATAGCATGGTAACAGTTCCCTCAAATACAGAAAACTATTAGATAAATCTAATTTGCTAGTATCAAAAATACAGATCAACTGGAATTGTATCGTTAATGGTAGAAAAAACGTTGAATGGTTTTCTATTATTTAATTTCTCGTTCTTACCACCCACTTTTATACAAACTTTTTTTATAATAAACAAAAATAATATATGTTGAACGTAACAGTAGCTGGTTATTTGCAAGATACGGTGCATTTCAAAATTAGTCTTGAATACTAAAAGCTAAATGCATAAGCAATAAAGAATTTAACATTTTAGCAATTAATTATTAGAGAAAATTTCTAAAAATAGAAATACTTGCATTTGTAATTTCCTTACCACAACAATTTAACTTGAAACTGTCAAATTTATTGAAATATAAATAAGATTGTTTGTTTTGATTTGAATGGATGTCCATAGATTCTAAAATGTCCATATATTTCTCACTGGAACATTTTTCTGATGCAGGCCTAATTTGTAATTTAACCATAAGAGGGCGCGGCAGCAAAAATTACAAATATTGCAATTAGTTTTCGCATTAAATAAAAATAATTTCAAAATTTTATTTAAAAAGAAAAGGAATAATATAAATATTAGAATAAGAGACAGCAAAAAATTTGCAGCTATTCTTAAGGAATTATAATATTGCACTGAAAAAATCTGAAAAACAAATACTATCTTTTATAGCTGTTGAACTACAGAATGTTCAAACAATAAAAACGTAAACTGAATAAATTTGTGCAAATCTTTTTCAATTTACGATATTACGCTCCAAAAATTTACATTTTGAAATAACCTATAAACAACTCCACTCTTCAGAAATTGTTGTGACATTTAAAGCGCGGTATGATTTTGTTCTATTAAATAGGTGTTTTGAAATTATTAAATTTCTAGTGATTTTATTCTTAATTCTTTAATAGAATTTGCTTTTCAAGCAACAATACAGATGGCTGAAAATAAGGAATTAAATCCCGGCACTGCTTCACACGAGCTTGATGAAAATAAAAACCCTTCGTCGTTAAACATTTGTCCCTCATTTAATATGGTTAATAACAGTTTTAATTTTGAATCAGATAAAAAATGTCCTGGACCCGAATCCCCATGTTCTCCTGCTGATACTTTGTTACCCGTTGGTCTCTCGACTTCGCAAAAAAATGCTTTGGTTGATAGTGGATTTCATTGTGAAAATTTGGAAAAAATTACGCCGGAATTAGTTAAGAGTTTCTGTGAGTCAGTGGACAACGAGTTTGCTAATGGCGTGTGCGAAGAAAAACAAGTTTCTACTACTCCTGGCACTTCAATTCGTACAACTAGTGATAGTTTAAACGACTCTAAAGATGCGAGTTTAAATACATCTACTAATATTACTCTTATGTTTGAACGTCTTACATTGAACTCTGCAGGAAATGCTCAATCTGCAGAATTAAGTGCCTTACCTAATGATCTGGCACCTACTGAAACCTCATGTAACCTACCAATGCCAACTGAAGTGCCATTAAATGATAATTTACAGCTTACCAATCTATCTAAAGTGGATGTTAATTCAAATGGATCGAATACTAAAACTCTTAATATTTCAGCGTCACCTGATAAAAATGTGCCGCAACTTCATCTGCCTGATCTAAATTATGTTCCTAACATGGAAAATATAGTGCTGCCTGATGAATCATTTAATTGTTCCAATCCAGTTAATGTATCTATGAATACTAATGTTGAAAGTTTAGATACAAATGCATCTGATATAAATAATTCTATTTTTACTAAAACTTCTCTTGATGATGTTTTTAAATGTCCTTTACCAGTGCCTGAATCCAGCAATGTGCCTAATGATTTTAATACCTCTCTTGATAATTCGTTCCCAGTTGAACCTGATGACAATCTTGAGGGAGAAGAGTTTCAAGATGCTGTCCAGTTCTTTAAAGATCCGTCCTCATTCCAAGTCTTAGAAGATATTAAAACTTCTGATATAAGTATGCCCAGAGACTCACTTTATATGACTTTTGATCCATTGTATAAAAGAGTTATACAACCTACTGATGTTGAATCTGTGGACATGAAAGAAAAAGATAAT
Source organism: Parasteatoda tepidariorum (assembly GCF_043381705.1). Taxonomy (NCBI): domain Eukaryota; kingdom Metazoa; phylum Arthropoda; class Arachnida; order Araneae; family Theridiidae; genus Parasteatoda; species Parasteatoda tepidariorum. The sequence goes on along the minus strand of NC_092211.1, from coordinate 68,409,292 downwards.
GCTTATTTTGGTAAAGTAACTGTAAAGGAGGAAATTTGTGATGCGAATATTGCCGCAAATAATCACTTAATGAGCAAACATGCTCGTGAATCTCTTGGTATAAATTTAGTATCCTTTGATTCGCCCATTAAAATTAATTCCAATACGGATTCTAAAGAAGATATTGTTGAAAATGATCAGTCTTTGATAAACAAACAGTCTTCTCTTAATTTTGGCTCTGAATCCCTTGGTATCAAATTAGAAGATTCACCTATGAAGAATTCTTCAGATACATGTTCTGAAAAATTTGGAGATTTGACCAAAGACTCCTTAAAAGAAGGAATTAGTAAGGTTGAAAATATGCAGCAGTTTGTGAACAAACGTGCTCAAGAACCACTTGGTATCAATTTGGTGTCTTTTGATTCACCAAGAAGGAATAATCCTGATGGTAATACTGAAAATGAAAGTGAGACAAATAAGATGCCTGTAAAAGAAGAAATTTGCAGTTCAAATGAAGTTGAAAATGATCAGCATGAAGTAAACAAACCTGCGACTGGTGTCCCTGCCGACCAAGACACGCTTGATAGCAAGTTGGAATCTGATTCACCTGTAAAGGGTAGTTCAGAAAAAAATTCTGAAAAAGTTAGTGATGATAAAGACAACATATTTGTAGAGAAAGAAATTTTAGATGGAAATCAGCAGATTGTAAAGAAACACCTCACTCGAGAGTCACTGAGTGGTAATTTGTTGTCATTCGATTCACCCATTAAATGTAATTTTGAAAATGTAAAAACTTCAGAAAATGAGCAAAAGCTTCATACAGACGAAGAATTTCAACAGGCCTTGAAAATTTATGAACTCACCATGCAAGAAGCATATTTAAAGAAACAAAAAGAACTCGAGGAAGAAGCTTTAAAACAAGGAAGCGAGAATGTTAACAAATTGAATCAAATTACCAAGTTGTGTAAGATTCTCCTTGACACTATGTCTGATTTAGAATCCATAGCCTCGGAACAGAATGTCAAAATTGGTGAATTATCATCGAGAAATAAATATCTCGAATCAGAAAATCAAGAGCTTACCACTAATCTTAAAACCACTACAGAAGATTTTCAAAGTGTGGAGCACACTTTTTCTGATTTTCACAAGCGCTACGTCCAGTGTAAAGACATGTTAAAAACATACAAAGACAACGAAGATCAATTAAAAACGCATATTGAAAATCTGACTAAAAGACTTGAAGAAGAGGAACAGCTAAATGCAACGTTAAAAGTGAAAATGGGTGAAATGGTTGATAAAGCTAATGCTGAAGTTGCTTCTGCTAAAAAAGGCGGTGATGCTCAACTTGCAGTCCTTAATGCTCAGTTAAAGAAATCTGAACTTAAAGTGTCATCTTTGGAAAACGATTTAAGTCAAGCTCGAATTGAAAATTATAAGCTGAGCGGTATATGTGATGAGCTTATGGCAAAAGTTAGTGAGGCATAAATTTTGATAAATACATTTTATATTACATATCTTTAAAACCAAAACTTAAGGGATTTTCTGACATTTTATTATCCATTTCTATTAAAGTTTAAAGAACAAAATGTTAAATATTTTAAATGTTCACATTTTGTAGTAAAAGTTAATGAAACATAATTTTTAGTAGGCATAATTTGCAATATATCTCTAAAACAAATATTCATTTTCTTTATAGTACTCTTTACATATTTTATGCTTGTTCTAAATATTATGAAATATTTTTTTGCTATTGCACCTTAGATGTACTAGAATGTTTAAGTATTGTATTTTATTTACCTTATGCATTTTTAGGACCACAATTGTGTGCCATATGAGGGATTGTTATTTTCAATTTGAATTGCAGTTATGCATATTATTTGTAAAAAATATTTTTATGTGTACATAGTTTGATTCACGATTTATTATCACAATATTCTCAATTTATATAATTTGCTGTTTGTGTTTGACAGCTGCATGTAAAAATAAAATTTTCTAAAGATTATAAAAAAATTTCAATAAATTTATAGTTTTATTTTTGTTGTTGGTTATTTAAATACATTATCGGGTATTTTAAAATTTTTACAAACATTTCTTTTTTGTTGTTTTACCTTTCAACCTTTTACTAAATTAAAAATTCACTAACTTGCTTTTATGAAAGTTAACCAGTTTTTATTCTAGTGAATTACAACAAACTAACATCGAAAAGTTGACTCTTAAATATCCCTGTTTTCATATTTCAGAGCAAATATATTTAAGTTTTTATGATGTGAATTAAACACATTACCAAAATTTAACTTAATTGATTGATTCGAATTTAAAATTTATTCAAATCTCAAATTTATAATTATTTTTAACTCTTTCGATTTTTAATTAAAGTTTCTAAGAAATGAAAAATCTTTATAAATATTATAACTTGTAGTATAACTTTTAATTAATTTAAAATTTGCTAGGTTAATATATTTAGTTCATTTGCATTAACTTAAAAAAAAAAATGGCCCATTTAAAATAAAAAGAAAGTGACAAAACATTTTTTATTTGTTCTGTAAAGATTTTAGTTCTGCACCAATAATGTGTAATAATTTTTCAAATACCTATTTTTTTTTCTTCTTTCCTTTCATTATTTATAGTTATATAAAAAATTTAGGAAGGTTATATAAAAATTTCAAGTAAGTAAAATTTAAAAAAACAAAATTTTTAACAGAAATTATCAACTCTTCCATAACTTATATTAAAAATAAAATATTGAATTATTTCAGGTATCTATTTAAGTTATGAAATGTAAAAAATAATGTATTATCATTATTAGTATAAAAGTAACTTTCTTAATGAATTTCATTTCATAGGTTATTTGTGAAAAAACCTAGAATTTAAGTTGTACTCATATTTGTGAAATTATTTTATGTGTAGGTAGAAAGAAGCTAAATAATTTGGTCTAATAAAACTTTTTAAGTTAATATTATTTGTAGCCATTTCCTTTCAATTTCAGAATTGATTTAAATTATTTTATTCAATGGATTATAGTTTTACTTTTTTAAAGTAATTTACCAAAATTAATTTCAATTTCTACAAGGTTGTTTGTTTAAATCATTGTTTATATTTATATAAAACAGGATTGTTCTTTTATTTAATCCTCTGGCGGCTTAGCAAATGGGAGAATATTTCTTCCCTATACACTAATTCCCTATCTATTAACATGGGAAAACTGGTTTTGCTATGCGGAGAAGACTGCTGGTTAAATTACGACTTTTTATGTGCAGAACCATCAGTCGATTAAACAGTTCTCTTTTTTAAACGAAAGGTTAAAAAATATTTTACACCTTAACTTTTGAGTAATAACTATTAACGTTTTTAATAAACAACTAAAAATCATACGCTTTTGTTCCATAAATATGCTAATGTGATATGAAAGAATTATTGGAGATTTTGAGTTTGTCGATATATTACTTTACGACTATACTTAGCATGATAGTAAAATTTTAATATCAAGATGTTTTATTAGAAATACACATAAAAGAGTTATTTCTCTATTACCCTGTCAGACCTGTACGAGAAGTAATGCAGCAGAACAGTGAACGTCATAGATTTATTTTTGCCTTGCTGGCAAAAATGAGTAAATACAAATGTTTAATTGTAAACTTTTCTGATAAATTTTAAACTTATTCTAGAGTATTGCAAATCAAGAGAGATATTTTTCTTTTTTATACCAATTACTATTCCATTAAATAAAATTGTTAAGTAAGCAAAAAAAATTAACTGCAATAAATTTAAATTGATGGAGATAACCACACCTAGACATCAAGAAGCATTCAGAAATTTTTTGTATGCTCAATTTTACAGAAATTTAGTTATTAAACGGTGCACTTTTTGAAATGTAATATAAAATATTCTTCTATATATATTCTTGAAGACTAGCAATGGTAGGTACTTAAGGTATGTATGTAAAAAAAGTGATAATTTATATATGCTACTTAGGAAGCTATTTTCTCTTCGAAAATATTAGGAAAAATTTACCCCTTGTTTAAAAATATTTGCAGCTAAATTAGATTTTAATAATAGACCTCCATATTCCAAGGTTCACTTTGTATGTTTTAAAAATGTTATTTTATTAAAACCTTTTTTTAATAGAGTTTTATTCATATATTTTACCATTAAGTATAAGGTGTTATAATTAATGATTATTATTATTTTTAAAAAAAATTTAAATTCAGTTCTTAATATGATACTCAACATAAATCAGAAAAATTTAATGAAATTTTATACCCATCTACTTTAATACATTTTCTAATTAATATACAGCAGTATAATATTTTTGTTTCTTAAAATTTTATGCCAAATTTTAATTCATGATGCAAAAATTCTTAAATAAATACATATTTTATTACTAATGTTTAAAGAAAAAATTTACAACTTTTTTTTTATTATAAATTAAAAACTTTTATTGGTTTTCAGTATGCTATTTGCATTAAAGCTTTTTTTAGGGGGGGGGGACATACTGTCTATATACTGTTTTGTGTAATAAGTTAATAACACTAAAGATGTAAATTCATTATTTAGTTGAGACTGATTTCCTTTCTCTAAAGGAGAAAAACTGGCAAACAAGTGTCAAAAGCAGAGAGAAGTGGACTCGAATTCAAAGGAAGGCACTGGCCCACCCTGGGCTGTCTAGCCAGATATGATGATGTAATAAGTTAATAACACTAAAGGTGTAAATTCATTATTTACATCTAAACTTTCTGAAATTGTGTATCATAATAAATTTTTAGAATTTATGTAATCCTAAATTAGGTCTTAAAACGAAAGAAAATAATAATTAAATATCCAAGAAAACTTTCAAAAATTTAGAACCAAAAAAAATTTTTTTTTTAAAGTTTGAAATAAAGACAAAATAGATTTGCATTGTTTGCATACAAAAAATACTAAATGAAGTAAATAATGATGAAATACACAATTAATACATTAACTAAACTATAAATATGTTATATATGACGAGGCTAGTATATTCCAATCTAAACTATGTATTCTTTTAAATTAGTTGTATGTACCTACAAATATTGAAAATTAAATTTCATTCACTGCATTTAACAAAGTTGTTAAATAATACATGAGTTTTAAAAATCATTTTTTGAAAAAAAAATTTTTTTTATTCAAATCTGATTTTTTGTTAAAACAGTTTTTTTTTCACATACCAATTAAAGCTTTGACAAAATGTATTTATGAGGTTTAATTTTATTTAAAATCAATATTCTAACTAAAGTTCATTGCATTTCTAACAAAAATGGTTCAAATAATTATATAAAATTATGTTAAAAACTAATCACTGAAAAAGTCAAATCTTTATTTCTGATTATCTAAATCAGTTATTATTATTGAAGCTCAAAACTTCCATGCATTAGAAAAGAAAGTCAGAATTTGTCTAATAAATGTCAAATGAAAAGTAAATCAAATTAAATCGGAAAATTTTTTTAAAAAATTTAAAAATACTCTCAACTGAAATATTTTTTTCTTCATTTTTTATGTCCTCAAACTATGTGTTTAATAAGTTGTAAAAATATTTGTGTTAAACAAAATTAAAATTGTGTAATTGGGATATGTTTATTTGATAGCAGATTTTTTACGTTCCGACAAAGGAAAGTTATAATTATAAAGGCTTCACATCACTTAAATCTACATTCATTAATTATTTAGTTAATTTTAAACATTGAATTTAATTTACCTTCAATATTAATTAAATCTAAACATTAAAGAATATATTTATAAATTATTATAAAAAAATTTTTTTGACTCTATTTGTTTATGAAAAAATCAGTTTTAAATCGACGCTTAAGAAAAAAATTAAGTGATTTTATCATGCAAACCTTGAATAATACATGTAAATTTTGTACTTAAAGTATTTTTGATGCTATGTAACAGAAATTACCTTTTAATTTTTTTCCCTAATGGTAAAGCTTTTAAATGACTTATTGTTTTACAAATATTCATAGATTATGGAATTTTTTGTGATTGATGATATAAGTTTACTGAATTTTCGAATTATGTTTCTCAAACATTATCTTCCGGACTTGGATAAAATGAAAAACTTCCTGCAAACATAAAATCACAACAGGGATGAGATTTTTCCGCTTTTTAGCGGATTTCCGCCTTTTTCGCTTTTGTCTCTCGAATTTCAGCCTTTTTATCAAAAACTCCAATTCTCTTAAAGTTACAGTTTTTTTTTATATATATAAATATTCCGCTTTTTCTGAAAATTCAGTCGTTGAAATAAAATAATTAAATTTATTCCCGATTTGATATAGATATAATAGATCGAAAGATATATAGAAAATTCAAACTACGTAGCTGCTAACCCTTACGAATCCTATTTTAGCTATTAGTTTTTAGGAGCAGAAAATATGATTCTTCTCATTTATACTCGTCTGCTAGATAGCTCGTATTTTGTAATCCAGACGTCGCTGCATTTTAATATCAAACATCGATTTTTGTATTCACCTGCAGCGGTTGAAAGGGGCTTTTCAGCAATGAACTTACAAAAAAACACATTACTTACTGGTCTTAAACAAGAAGCGTTAAACGCATTTATGAACATCTACCTAAATGGAAAACCTCTTTCAGATTTCTGTGCAGAAACCTCAGTAAATCATTGGCTTGATTGTGGAACTGGCTAACGTCATATTTGATTCATTTAAAAAACGCAGTACCATCGGATAAATTGACATGATAATTGACAGATTACTTAACCTTTGTTATTTAAATTATTTCATCAAAGAAATAAATTATTTCATAATAGAAATACTAGGCTTTACTATTAGTAACCTAGTATTTCTTTTATTACTGTATAATGTAATCCTAGTAACTACTAATTCATTGTGCAATTTATATAAATGTTTGTAGTAAATAAGATAAAATTATATTTTTATTTATTTAGAAGCGACGGGTTAGTTTCAAAGGAGGACGGGCACATTGTTGGACAAGCAGTCCTCGGGGACGGGTAAAATTTCTGAGTAAAATTCTATTTTCGTATTTACACGTGATTTAAAAATTAGGCTTTGGATTCGTATTCAAGCCATTTACAAATTATGCATCGTTATTCATATTTACGCGATCTGAAAATTAAGCATCATGATTTGTATTTTTCACATTTTTTTATTCCAATTTAGAGTTTCATTCACGTGATTTCAATATTGTGATTTATATTCACGCGATTTTAAAACCCCAAGATCGCTATTTGTATTCACACGATTTTAAATTCCTTTATCGCAATTCCTGTAACAAGTTTTTTTCTTGAATTAGTTACTATTAATGTGGTAGTTTTTCTATCGACGATTATTGCTATATATAGGCATTACAACATCAGCGGAACTATAATTGAAAAAATATCTGAAATTTAAACATAAAAAAAGTGAATGTAGGTAGCATTTATCCACGGAATATTATCAACGTTTTAATGAAAATATTGATACAAGTACTACTTTATTTATTTAAATTTAGAGAATATGAAACTCAATGTGTGATTTTTAAATCGCGTGAATACGAATCTCGAGATTTAATTTAAAAATCGTGATCGCAATGCTTGAACATGAATCGCAATGCTTGATTTTGGAATCTCTATAATTAATTTTAAAATCGCATGAATACGAATCTCTATGTTTCACTTTTAAAAGGTGTTAATCCGAATTCTGATGCATAATTTTTAAATCTCTTGAATACGAATCTTAATAGTGACTTTTAAATCAAGTGAATAAGAAACGCGATGTTTTATATATAGCGTAATTAGAAGTCGCGATGTGTGATTTTAAATTATGTTAATGTGATTTTAAATCTCGTTTGCATTGGTAGGAAAATGCGTGAAAATGATTTTTTTTTTTCGAATTCGAAAAAGGCAAACTTTCTTTAAATAGGCAGATTTTTTTTCTTTTCTTTATTAGTTTTTTGCAAAAAATTTTCCGCGAACTACGTTCGTGTATATTATACGAGTATGGTAACTGCAAAAGAAAAAGGTCTCGCAGTGGACTGATCGTTCAGACACGGGTCTCGCAGTGGACTGATCGTTCAGACACGGTTCCCAGCAGATCACCGAAGTCAAGCATCACTGGCTGCGGTCAGTGTGCGGGTGGGTGACCACTTGGATCAGCCTGCGTAGGGACCGAGGGTGNCTTCGCGTGCAGGTCGTTGGGCTACCGAAGCGGGGGTGCCATCCCCTCTGCAGAGGATCTAAATTGTGATGGCATGTCTTCGGATCATCCTCCGTGATAAAGAAAAAGTCCATTAAATATTTCATTATACATTAATCACAAATTAATATTTAAAGACTAAAAACAAAATTGTTATCGAAATCTGACAAATCACTACTGAGGAAAGTGGGACTAAAAACATCAGAATCTGGCTAGAGAAACTTGACTGTGAAGTTCATTCGTAATAATCGTTTTTCAACTACTATTTGTTTTCCCACGGAAGCAAACGGGTTTTAATGTTTTTTCCCCGCTTTTCGCTTTTTTCTACAATGATTTGTTATAACCTATGGCGTATATGTGTTTTCTTGCTTGAATATTATGTTGGGATCCCAAATTTATAAATTTTTTACTTCATCTTTTGCAAGGATTCAAAAAATATAGAAACCGTCCACTTTACATTAAGTAATATTAAAAAAAAAATAAAAAAATAAAAAACATTTTTTGGGTTTATGCGTCTCAGAGTAATAAATATCCGGCGCGTCACATTGTTTTTCTTACTTTAAAAAGATATGAATTTTATGAATCGAAGTTCAGTTTCAACGGAATTAAAAGAACGTCGAAGAAAGGAAATGGCACATTTATTTATTTTTGTATGATTATAAACGTTCACCTCGCTAATTATGCACTAACAATGAAACAAATCGTTAAAGATTTTATCAATTATAATAATCTTTTCAAATCCGCATTTTGTGTCACGGTTCATGATTTCAGGTTTCATCAGCATAAAATAGGAACATTATTACTACTTTTTTTAGTGTTCTCTTTACTTTTTCCTCAATGTTGTGTTCGTTTACCATGTCTGATTAGTAGACAAATAATTCAGATAAAAACCAATTTTGAATAATTTTGTTATTTATGGTACAAAAAAAAATTATAATCTAGGACTGCAAAGAAGTGACTAGAAACAATAATTGATTCTTATAGATTTTTGAATGCTGATTTATGGCAAAGTAATGAAACAATTCTTCCACCCGTTTTTTTTTCTCCAATCTTTTGAGTTTGTACCATTCTTATATTTCATCATCCCCCTAGTCAAATGTCTCGCCATATTAATATTAAATACGCATTTGTCAACAATTTTGAAACAAAATTCGTTATTCTAACTATTTTTGATATTTCACATCAAGCCCTCTTCAATAGTGATTCGACGGATTTCAATTGAGATTTCGTTTCTTCTAGCATTAATATTAATTTGTGAGTACATTTTGAGGTTCAGTGGTTCATGAGTACATTTTTTTATGATTCCATTTTTGACTGTGGTTATATTTGATCAAATAAAAAGTCATTGCGTGTTTTTTTTATTTTTTAACAAATAACAGTAGCGCAGTTTCTGAAATACTTAAAGCATTTGCAATGTTAGTTGTTATGTCATTTTTAAGTTAAACGAAACATCGGAACAAAAATATATTCAATTTAAAGAAAAACTAAGAAAATGTTTATAAATTAAAATGTTTAGATTTAATTTTATTGGTAATGTTAAAGATAAATTTAATATAAATAACATCTAAATTTTAATTGCATACAGAAATGAACTTTGAAATAATGAGATGTATTACGTTTTTATAAATTAATTTATGAAAATTAATTTTTTATAAATTCCTTTTAAAAATGTTAGATAGAAACCAAAACAAAAATCGTTCTTAATTTTTAAACTAAAAATTAAACGCTAAAAATCTCAATTTAACTTTTTATTTTATCTTATAACCTTCTTTGAACAGCCGACCCAATTTTTGGGTTTACGACTACTAATATTCAACTCCTTAGCCTTGTAATTTTGAACCCAATTCAGAAGACAAGGGAACTCCTGGATCAATTATTGGTAGAAATCTGCCTTCATAAACTTTTTTTTTAGGAACTAACTCGCATTCAGAGGAAAACCTCATACGGATAGCCTGATGGCAAGGGGATTTTAACCCATGATCCATCTTCTTCGTCTATTTTCCATCAGCATTGTGGTCAGTGAGTGCCGGGTCCGGAATTCGTATCGATCAGCCATCGCTGGGATTCGAACCCAGTTAACCTCATTCAGGAAGGCGAATGTTCTACCCCGTGAGCCGCTGTAAAAAAAAAAAATAGAGCGATTTTGTTGAGTTTTGAAGATTTTACAGTACTTTGAGCATGGAAGATCAAACTGTTCGTTTTTGCCACAATGTTCTTGTTTTACTAACGTAAAATGAAACGCGCGTCAAACTTGTGAAAAATTGCATAAAGTTTACAGCGGCAATGTTCTACAACAGTGTTTTCCAAAGTGTGGTACGCGTCAGGGCTAAAGAGAAAAGAAGGGCTGGTTCACTCCTTTGAAGTATCTCTCGCCGCGCCGATCCTCCGACGTCACTCTAGTGACGTCACTTTGGCCCAAAGCTCGCACTTTTACTTCAAGAACGAAGCGTTTGGCCTTACTAGCTCTAACTAATATTGGATCATTTCTTTTTGCGAGATATTTTAAGACATTTGTTATTTTCTATAATGACTTTCCTCAGTTTTTGCAGTGAATTTACAAGAATTTAAAACTATTATCGAAATGCCAGTTTGCGCGATTGCAACTTGCAAAAATTCTGATATAAAAACAAAAGGA